>NC_063347.1:61474142-61482223 GCF_021869965.1 Rhincodon typus | reverse complement strand
TGGGGGGAAGAGGTTGGCGTGATACCACACAGTCATGGGGGTCAGAAACTCATCTCCAGATCAAACATGGCTCTGTCTGGGGTTGCAAACTGAGTGGTACAGGTGGCGAGGGAGGGGCGTGTGCGGTGAGGGAGGGGTCCGCACAGTGAGGGAGGGGATGGCGTGGTGACGGAGGGGTCATCCCATCACTGGGACAGTGCAGTTCAGAGTCACCCAATCACCGGGCCAGAACCTGGCATTACTTGTGACCATCCCACAGACATGAGTCAGTGAATTGCTCTGTTTTACAGCCTGCGAGCATCACAGTATGATGAGCACATTACTACATTTTTTGAAATGGAGACAGAAAGTGAACCTACACACTGTCTAAACACCCCTGTCAAACTGCCTGCTGCATTCTGATAGTCAATCAATCCATAGCATCCTCCACAGTTCCAGCAAGGCCTGACTGAAACCAAAGCTGAAAGTCCCAGCTCATTCTCACTGAGATGTGGTAACTGGCCTCAGGAGGGAACACAATTTCCTGATGGTTAGCTAAAGACAGAACTGGTCTATTTTAGTGAAGTACAGCCAGCAAACAGACGACTGACATTGCTGCTTCCAATCCACACGTCTCCTCGTACTCTAAGTAACATTCCCCACACAGCCTGTTTCCGTCTATACCCTCCTCCCTCTCAGACCTATCTGATCTACTTAAATCCTGTGATCCCTGCTCTGTTCCGCAGTATCACAGAGCAACAACATTAATGTTGCAGGAGCAGGTAAAGGAAAAAGTGGGAGTTTGAGGGAGGGGAACCTGGGCAGTGAGATTAACACTGCAGTGTTCACACTAAAGCAGAATAAGACTAACTTTGCTCAAACAATGGTACAGGTCCACTGAGGAGGAGAGTGGGAGCGTCCTTGATACAGGGACATTCAGCAGGAACCTGTCTGGCTCCTGGAGTCCAACTGTCTCCAGTTACGTGTTACTTGGTGCTGGTTTTTAAGTTGTTCATTATGAACCTTCACGGCTGAAGTATGAATCGAGCAGCTGGACATCTGCAGCGTGTATGCCAGAAACGGGTCTTAAAAGGCCAGCTGCTGATTCACATCAACTCTTCTCAATCAGCTCGATTACACTGCACAAAATGAATGAAACAGTACATTCCACAGAAAGAGCAGCGTCAGCACTAGCACACACCACTTACAAGGCAGCTCATGCAGTCCAGGTCTGTAGGCAGTTAATATATAGAATAACATATACCCAGGAGCAAGTTACAGACTAGAACCTAATCAAGGGGCTCGGTTGGGGTGGGGGTGGTTTATATATAGAATAACAGATATCCGGGTATGAATTACGGACTGGAATCTAATTGAGGGGTTTTGGGGAGTTTGTACATAGAATAACAACAGGTACCTGGGAGTGAGTTACAGACTGGAATCTAATTGAAAGGTTTCATCTTGGGAGCAATGGTCTTTATTCTGAAGGGGATAGTGTCAGGATGCTCCATTGCGACCCCAACTTAGGGTTCAGATGCCCCTGTTCCATTAAACTACTCACTAGAACAGCAGTGAGAAACATAGAAACACAACAAAACAGGAGTATGCCATTCAGCCCATTCAGCCTGCTCTGCTATTCAATATGATCACACCTGATGATCTAACTCAACAGCCTGTTCTTGCATTCACCCCCCCCCCCCCCCAATCTCTTTTTCCCTTTTTCCCCAAAAGCTATATCCAACTCCTTCTGGAAATCATACACTTTTTTGGCCTCAACTGCTTTCTGTGTTAGCGAATTCCATTGGCTCACCACTCTCTGGATCAAGAAATTTCTCCTCACCTCAGTCCTAATGCCCTTAGGCCCCATGCCCTTGGACTGTGACCCCTGCTTCTGGACCTCCTCCGCCATCAGGATCACCCTTTCATGCTGTCTAGTCCTGGCAGAATTTTTATTGTTTCTGTGAGATCCCTCCTGAACTCCAACGAATATAATCCTAACTGATTCAACCGGTCCTCATATTAACATTCTCTTTAAGCAACAGAGCAACTCACCAGCCACTTCCTTTCTGTCCACCCAACATAAGCACTGAAAAGCCCTACTTCCTCAGTTCCCATCCCTGGTCACCTCCTCAACTGATTCAACCTCTCCTCAGTCTTGCCATTGAAGTCTGGTAAACCTTCGCTGTGCTCCCTCTGGACCTGAAATGTTAACTCTGATTTCTCTCCACTGATGCTGCCAGACCTGCTGAGATTTTCCAGCAATCTCAGTTTTAATCAGATATTTTTCTGGGTGGAGAAATAGGCTGGGTCTGCAGGCGGAGAGTCCAAAACACAGCAGAGTCTCAATTCAGGGACCTGGCCTATGTCTCCTGAAGCTACCTTAGCCAGTGTGGAACTGAAGCACTTGAAGCAGAGCTCCCAGAAACCGTCACAAGTCCATACTAACCTTAAAGCAGTGGAACATGCAATCAGGAGGTGGACATTCAGCTCCTCAAGCCTGTCCCATCTTGTTAATTAGATCATGGCAGATTTAGATCCTAACACCTTTGTCCTATATCCCTTGAAACTCTTATCAAATAAACATCAGTCAATCACAAGCTTGAAAGAACTAATGTCTCATTATCTACAACTTCCATTGAAGATCTTGTGGCACACAGTGGGTAGTGCCCCTGTCCCTGAGCTGGAAGCTCCAGGATACAAGTACCACTCCAAGACCAGATGGTCAAGGAAGGGGTGTTCATAATATGGCCAAACAGAAGGTGGAAGTGGGAGAGATTCCTGCTGAGACAAGAAACTGGAATTTCCGTCATGCCTGTCCATAACTCTGTGTTACAATACACAGGTAAAGGTCTGCGTTGTCACAGCAACTCAGACTTGGCAGGTTCTGTAACCCACCCCAACCCTCCATCACCAGCGAGACAGCTTTCTGGGAGTAGATTTCTGCCACCTTTTGTATGAATGAAAGTGGTGTCCAACTTTTCTCCTAAATAGGAGAGCTCTAGCTTTTCATCGCACACCCTTGTTTCCCTCTCCCCTCACCACAACATATCAAAGTCGTTTTTTTTTAATCTACCCGATTTCATATCTTAAACGCCTCTTTCAGACTCACCTGTCAATGGCATGGCCTTGTCAGGCTTCACTTTCATTTATAATCTGACATTTTTTCAAAAGCATCTTGGCAAACTTTGTGAAAAAAAGAGCGATTGGCACTCCTGGTGATTGTGCACAGGCTGTAGGAGTAAGAATTGTGAATGGGAAGAAACGTGGACAATAGGTAAAGGAGGGTGCAGCTGGCACAGTATGACATGCAGGAGGTTGGTAATCTGTGGTTTCAATTAACAGGCTCATGTAAAATCTCAACTGTTTCCAAACTACAGTAGGGTGGTCAAGCTTTCTGTCTACACAGTGCACATGAGGAGCGGATTGGGACTAGGCTGTGGTGGGTACTAGACCTGGTCTGGACGAACTTTAAACGATGCCCACATTCACCTGTTGTTTCTTCATTTACCGATACTGAAACAATTTCGATACTTTGATTTGAGATTCATGGGGAAACAGGGTGAAGAATAAACCTTCTCAAACCTTCCCAGATCCACGACATTCCCACTGCACTGAAGTGGAGACCGAATTTAGCTGGGTTGGGCTCAGTGCTGCAGTTCAGGGCTTAGTGAAACTCAAATCCTTACACTAACCATCTTTGATGTAATAAAGAAGGCACAGGACCAACAGCAACGTGTACACAGCAGGGGTTAACAGGAGTCAAGCTCATTACACTGGACTCTTAAAACGAGGGGGCCAGATGCAATTCTTATTTATACAGTGCTTACAACATAATAAAGCAGCTCAAAATATTTTGCACCTAAAGGTGGAGAAGTTTATTGAGGGAATTCTAGAGCTTAGAACATGGGTAGCTGAAGGTACGGCCGTTAACAGTGGAATGATTATCATCAGGATGCTCAGGGGACAGGAGTTAAGGGCTCACAGTGAGTTAGAATTGCAGGAGGTAGAAAGGTGGGGAGAGTTGAATTCATGGAGGGCTTTTCAAAAGTGGAAGAGAAATTTGAGATTGAGGCATGGTCATGTCAGGAATCAAATGAATCAGACAGCATAGTGGTATTGGGTGAACAAGACTCAGTGCAAGTTAAGATCTGAGTTTTACATGAAGTGCACTCAAAATGCATACTTCCGCATAAGAGCCAAAGAGGAAAAAACATGCTTTTACAGCAGGAAGTTGTTACCATCTGTCCAACCACATATTTCACACATGCTCACAGGCAATGCAAACAAGCCCCTATAAAGATCACAGATCACTCTAAGCTCTTCAACCAATCATGAATGGTGTTAGACATTTGAATAACTCACTGGAGAAGGAGGATTCACAAATACCCCCATCCACAATGATGGGGGAGCCCTGCGCATCAGTGGAGAGATGATGCTGAAATACAGTCACAACAGAGGTATCTACCCAACAATGTGGAAACTTGCCCAGGTAAGTCTTGTCCACAAAATCCAACCCGGCCAAATACCGCTCCCCCCCCATCAGTCTACTCTTGCTCATCAGTAAAGTGATGGAAGGTGTCATCAACAGTACTATCAAGTAGCTTCTGCTCAGAAATGCCCAGTTTGGGTTCTGCCAGGGCCAATCAGCTCCCGACCTCATCACAGCCTTGGATCAAACTCAAGGCAAAAGAGCTGAATTCCCGAGGTGAAGTGAGAGTGACAGCCCTTGATATCAAGGCCACATTTAACCAAGTGTAGCATTGAGGAGCCCTAGCAAAACTGAAATCAATGGGTATCATGGGATAAACTCTCTGCTGGTTGGGGTCATACCTGACACATAGGAAGATGGTTTTGGTTGTTGGAGGTCAGTCATCTCAACTCCAGGACATCTCTGCAGGAGTTCCTCAGGGTAGTGTCCTCGGCCCAACCATCTTCAGCTGCTTCATCGATGACCTTCCCTCCATCATAAAGTCAGAAGTGGGGATGTTCACTGATGATTGCACAATGTTCAGCAACATTCGCAACTCCTCAGATATTGAAGCAGTCCGTGTTCAAATGCAACAAGATATGGACAATATTCAGGTTTGGGCTGACAGGTAGTAAGTGACATTGGCACCACATAAGAGAGAATCTAACCATTACTCTTCGACATTCAATGGTGTTACTATCACTGAATCCCCACCGACCCGCCATACAAATACAGTGACTACAAGAACTGGTCAGAGGCTAGGAATACTGCGGCAAGTAACTCACCTCCTGATTCCCCAAAGCTTGTCCTCCATCCATAAGGCACAAGTCAGGGGTGTGATGGAATACTCCCCACATGCTTGAATAACACTCAAGAAGCTCGACAACATCCAGGACAAAGCAGCCCACTTGATTGGCACCACTTCCACAAACATCCACTCCTCCTACCACTGATGCTCAGTAGAAGTGTATACACTAACTACAAGAGGCATTGCAACTATTGACCAAAGCTCCTCAGACAGCATCATTCAACTGTCTACAATGATCGTCTAAAAGGAGAAGAGCAGGTTTCAAAGCCACTCACCATCCTGACTTGGAAATATATTGCCATCCCTTCACTGTCACTGGGTCAAAATCCTGGAATTTCCTCCCTAAGGGCACTGTGGTTCGGCCTACAGCACATGGACTGCAGCGGTTCAAGAAGGCCGCCCCCCCCCCCCCCCCAAGGGCAACGAATGCCAGCCCAGCCAGCAACGCCCACATCCCATGAATTGTTTTTTTAAAAAAGCTGCAAGTTAAAGGGATGGGCAAACAGTTCATAAGTCTCAGGTCATCTGAGGGAGAGAGAGAACACAAACACTCAATCTAAAACACAAAGAGCTCGAGAGAGAGTCCCTCAGATAATGCATTTACCACACACAGTTCTGATACGGTTACAGTCTGGAATCTAGTGAAGCAACAGTCTATACAGAGAGCCTGAAACGGGGTGAGCTACCTTTCCTGGAGACATCCGTGCCTGCCTCTGTCTTTACACAGCAAACACTGTCAATGGAGTGAGAGTGAAGCGACTGTGCAGTCAGTGAGCGGGTGACTCTGGAGCAGAATACCTCTATTGTATGTCTGGACAAGGAAGTACCCAAAATGTACACACTGCCCAGCCCAGTTAATAATACACCAGACAGACCGCGCAGAAATCAATGCTGAAGGAATCTGCAGTTACAGCCAGCTCCTTCCTCCACAGCTTAACTCCTTCAACCTCCTGTTACAATTGCTGTAGGGGAGGACAGAGACACAAGGCAGGGCAAGATCATTTGAACTCAAACATAAGACTTTTGAAATAAAGATATTTTTTGCAGGAACCACTAAGTCAGCAAGCACAGAGATAATGGGTGAACAGCACCGTATTTGTGTATGAGAGAGGTGGGGGTGCGGGGTTGGAATTCAATCACTCGAGTAGCTAGAGCAGTGCGGTGCACTGTGAAGTGAACAATAGCTAGCAGTACAGTGGCCCACAGCATTCACACCTACTCTGTAGTTGGAGTACTGAGCACAATATCAGGCACCACTCTGAGAAGCTACAGCTACGTGGACAGACTGAATGGTCAATGACCCGAGGACAAAGATTTAAAGAGGTTAACAAAAGAAGCAACAAGGGAATAAACTCATTTTTCCCAGTGAGTGGTTATGTTTTGCCTGGAGGGAGTGGGGGGAGGGGGTTAGATTCCATAGCAGCAAGTTGGATAAATAAAGCTAGGACAAACACTTGCAGGAACTTTGGGAAAGAGCAGGGTAGTGAGGGCAGCTGAGGCTTCACAAACCTGATGGGCCAAATATCCTCCTTCTGCTATTCCATCCACATCCGGATCATGAAGGGACACCAGCATCAGACAACCAAGGGCTGGGATAAGATTAGCAGAGCTGGATCCCTCTGCACATGCGTCCAGTACTATTCTCACCATCTGAACATGCCAGCAGACTGACACAGATATGGTTCAAAGGAGGGAAGGGGGACACAGAAGGTGCAGGGGATGGGGTGGGGGGAAGGTGGAAGGTGGAGAAGGAAGGAGGGAGGGAATACAGCTCTGTTTCTTACGTGCAGCTCGCTACAGATCAGTTTCAAATAGCAAAAAAAGTCACTGATGTAATTTTAGACAAGCCCGCTGACTCTTTCACTGCATGCTATGGAGGGAACTCAGTCCATCAACATGTAAAGACACACACCCTGGGAACCGCAGCTGTTTCTGGAGTTTTTGAACTCACTGCAAAGTCCCTCTTCTCATTTCTACTGAGTGAGGTGGGAGCGAAATACTCATCAAATCTCAGAGAGCACAAGTACCGTTTGAAATAAGTGATTAAAGGTTACAGCTGGGGTCGAAGAACGTAACAGAAGATTTGCAAACTCACCTTCGAGAACTGTCGCCTCAAATTAAGGCGCTGCACCATCCTGAGTCTGCAGGAACAAAGCTGGACAGTCAGTCCAACGTTAGCAAACCAACTTGACCAGTGGGCTTGTAACCAGGGTACCGACAAATAGACACAACTTTCCAGATACAAACATTCACAGGCAACCGGGGTCTCTATCAGAGTACTTCTGCACTTGACAAAAACAAAACACAGCTCCTTACAGCATCCCAAGCCAAGCCCCTGAAGCTGGATATATCAGCCGGTGAGATTAGCAGGGCTGGACTCCAGAGTCCAGCGAGGCAGGTAGGGTGTGGTCTGCTCTCTTCCGACACACAGCAAAGGCTCTGCAGAATCTGCCCTGCCCCCACCTCCTCCTTCCCTTCAGCACCAGCTGATATTTATAAAGTGCTGCCCTTTAATCAATGCTGCTCGAGACTGATGCATTAGCTCGGTAAATCTATCCAACTGCTAATTCAATCTCCAGAGTTGCAGTTCTCATGCCTCAATCCTGAGCCAGCAGTTTGCAACTCAGCAGCACCGATGGGACAGCGATAACTGCACAGGAACAGCCGTTCCACAGTGAAACTAAACATTCTCCGAGCAAAGAGCAACAGAACAGCTGAGTTACACTGCAGAGCCTGCTCAGCAGCAGGCTGCATTCACAGTGTACTGACTGTGGCTACTGAGTGTGATCCGGACTCACTCCATTTGCACTGCAGGCACGGAGTGTG
>NC_063347.1:61444882-61474132 GCF_021869965.1 Rhincodon typus | reverse complement strand
CGGAGTGTGATCCGGACTCACTCCATTTGCACTGCAGGCACGGAGTGCGATCCGGACTCACTCCATTTGCACTGCAGGCACTGAGAGTGAACTGGACTCACTCCATTTACACTGCAGACACTGTAAATGCAGTGAGTCCAGATCACTGTCAATGAAACAATGACTTGTAACATGAAGCACCTTTGACAGTACATCATCCCAATGTATTTCACAGGAACCTCATTAGATCAAATTCATATTGACCCACAGTGGAAGATACTAAAAATGCTGTCCATTAATTCACGTTGAATTATAAAGCTGGTTTAAACACAGTGTGTTGGAGCAGGAGAGGGGTAGAGGACAAAGAGGAGGAAATTCAAGAGTTTCCAGTCTCAGCTGCTGAAGGCATATCTCCAATGGTGGAGTGCTTAAAACAGGGACTTTGTGCAAGATGTCAGAACTGAAGGGATTCTGATGTGGAGGTTTCTGGGTTTGAGAATGGTACACAGATGGGGAAGTTAGAGGTCACGAAGGGTTTGAAGCAGAAAAAAAACAATTGTTCTAATTTTAGCATCAGTGTCAGATTGAAGCCAATGTAGGTCAGCAGGTTCAGGCTGATGTGCAGCAGAATATGGAACAGACTGCGATTCACACAAGCTGCAAGATGGCTTGCTGGCCCAGGGCAGCATTGTAATAGCCTTGTCCGTAGAGAATGCAAGGCGGTTCCAGATCGCTGACAGTGTAAACAGAGTGGGTGCCAGTCGTGTCATGTCGTGGCACGTTTGTGTGTGTGTGTGTGTGTGTGTGTGCGCGCGTGTGCGTGTAGTGTAAACGGAGTGAGTCCAGATCACTGTCAGATCTCTGAGGTGAGGCTGGAGATGGGTGAGGTTTAAGAAAGAACCGTCGGCAGGCCGAGTTTGGTTCAAGAGCAGATGGATATAGAGACTGAAGGCAAGTGGCTTTCACATTCCCAATACTGAACCGAAGGTCTCTATTGGGACTGAAGTTTCTACTGACTCAATACTGGAAGTTGAAATCAGGAGCATAACAGCTTACAGGTAGTGCAGAGGTCATGTGGTGGTGAGGAAGAGTTGCCTGTCATCAGTGTGAGGGGCTAATTTTGGAGGAGGAGCAAAGTACTGCAGATGCGGGAATCTGTACTGAAAAAAAAAATGCTGGAAATCACAGCGGGTCAGGCAGAATCCATGGAGAGAGACAGCAAGGTAACATACATAGATCATTTCGGGTTGGGGACCACATGTAGTGTGTCAAAGTTTGTGGATGACACTAAGATGAGGGGTAGAGCAAAGTGTGCAGGGGACTCTGAAAGTTTGCAGAGGGATATAGATAGTTTAAGTGAGTGGATGAAGGTGGGGCAGATGGAATTCAATGTTGATAAATCATTTTGTTGAAGTCATCATTTTGGTAGGGATAACAGTAAAAAGGACTATTATTTGAACAGTGAGAAATTGCAGCATGCTGCTGTGCAGAGGCACGTGGGCGTCCTTGTGCATGAATCACAGAAGGTTGGTTTGCGGATACAACAGGTAATTAAAGAAGGCAAATAGAATCTTGTCCTTCATTGCTAGAGGGGTTGAGTTTAAAAGCAGGGAGATTATGCTGCAGCTGTATAGGGCACTGGTGAGACCATATCTGGAGTACTGTGTGTAGTTTTGGTCTCCTTACTTGAGAAAGGATGTACTGGCAGTGGAGAGGGTGCGGAGGAGGTTCACTAAGTTGATTCCGGAATTGAGAGGGTTGGTTTATGAGGAGAGACTGAGTAGACTGGAATTATTTTCATTGGAATTTGGAAGAATGAGGGGTGATCTTATAGAAACATATAAGATTATGACGGGAATAGATAAGATAGAAGCAAGGAGGATGTTTCCACTGGCAGGTGAAACTAGAATAAGGGAGCATAGCCTCAAAATTAGCGGGGGAACCAGATTTAGGACTAAATTGAGGAGGAACTTCTTCACCCGAAGGGTTGTGAATCGGTGGAATTCCATGCCCAGTGATGTAGTTGAGGGCTCCTCATTGAATGTTTTTAAAGCTAGGATAGATAATTTTTTGAATAGTGGAAGAATTAAGAGTTATGGTGAGAGGGTGGGTAAATGGAACTGAGGCCATGCAAAGATCAGCCATGATCTTATTGAATGGCGGAGCGGGTTTGAAGGGCCAGATGGCCTACTCCTGCTCCTGGTTCTTATGATGAGGAGGGTGCCTGTGTTAGACTGGGTGGACAAGGTCAGAAATCACACAACACCAGGTTACAGTCCAACAAGTTTCTTGAAGTCTTACTCCTCCTTCAGGTGTTAGTGAAAAGTCGTATTAGACACAGAATTTATAAGTAAAAGATCAAAGGGTCATACCATTGATGACAATGTATTAAACAAACCTAAGATGCTGTTAACTCTTTAATCAGTTAGAAGGTTTTAATTGATTAATATGTATAAGTAAGTCCTCGAATTCCTTTCAAGTCACTGTCCTTAGAGAACTAAAGGTTTTATCAGTGTAAAGAAAAGGTGATATTTTAGGTCAGACAATGCACGTTCGGTGCGAGGCCTTGTTTAGAATCGTTTTGTGTTTTGGTTTGGAGTCAGATTGGTTTTATTTTCTAAAGTAGGAATTTATAAAATGCCATGTTTTTATGTTCTTATGTTTTAACGTTAAGTCTAGATGATTCTTCCTCAGAGCTGATGTGATTTATGGAGGGGCAGCATTTATGTTGGGGGGCGGGAGGGGAGGGTGGAGTGCTGGGACAGAAAGGATGTTGATGGTTCAGATTAAGTGATCAGAATGTGAGAATGGCAGAACAATGGTGTGTCTAAGTGCCAGACCCGAAAGGACAGACAGTCCCGCTGGAGTCAGGGGAGGGGCAAGAGAATACAGTGACAGAGTATACAGGTAAAGCTAAAAAAGAAGGAAGGAAGAGATAGTAGGAACTGCAGATGCTGGAGAATCTGAGATAACAAGGTGTAGAGCTGGATGAACACAGCAGGCCAAGCAGCATCATAGGAGCAGGAAGGCTGATGTTTCGGGCCTAGACCCTTCATCAGAAATGGGGGAGGGGAAAGGGAGTTCTGAAATAAATAGGGAGAGGGGGAGGCAGATAGAGGAGAAAATAGGTGAAGAGGAAACAGACAGGTCAAAGACGCGGGGATGGAGCCAGTAAAGGTGAGTGTAGGTGGGGAGGTAGGGAGGAGATAGGTCAGTCCAGGGAGGACGGACAGGTCAAGGGGGCAGGATGAGGTTAGTAGGTAGGAGATGGGAGTGGGGCTTGAGGTGGGAGGAAGGACAGGTTAGGGAGGCAGACCGCAACTTCCCCCCCCTCAGTGGTGGAGAACGCCCTCCACTGTGTCTCCCGCATTTCCCGCAACTCATCCCTCACACTCCGTCCCCGCAATAACAACCAAAAAAGAATCCCCCTTGTCCTCACGTACCACCCCACCAACCTCCGGATCCAACGCATCATCCTCCGACACTTCCGCCATCTGCAATCCGACCCCACCACCAAAGACATTTTTTCCTCCCTGAGACTGAAACTGGAAATGAGGCAGAAATTTGCAAGAATAAAGGGTTCAAGGTTTATTTTTTGAGAGGGGCAATGATAGAAGATTCAAAGGACAGGGGACTCAATATCAGTCAATGCAGTTTCATAGAGTCATAGAGTAATACAACACGGAAACAGGCCCTTCGACCCAAACTGGTCCATGCTGACCATGGTGCCCTCTCAGCTAGTTCCACTTGCCCGCATTTGGTCCATATCCCTCCAAATCCTTCCCATCCATGTACCTATCCAAATGTGTTTTAAATGTTGCTATTGTACTTGCCTCAACCACATTCTCTGGCAGCCCATTCCATATACGCACAACTCTCTGCGTGAAGAAGTTGTCCCTCAGGTCCTTCTTAGATCTATCCCCTCTCATCTTAAACCTATGCCCTCTAGTTTTCAATTCCCCATCCCTGGGAAAAAGACTATATGCATTCATCCTATGTATGCTCCTCATGAATTTATAACCTCAATAAGGTCACCCCTCATTCTCCTACGTTCCAAGGAATAAAGTCCTATCCTGGTCAACCTCTCCCTAAAGTCCTGGCAACATCCTTGTAAATCTTCTTTGCACACTTTCCAGTTTAACTATGTCTTTCCTATAACAGGGTGACCAGAACTGTACACAATACTCCAAGCATGGCCTCACCAACGACTTATACAACTGTAACACAACGTCTCAACTCCTATACTCAATGCCTCGAACAATGAAGGCCAGCATGCTAAATGCCTTCTTCACCACCCTGTCTACCTGTGACACTGCTTTCAATGAACTATGTACTTTTACTGCTAGGTCCCTCTGTTCGACAACACTCCTCAGGACCTTACATTTTACTGTATAAGTCCTATCTTGGTTTGACTTTCCAAAGTGCAACACCTCATACTTATCTGTATTGAATTGGATTTGCCAATCCTCAGCCCACTTCCCCATCTGATCAAGATCCCTCTGTAATTTCTGATAACCTTCCCCGCTATCAACGATGCCTACTAATTGTGTATCATCCACAAACTTACTAATCATGCCTTGTACATTCACAGCCAGATCATTTATGTAAATAACAATTAACAAAGTTTTTGAGAAGCTTTGTAGCTTGGGTTGTGGATTACGATGCAGACTTGCTCGCCGAGCCGGTGGGTTTAATTGCAGATGTTTCGTCGCCCTGCAAGGTAACATCGTCAGTGCGCCTCCGGTGTAGAGTCGGTGTTCTGTCCCACTTGTTATATATATGCCTTGGTTTGCTGGGGTGGTTGGTATTACTTCTGATTCTGTTTCTCAGTGGTTTCTACATCATGTCCAGTTTCCTTGGCTAATTTGATGTTTATGGATATAAATAGTGCTATTATATTGAATGATATCATTATCTCGTTCTCTTCTATTCTGATGTCCTTAATGGTGTTGAGGAATTCTTGGGTGGAGTGGGTAGTGTTGTCAACTAAGTATTTCAATTTCCGTTGTAGTTCTTTGGCGAGCCTATATGTTGGTGTGCCTGATAGTCCCTAAGGTACATAAGCCAGGGGTCCCCCTCACCCCCATTGACTCACCACGAGGCACACCAACATATAGACTCGCCAAAGAACTACAATTGAAACTGAAATACTTTGTTGACAACACCACCCACTCCATCCACTCCTCCTAAGAGGACATCAGTACACCAGAATAGAAGTGGACGAGATAATGATATCCTTCGACGTAACAGCACTACTTACATCCATAAACATCAACTTAGCCAAAGAAACAATTACCACATTGCTGGACGAATCAGGAAGGCAGATACCCCATGACACCAACAGTATCAACAAGGACAGCACCCTGAAACTGCTGGATCGGTGCCTCACAACCCACTTCACCTTCAATGACTGGATATTCAAACATATCAAAGGAACACCAATGGGATCCCCAATATCAGGGCTGATAGCAGAGGCAGCAATGCAAAGGTTAGAACAGCCAGTGCTCCCCACTATACAACCCAAACTCTAGGTCCGCTATGTAGATGACACCGTCGTGATTATCAAACGCACAAGACTAAAAGAAACACACCGACACATACAACATCCTCACCGGAATAAAATTCACAAAAGAAGAAGAGAACAATAAATGGTAGAATGTGAGAACAACGGGGAACTCCAGACTAATGTATACAGAAAGACCACATAGACCAGATACTTAATTACACCAGCAACCAACCCCAACACCCACAAACGATGCTGCATCAGGACATTATTCAAATGAGCCACAATACACTGCAGCAATCCAGAATTGTGCAAAGCAGAACACGAGCATATGTAGTTTGTAAAAGGAATGGATACCAAAAAGCACAACCCTTCGTTACTTCTGTGACAGACCACAACAAGACACAACACGGACAGACACACTAGTCACCCTACCATACATCAGAGATGACCACAAGGCTACTCAGACCCCTAGGTATCAGGGTAGCCCACAAATCAACAACCACCCTGCCAAACTGGAAGAAAACTGACAATAAGGATACACAAACACTAACTAGCCACCAAGAGACACGACTAATTCTCACTGGTCTCAATACACATGGACAAAGAAGGACATGAATTTGACTGGGACAACACATCCATAATAGCACAAACCAAACAGAGACACGCCAGGGAATTCCTGGAAGCCTGGCATTCCAATCGGAACTCCATCAACAAACACATTGAACCGAACCCAATATACAAACCACTGAGAAACAGAACTGGAAGTAATACCAATCACCCCAGCAAACCGAGGCATATAACTAACAAGTGGGACAGAACAACAATGCTTTACTGGAGGCGCACTGACAATGTTACAGAGCAGGGTGACGAGATGTCTGCAATTAAACCCACCGGCTCGGCGAGCAAGTCTACAACCTTAACTAATAACAAAGGTCCCAGCACCGACCCCTGTAGCACACCACTAGTCACAGGCCTCCAGTCCAAGAAAAAACCTTCAACCATCACCCTCTGCTTCTTACCATCGAGCAAAATTTGAATCCAATTAGCTGCTCTCCCTGGATCCCAAGCAACCTAACTTTCATGGCTAGCCTGCTGTGCAGGACCCTGTCAAAGGCCTTACTAAAGTCCATATAGACAACATCCACTGCCCTCATCTATCCTCTTGGTTAGCCCTTTAAAAAACTCAAAGATTTAATAGACATGACTTCCTGCACACAAATCCATGCTGACTATCCCCAATCAGACCTTGACTATCCAAATGTTGGTTGATCCCGTCCCTCAGTATCCTCTCCAATAACTTGTCTACCGCTGATGTCAGGCTCAGTGGCCTGTAGTTCCCTGGCTTGTCTTTGCTACCTTTCTTAAACAATGGAACAACATTAGCCACGTTCCAGTCTTCTGGAACTTCACCAGTAGCTAAAGGTGAAGCAAAAATCTCTACAAGGGCCTCTGCAATTTCTACCCTAGCCTCCCACAACATCCGTGGATGGACTTGATCAGGCCCAAGGGATTTATCCACCTTTATGTGCTTAAAGGCTGCAAACACCTCTTCTCTAGTAATGTGTATGCAATCCAAAGCATCCCACTTGTTTCCCTTTTGTTTTAGCATCCACGATTCTCTCCTCAGTAAACACTGAGGAGAAATATTCACTGAAAATCTTCCCCATCTCCTGTGGCTCTACACATAGACGGCCATGCTGATCTTTAAGGGGGCCCTATTCTCTCCCTAGTCACCATTTTACTCTTAATATAGCTACAGAACCTCTTGGGATTATCTTTGACCTTATCTACCAGATCCATCTCAGACCCTCTTTTTATTCTACTGATTTCTCTTGAGTGTACTCCTACACTTTTTATAGTCATCTAGAGATTCACTCGAGCCTGATAGCTTAACCGCAATGTATACCTTCTTCTTCTTCCTGACCAGAACCTCAATATCCCTTGTCAGCCAGGGATCCCTAAACCTGCCAGCTTTTCCCTTCACCCTTCATCATAGAATCCCTACAGTGCAGAGAGGCCATTCGAGCAACTGGACCCTCCGAAGAGCATCCCACCTGTAACCATGCATGGGTGTTTTTTTTAAACCATGACTAATCCACCTAGCCTACACATCCCGAGACACAATGGGGCAATTTAGAATGGCCAATCCACCTACCCTGCACATCCTCGGACTGTGGGCAGAAACTGGAGCACCCAGCAGAAACCCACGCAGACAAGGGGAGAATGTGCAAACTCCAGACAGTCACCCGACACTAGAATCAAACCTGGGCCCCTACCGCTGTGAGGTGGCAAGGCTAACCACTGAGCCACTGTGTCACTAGCAGATAGAAAGTAGTCTGCAGATTTGACAGGAATAAGCACTAGGGAGCGAGAAATAGTCCTGATAGACAGAATAAGACAACATAAGAAGCAAATAGAAAGTAAACAAAGGATGAACTTGAGGTTGGGAGAAGCCCTGGAAAATGTTTGGCTTGGTGTACACATGGATTTTGGAAAGTGACAGTTGCAGCTCAATGGAAGATTGTAATCTCACTGACAAAGAAATCTGTGAGCTCCTCATCCTAATTGTGGAGCTGAACAGCCTCGGCGTGTGCTGTAAACATTCTGTGATCCTTCGAAAAGGGGGCTGCTGGTGTAATGAGTCAGGGTTTTACTGAGAAACAGGGCATCAGTAGAGAGGACAATGCGACTGAGCTGAACAACAGCTGCAGAAATGTCATGGTGAACAGAGGTTTGGTGAAGTGCGGGGGGGGAGCAGGGATGGGCCAGTTGGTTTTACTTCTCTGAAGAAGACACTGACTAGTATCCCAACTGGCCCTTCAGAGAATGCCATGTCACCTGAGCCATCCAAGAAGCAGCCAGATCTGGCATCCAGCAAGTACTATCCTACACATCCAAATTCCCTACCCTCGGGAAAAGACCTTTTGCTATTCATTTTATCTATGCCCCTCATGATTTTATAAACCTCTATAACCCTGCGACCTCCTACACTCCAGTGGAAAAAGTCCCAGCCTATCCATATAACTCATAACCTCCAATCACGGCAACATCCTGGTAGATCTTTTCTGCATCCTCTCCAATTTAATAATATCCTTCCTACGGCAGGACTCCAAAAGTGGCCTCACCAACATCCTGTACAACCTCAACAGTCCCAACTGCTACACTCAATGGCCTGAGCAATGAACGCAAGTGTGCCAAGGCCTTCTTAACCACCCTTCTACCTGTGACACAAATTTCAAAGAACTACGGACCTGAACCCTTAGGTCTCTCTGTTCAACAACACTACCATTAAGTCCTGCCCTTGTTTGTTTTATTAAAATGCAACACCTCACATTTATCCAAATTAAACTCCATCTGCCACTCCTCAACCCATTGACCAAACAGATCAAGATTCCTATGTACTCTTAGATAACCTTCTTCATGGTCGACTATACCACCAATTTTGGGGTCATCTGCAAACTTACTAACCATGCCTCCTAAATTGTATCCAAATGGCTTATATAAATGCCAAACAACAGTAGACCCAGCACTGATCCCTGCAGAACACTGCTGGTCACAGGCCTCCAATCCAAAAAGTAACCCTCCACCACCACCTTCTGTCTCCTATCGTCAAGTCAATTTTGCATCCGATTGGCAAACTCTCCCTGAATCCCATGTGATCAAATTTACTAATCACCAAAGGAACACTGTTCTCACACGTGGAAGTAACAGATCCTGCAAGGAGGTGGTCCTTCAATCCCACACTATTCCTTTTTTACATCTGCTGCTGATAGATTCACCAGTGAGCCTTGCACCTCAGCAGCAGGCTGCTTTGCCCTGGACGGTGACAAGCTTCTTGAGTGCTGCTGGAGCTGCACCCATCCAAGGAAGTGGGGAGTATCCCATCATATTCCTGACTTGTGCCTTGTAGATGGTGGACAGGCTTTGGGGAGTGAGGAGGTAAGTTACTCCCTGTAGGATTTCTAGACTCTGACCTGCTCTTGTAACCAGTGTATCTATCTGCTGAGTCTAGTTGAGTTTCTGGCCAATGGTAAACCTCCTTCAGGATGTTGATAGGGATGTAACGCTGCCAACTGTCAAGAGGAGATGGTTAGATTCTCTTTGAGGAGATGGTCACCACCTGGCACTTGAGACACATTTTCCTAAACTGCAGATGGTACCTAAATGGAACCTGTTGCCCGTTGGTGATTGCATGTGTGGGAGTTAACAGCTGACTTCCTATTGGTTCAGTGACTGCACACATACCTGCAGGGTGACCGATGTAACCCAGCTCAGCTATATTGATAGTAAACTGTCCTCAGAGGTCATGGGTTGGTAAGAGGATCTGCAGGTCAAACAGTAATGCACCCCACGGCTTTTAAATGACGCTTCCCTGGCGAAGCAGAGAGACTCCATAGATACATATCATCAAAACTTGCACTTGCTTTTGCATCTCTCCAACTCAAAGCACAATGAAGTACGCTTGAAATACAGGAACTCCTGTAATGCCAGAAATGTGACAGCCAGTTTACACTTAAGGTCCCAGAAAGTGATAATGAGTTAAATCATTTCACTGGTGTCAGTTGAGAGATAAATGCCATCGAGGAGACTGGGATCCATAGCCCGAGTTCAAATTCTTCCCTGGGATTGTACACATCCATCCAGAGGATTTGGTGGGGCCTTGGTCCACCAGTTTCTCTGACAGTGCAGCATTCCCTCAGTATGGCACTGGTGTTCCAGCCTGGATTTGGGACTAAAGACTCTGCACTGGGTCACTGAACTCCACTGTTCTGACACGGTACAGTGGGTATGGGTCTGGCTGAGGGTCTGGAGTCATGTGTAGGCTAGACCAGGTAAAAATAGCAGATTTCCTTCCCTGAAGGGCATTAGTGAACCAGATTTTTGTTTATAACAAAAGTCAATTGTTACACGGTCACTGGTAGACTAGTTTTATTTTATTCCAGATCTTATTGAATTCAAACATTACCGTCAATCATGGTGGGATTTGAAGCCATATCCCTAAAACATTAGTCTGGATCTCCAGATTATTAGACCAGTGACAGTACTATTTCCCCTCAAAGCAAGGGTCAAAATCCATCCTGCTGCCGAGCACAGTGAAAGGCAGCACCAGCGGTGAGATACTGGCAGCCACACAATTCAGCTGAGACTAGAGAGATTGGAAAACTGCTACCTAATCAGTGCAGTAATCAAGAAAGTGCTGAATTGTCATTTTGTACCAAATGATATCATTTGAACTTTGGGATGAGATATGAACTAAGTTGTTCCCTCTGACAGACTGCTAGTCCTAGATACAAGATGGAATTGAATTCCTCTCGGCACTAGGCTATGTCTGGCCTAAAAAAGCAGGCAGCGGAACTGTGGGCCTTCCCAGGGCAGCACCTCATTAGTAACATACAATCCGTGCTCAGTGCCAAGCAGGACAGTCAGACACAGTTGCCTGGCACAGGACAGTGAGATGACTCCCACAGGAGGAGCACTAAACAATCTACAGCAAATACTGTAGTTCACAGTTGATGGTCAGCTTCACTGTTTGAAATCAATCATTCACACTATATGCTTCATATTACGCTGCCCTATCCACTCACACATACACATTTCACTGCTAGTCACACTACAACATGGAGCAAGCCTGATTTATCCAATTAGTTTACTCATCTCATCCTGGAATCTTCGAATTGCCAGCAGCTTTACAACAGGAATACAATGCCTGCCAATAGGAAGTGTCCTAACCTCTGCTCCCACTTGTTCTTTGTTCTTTTTAAATCTGTTTCTTTTGACTTTTGGAGAGCGTTTATTTAGGGGAGGTGATGGACTAGTGGTATAATCACTAGACTATTAATCCAGACACCCAGATAATGTACTGGGGACCCAGGTTCAATAAAAAAATGAATTTGGGGCTAAGAGTCTAACAATGACCATAAAACCGTTGTAGACTGTCAGAAAAATCCATCTGATTCACTAGTGTACTTTAGGGAAGGAAATCTGCCATCTTTACCCGGTCAGGCCTACATGTGACTCAGACCTGCAGCAATGTGGTTCCACCCTCTGGGCAATCAGGGATGGGCAATAAATTCAGGCCTGGTCGGTGACGTCCACATCCCCTGAATGAATTTTTTTTTTTAAAAACATCAGGATTTGGTTTGATTTATTGTTGTCATGTGTACCCAAGTACAGTGAAAAGCTTTGTTTGCGAGCAGTGCAGGCAGATCATGGTAAGCAAGGACATGCGGAGCATAGGGTGCTTAGACAGAATGAGGCATACAGGTTACACTGCACAGGAGGTGCGCGAGGCAAGGTGAACGTTAACAAGATCAACATTATTTGAAATTAGAGAGTCCATTAACCAGTTTAATAAGGGCAGGGAAGGAGCTGTTCTTGAACTCGTTGGTGCATGTGGTCAAGCTTCTGCATCTTCTGCCTGATGGAAGAGGTTGTAGAAGAGCATTACTGGGGTGGGAGGGTTCTGAGCAGCCTTTCCGCTGCAACAAGAAGTGTAAATGGAGTCCATGGATAGGAAGAGATAACAAGGTGTAGAGCTGGATGAACACAGCAGGCCTAGCAGCATCAGACCAGCAGAAAAGCTGACGTTTCGGGTCGAGACCCTTCTTCAGAAAAAAATGAATAGGATAGGAAGTTGGCTTCCATGATGGTCTGGGCTGTGCACACAAGGATCCTGCTATTATCACCTCCTCTATCCACATCTTCAATTAATTCACTTTGTCCCGTTACAATTTCGTTTGGCCTTAACTTACAAAATCTTTCGCCATTTAATCTCTCCTGATCTCCACCCCATCAGATCTCTCGTTCTGTTCTTTTTCTCACCCTTCCACTTGTTCAAACATGACTGCATGTCTCTCTTTCTTCAGTCTGACTGCACATTCTGGTACCGAATTGCTGATTTTCAACATAGACTTAAACGGACAAAAGAGAGAGGACTAAATGCAGCCTTGGAGGATTAATGTGTTCCCTTCAATACAAGCACCTCAAGCAAAGCAACAACAACTTTTTAAAAAAATTAAATTTGAAATTTAGAAAAGCCCACCAAGAGAATATTTGCAGACAGAAGGTTGGGGAGTTTGCTGTGGGTTATATCAAAGTTAGTCAAAATGGGTTGGCAGGCCACAGAGAGCAAGGACAGGGGAGAAAGTGTAACAGGTTGAAACTGCAGCTAATTTAGAAACAGCAAGTTAGGCTGCTGCCACACAGGGTGGCAGTCAAACTCTTCAGATCCAAACAGAATCAAATGAGTAGTTAATCAGGATTGGCGGGGGGAAGGTAATACATCAAAATCCTGGAGGGCTGATTTAGTGAGGTCACATAACAATGGATCCAAAGCTAGGTAGTTGCAATGCACAGCAAAAGGTTTTCAATACGAAGCAGCGATTCCAAAACAAACAAGCACAGCAAAGATAGACAATAGCACCTTCTCCACGCCAATCTTCAACAGCTTAAACACACGTACTGACAGGTTCTTCCCTGCTGTTATTAGACTGCTGAATGGACCTCTCTAATTTCAAATCTAATGTTGATTTTGTTTTTGTACACCCAAGCAGCTGTAACCGTGTATGCTTCGCTCTGTTCAATCATTTTATGATCTGCCTGTACTGCACACAAAACAAAACTTTTCACTGTACTTAGGTACATGTGACAACAATAAATCAAATCAAAGAAACAAGGAGAGTCACAGAGGTACACAGCACAAGAAAGGCACTTTAGTCAATTGAGTCTGTGCCAGTCAAAAACAACCAGTCGAGGCTAACAATCAGCAATGTGGGAAGCACATAGTTTGATACAAGGCAGCAAGTTGATGAAATGCACAAGTTCTCTCTCTAAAGGAATTGATGACCTCTGTGAAGGTTCCAATAAAACAGAAAGCAAAATACTGTAGATGTTGGAGATCTGAAAAAAAAAAGCAGACGACCAGGGAGGCCAGGTCTGAAACACAACTTTTCTGTTCTGACAAACTCTCAGTGCTTCAACAGAACACCAAAATGGGATCTGGTCACCCAGCCTGTCAAGCCTTCTCTACCATTGCATTAGATCAGTGCTGACTGGGGTCTCAATTCAACATGTCCACATTGGCTCCATGTCCTTCCATACCACAACTCACCAACACTGACCATCAAAATATGCAAAGTCTTGGTTATGGGGAAAGGGAACAGATATAAATGTTGGCAACATTCTCTGGGACCTGGCTCAATAACTGTGAGAGTGCTGGTGGGAGTGGTAATGGTAGGGGAGGGAAGGGAGTTAGGGTTCTTAGGCTAGGCGCTTCACCATACGTCCAGACAATGCACTCCAAGCCCCAACCACTCTATATGAACAAGTTTTTTTTCATATTTGCATTTACTTCTTCTGGGAATGATTTTAAACCTGTGTGTCTCATTCATACATCTATTCTCATAAATGTCTTCTGCTCTGTGCAATGTGTTCATATCCTTTCTAAAAATGTGAAGAAACATATAGAAAATACCTGCCAAGGTCTAACCAGTATCTATTCAGCGTAGCCTCCCTGCCCTTGTATTCTCTGCCACTATTAAGGAAGCCTAGAATACTGAAAGCTTTATTAAAAGCTCTCTCTGCAGGGCCTTAGTGACACCACAGCTGGGGTAGTGTGTGCAGTTTTGGTCTCCCTACCTAAGAAAGGATAAACTTGCCAAAGACGGATTACAGCAGGAGTTCACTAGGCTGATACCAGGGATGGCAGGACTATTGTATTAGGAGAGGTTGGTTCAACTGGGCCTGTATTCTCTAGAGTTTAGAAGAATGATGGGGGAGCTGACTGAAACACGTTAAACTCTAACATGGCTGGACAGACTCTATGGAGGGAGAATGCTCCCCCTGGTTGGGGAACCCAGAACCAGGCAACACAATTTCAGGATACAGAGTAGACCATTTAAGACTGAGGTTAGGAAATATTTCTTCACTCAAAGGGTAGAGAGAATTTGCTACCACAGAAGGCTGTGGAGGCTGTGTCAGTGAGCATATTCATGAACAAGATAGATAAATTTACATTTTAAAAGATGTCAAGGGGTATGAGAATGTAGGAATATGGCACCAAGATAGAGAATGAGCCATTGAACAGCAGAGATGGCTCAAAGGGCTCAATGCCCTACTCCTGCTCCTAGTTTCTAAGTTTCTATGTTACCTGCCTCGTCAATAACTTACACACATACACACCTCAGGCTCTCAGCTGCTGCACACCTTTTAGTCTAGCAGCCCCTATTTTACAACGTTTGTCCATGTATTTTGCACCAAATGGTAGTACCTCACACTTCTCTGTATTGAGCTTCACCTGCCACTTATTCAGCCATTCTATCAACTTGTCCACGTCCTTTCGAAGTTCTCCACTGTCTTCTTCGTGGTTTACAATGCTCCCAAGTTTTGTACCATCTGTATACTTCGGGTCCTGGGCTGACTCCCCTGGCCTGGACTCGCAGGCTGAGCCGTGGTCTGTGTCTAGGCCTGGGCCCCTGAAAGAGCGGGGGCATCGGCAAACGGGATGGTGGAGGACCCCGACAACTGACGGCGGTAACCGGAAGAGCTTCAGATTGGGAACAGGAGGTACGGAGCCTGTGCATCCCCAGGCCCATGGCTCCAGCAGCTGTGATTGTGGGAGCAGGGAAGCCCATAGCCGAGATCCCAGGAGCCCGTTACAGAGATTGTGGTAATTGCCAGTGACTGGAGGAAAAGCAGCGGAAGAGGAACGAGAGAAAGCTGAACCCTACTGCAGTAAAATCTTGCATTGCATTCAATGTTTCGAGATAGCACTGCAGCTTGGTAACACTTTCCAATAACATGTGAGAAAGCACTTTTCACTTTTTTTTTATATACAGGTGACGATAAATCTAACTCTAATCTACTCTGAAATTTCCCCCTGCACACCAAGATCTGGATCATTAATATACATCAGAAAAACCAAGAAGCCCAATACCAACCTCTGGGGAACTCCAATTCAAATCTTCCGTCAGCCTGAAAAATACCCATTACTCTGTTTCCTTGTACTCAGCCAATTTTGTATCCACACTGCATCGTACGCCTTCTGGAAGTCCACATATATGACATCAACAGCATTACTCTCACCATTTCTCTGTTAGCTTGTCAAAAATACTCCAGCAAATCAGTTCAACTCAATTCTCCCTCAAGTCCATACTGATCCTTCTTAATCAACCCACGTTTCCTTGTATTTAATCATTCAATCCTGAATAATTGTTCCCCAGAAACTTCCACACCAAAGTTAAACTGACAATAATAAAAACATTGATTCTGTATGAATGGGAAGAAGCCAAAGTACAGGAAAGCTGTATTTGCCCAGAAGGCAGAATAAACCTGGACATCTGGAAGGGCTTAAATATTATTTTATGCTTCACAGACTGCCACTTTGAGGTTAAGGACACTGCAATGTTGAAAGTTCCCCTTCAGGCCGATGTTAGGGGTTTGGGCAAAGACAGATCCCAGGCTCACAAGACAGGACTATCCATCATTCGTGGCCAGAGCACTCAGGAAGTACTTTGAAACATGTCAAATTCCGACACAGCAGGTCAGACTGGGTGCATAGTGGATATTTCCCCCTGGCTGGGGAGGGAGGAGTTCAGAACAAGGGGTCATCATCTCAAGAAACATGGTAGGCCATTTCAGACTGAGATTAGGAGAAATTTCTTTACGTGGGCTGTAAACCTGTAGAATTCTCTCTCAAAGAAGGCTGTGTTGGCCAAGTCACTGAATATATTCAGGAAAGATTTCTAGAAGCTAATGGTTTCACGGGATATCAGGACAGTGCTCTGTTGACTAAGCTATTCGACCAACATTGTGCAGAAAGGTGGAATGGTTTTGATGGGCTGAGTGGCCAGTTCCTTCCCCTATTTTCTATGTTTCTGTGAGAGGCTGGCCTTTTTTGACCAATAACAGCTCCCTAGAAGCAGTCGAAGACAAGCTGTCAGTGGGAATGTGCCAAGAGTTCTCAATCACACATTCAACAATCTTTTCATCACCCCCTTTTACTGGAGAGTTTTCTGAAATGCACATTCACACCGAGATATGTATTGCATGAGGGAGCGTTTGCTAAAATCTCAGGTAGTGGACACTAACAACATTTCAATAATACTAATACAATGGGTTGGGGGAATAAACACAACAACTATCATTACAGAAAAAAAGTACTTTGAAAACTGTTGGGGCTAAAGACCGGTAAGTCCCTGGGACCAGATAAATGCGTTGGCAAGAATAAAAGGAAGTAGCTACAGAGGTAATATATGCACTGGTAGGAATCTTCCAGGAATCCTTATTTTCTGGGAAAGCCCCAGGGGACTAGACAGCTGTCAATACCCTTATTCAAAAGAGAGAGACACAAAAAAAGTAGCTATAACCAGTTAGTGTAACATCTGTCATAATAAAGGATGTAATAGCAGTGCATTCAGAAATACACAAACATGGTCAAACAGAGTCAGCAGGGCCTGATGAAGAGGAAATAATGCTTGACAAATTTATCTCAGTTCTTCAAAGGAAGTAACAAGTAGGAGACATAAAGGGGAACCAGTACTATACGGTTTACATTTTTGCAAAAGGCATTCAACAAAGTACCACACTTCAGACTAATTAATTAGATAAGAGCCGATGGTATTGGGACCAGTGTATTAGCATGGATAGAGGTTTGGCTAATTAATAGAATACAGAGAGTTAGGATGTCAACCTGTAACCAGTGGAGTACCACAGGGATCAGTGCTGGGGCGACAAATATTCACAATATATGTTAGTGACTCAAATGTCAAGTCTGTAGATGGCACAAAACTAGGTGGGAAGACAAGCAGTGTGGATGACATAAATGGTCCGCAGAAGGATATATAACAGTGAGTGGGTAAAAACCTGGCAGATGGAAATACATTTTGGAAAATATGACATGATGCACTTTGGCAGAGAAAACAGAAGAGGTGGATACTATTTAAACGGAGAAAGACAGCAGAAAGTTGCAGCACAGAGACATTTGGGTGGTAGGGTGAGGGAGGTCCTCATACACGAATCACAAAAACTAGCATCCACGTTTAGTGGGTAATGGGGAGGACTACTGTATTCCTGGCCTTTATTTCAAATGGAGGAGAAGAAAAAGGAAGCTTTGTTAAACTATACAAGGCACTAGTCAGAGCGTGGCTGGAATTCTGAGAGCTTTGGTCCCATTATCTGAGAAAAGGTAAACTGGCACAGGAGTCAGCCCAGAGAAAGCTCAGTATGATTATCCCGGGTATGGAGGGATTTCCTCGGGAGGAAAGTTTGGGCCTGTACTCATTGGAGAAGAATGAGAGGAGACCTTATTGAAACGTACAAGATTCTTCAGGGACTTGACAGGGTAGATGTGGAGAGCTAGTTTATGCTTGTAAAGTCTCAAACCTAGTCTCAGAATAAGGGGTTGCACATTTAAAATCGAAATTAGAGTGAAGTTGTTTTCTCAGAGTGTAGTGAATCTGTGGAATCCTTTACCGCAAAGGGATGTCCAGGCTGGGTCATTAAAGATAGACAGATTTTTATTCAGTGAGGTAATCAAGATTTTGGGATTAAAGTGCGAAAATGGAGTTGATGATGAACAGATCAGCTTTGATCTCACTGAATGGGGAAGCAAACTCAATGGGCCAAATGGCCTACTTCCGCTCCTATGTTTTATGGGTTTAAATGAACATCTTGACTATAATGTGATGTAGCATTCAGGTACAGCAAACCACCAGCTGAAGAAAATCCATATTTGTAAAGAAAGGTTTCAATAGACTCAAAACCTCCCATTTAATCTTGTAGATGTGGTCTCTGACTCAAGCCCCTCAGACACGGGAAATGCCCTGTTCATGTTGACTATAAGTCCCTTTGCAATATTAATCATGATATTCGTCACAATCGCCAACAAAAAGAGACCCAATTTCAAACTATTTCCTGGTCTTTGCATTTTCTCATTATACTGAGTTATTGAGTTATTGGTTGGTTCGCTGAGCTGATTAGTTTTCTTGCAAATGTTTTGTCTCCCTTCTAAGTGACATCTTCAGTGCTGTGTAGCCTCCATTGAAGCACTGTTGGTCTGTCCTGCTCTGAATTTATATGGTCCAGTCTGTCATAGTGGGCAGTCTTGTTTCCCCGTATTGTACCGCTTCGCCAGTTACTCGCAAAGACCAAAGACCACATACCCACAGTAAGCAGGCCAAATGTGATACACAAAATACCATGCAACAACAGCGAGAAGCAATACATAGGACAGACAGGCAGGGAACCTGTCACCAGTATACATGAACACTAACTAGCAGCAAAACGGCATGAACAACTCTCCCTCGTTTTAATATCCTTCTATGCCAGAGTGTATCAGTTTAACTGGGACAAAGTTACAGTACTAGGACAAGCAAAACAAAGAATTCGTGGAGGCCTGGTTTTCAACTACTGATGCAATAAACAAACATGTTGAAATAGACCTCATCTACATACCGGTACTGTACAAAACTGGAAACAAGACTCCCACAATGACAGACCGGACCACATAAATTCACAGCAGGACAGAACAGCGCTTCAATGGAGACTACACAGTACTGAAGATGTCACCTAGAATGGAAATGAAATGTTTGCATGAAAACCAGTCAGCTCGGCAAACCAACCAACAACTCTAACCGCAACCCGAGCTACAGTTCTTTGCTAAAACTTTCCTCACTATATCTCATCGTCATTGGTTAACAGTCACTCTGGCCAATTCAGCTCCTTCACACAGCAGCAGGCTCAGTAAGCCCTCCAAGTTAGCACCTCAATATAATCAGCAAGCGCTGATTTCTAACAGCCCTGAGGAACACAGAGTGCCCGCATCACTATTCGTGAACAGCACCTCCTTCTTAGATGAACACACAAACCCGTTTGTCAAAGGTTTAGTGCTACAGTCAGTGCAGGGATTTGGGGATCTGTTGCAAACACATCAACACAGACACCTCAGCTACTCAAAGTGCAGCAAATTTACGATGCTTGCCTCACAAAGGGCTTTAACACTCAGCAACTGCTCAGAGTCTCTCACCAGCACAGAGACTTGCACAACGATAAAGAGAAAGCAATTACCCGATCCAGCTCATCTCCCACATGAGGACTGAAGGTCACCGGCTCCACAAACAACGAGGATGTCGGCGCATCGGTGGTCGAAGCAGATCGGGGTCTACTGGAGTGCGACAGGAGACAGCTCATACCATCCGAGGCCGGCTTGTGGGACGTTTGCGGGCTGCCTCGGGGAGGGTCCAACTTGCTTCTTCGGCTGTGCAGGCTCGAACCACGCTTCATTATGGGCGCCACCCGGATCTGCTGCAGGACCCTGTTGAGCGTAGTAGCCTGGCTGGGGGGCTGGTGGGACGGAGCAGGTAAGCCCAGCTCAGTGGCTGGGCTGGAAGTCTCTGGACTCGGGGACTCCTGGTCAGCCTGAGCATGGAGGCCATCCTGGGGGGAGACAGAAGATCGCCGCCGCTGGGGGTGAAAGAGATGCTTTAATCCCTGGCCCAGGGAGCCAAAATTCTCCAGAGCATTCTGTGTTATCTTGGACAATGAGTGTTCCGATTCACTGGGCTTCCTGCACTCAGGGTCTGTGGGCCTGGTACCATTGTCTAGGTTATTAAGTGAAGGCTCATTGTTAGTTTGCTCCATGAAGCGCTGGTTTGATTTCTAATTTTTTTTTTTAAGTGATATGTATTTACTGACAGATATATGGCCCAGGCCTCTGCAAATAAATGGTTTCTTGGTGATCTAGCTTCTACATATCTGTGCAGTCAGGTTCAGGTTTCAGCATGCACACACCTGCCAGTGTCACATCATGCTCGTCTGACAGAAAAGAAAAAAAAATGCAAACATTACACGTCATGCATATTTCAACTGAAAATTACAAACTGGTGCTAGGTTCAAAATTTCTGATCTCTGTGCACTGCTGTCACTCAAAGCACAGTACTGTGATAACACCCCTGCAGCTTGACAATCCTTGTAGCTGCAGGCTTTTACTAAGAACTCATTTATTCATCAGATTGACCCTTACAGAATCTCTCTCAAATCATGCTGGATGCTTATTACGATATCTATCATCTGGGCTTTGCCCAACATTTACACCTTCTGCTTACTCAGCATGGTTTGCCTGTAGATTATTGGCAGGAAGACAATCAGGGTCTTTAAATCTCAGGTGAGAAATATTTATCGATTTACCTTGTAGCAACATACAGAAAGCACTTGCACTCAGATTATAGTTATCTGCACTCAAAGTGAAATGAGACTCAGGCATTGACTGATCAAACGCATGGAGCCAATGCTGAAAGATCAGAAATCTTTTACCTTGCCACTGAGCACCCAAACTTAAGATCTGAAGCAGTAACTAAAAACAGTATGAGCAGTGGCAGCAGAGCAGCAATGAAACATGCAGTCACGCATGTATAATAAATCTTGCAGCCATTCTAATTGATGTCTACAAGCGAGAAAACAAATGTCAAAATCAGCTGCATTTCTAATAGCAAGTTACATTAACACTAAAATAAAACAAAGAACTGCAGATGCTGGAGATCTGAAACAAACAGCACTAGAGCCAGTAAAAGCAGCAACAACTTCTGCAGCATACTTCACACAACAGCAAGGGTGATCAGTACTGTCACCTGGAATTTTAGTTAAGAATAGCTCCCTTTCAGTTAAACTGCAATGTAACCAGGAAATCCACAGGAAAGAGAATGTTTTGTGCTGTATAATAGCAGGATGATGTATTGCTGGGCAGAGACAGTGGTGGGGGCAAGATGATCACTACATGCTGCTTCTCATTTATGGTGTCAATTACCCTGTTCGGTGAGGCACAGGCTGGTAGTAGACACTGTCCTTGATTCCCCAACCACCCAGAGGGTTCCTCAGCTGGAGCACTAGCAAGACCAACCCTCCTTCAACAAATTTCCCACCTAAACCTGATCTCACCTACTTGCCTCACAGCGCAGTGGACACCCAAGTAATAGGAGTAGGCCATTCAGTCCCTCAAGTCTGCTCCATCATTCAATACCATCATGATTAACCTTGGGCTTCAACCTCACTTTCCTCCCACTTCCCATATCCCGAGATAAATTATTCCCTGGGATACCGTCTACCTCAGCCTCAAACAATCTTCCAGGGCACAAAATTCCAAAGATTCAGAGCCTTTTGGACGAATACTTTCTCCTCACCCCAGCCCTAAATGGTCAGCCCCATGCTTCCGAGACTGCGCACCGTCCCTGCTGCCGGGGCAACAACTTTCCAACATCTACCCTGTCAAATGTCTTTTCATTTCTCGTTCTTCTAAACTCCATAGAATACTGGTCCTATTTGAGGGATGGGCGAAAGTAAGACTGCGCACACTATTCCAGATGCGATCTCATCAAAACTCTGTAAAACAAAGCGAGGCTTCTTTATTCCAATCTCCTTGCAAAAAAGTTCAACATGCTATTTGCCTTCCAAATTGCTTGAAAGAGCTGAATGTTAAATGTTGCATTCCTTGTAAGTTCCGCTGAATATTAACTTCTCTCAACTTTTAAAAAACGTTGAGAATAAAAAGAAGTCTTGCACTTACATGCAAACACAATTTCAATTTCCAGATCCAGTTCAATATCAATACCATCAATTTCCATCTGAGGTCATCTAGCCTACAAACTCTAGTCTACAGTGGTCTCACTAGTTCTGCTTCACATGAGGAATGGAGTCTTCAGTGATCTGATCCCCTAACTCTGCTCCAATAATCCCTTCAAACCCATCTGCTCTTCCAACACCTCCCTTTCCAGCTTCCAGGCTACGCATCAGCTGACTCGATCACCCCAGATCTGAAGCATTCAGGAATATTCTGCTGCTGGTGCAAGATGCTGTTAAGCAGAGGTCTAATACGAGTTCTTACTGCGGCCATGGCAGACTGACAGCAGCTGAAAGTGTTGCATCTGAGTGACATTGATAACGTGAGTGGAAGCATTAAGGTGAAGCCGAAACTCAGGCTGGCCTGACACTCACAAGGTCACTGCATTAGCTTTGAGAGGTCAAAGGCTAGTGTTGACTGGTCAAGGGTGGAGTGGGGATCAGCAGTGACTGATCGAGGAGGGGATTAAGTCATCCAGTCAAGGATGATGGGGGTCATTGCTGAGGGAGTTCTCAATTGGGGGTCAAAGGTCATTAGTTAAAGTAGGGTGGAGGAATAACAGTAAACAGTCAAGAAGGGAATCAGCAGTGACCGGCTAAGGATTAGAGGAAGAGGTCAGTGGCCAGGTGAGGTCATTGTCAGTAGTCAAGTGTGTGGGGATGGGAGCAGCTGAAGGGTCGTCAGTCACTGGAAGGTCAGAGGTCACAAGTCAAGGCAGTGCCAGAGGTCACCAATCAAGAGGAGTCATCGGTCACTGGGTAAAGGGGGTCAGAAGTTATCAGTCACTGCCAAGGGAAAAGTCAGGGGTCCTTAGTCAAGGGGAGGTCAGAGGTCACTGGTCAAGCAGGCCATCAGTCAGTATTCAAGGTGAGGTCAAAGGTCACTAGTCAAGGGAAGGTCAGAGGTCACTGGTCAAGAGGTGATCAGAGCCCAGGGTCACGGTCGGAAGCTAGGCCCCTGTGTAAGGGACCAGTCAAACCCCGGGGGGGGTGTGTGCTGCTGAGGGTAAAGCTGAGCCGCTACCTACCGCAGCCCGGGCAGGTTGGCACCGGGAGAGAGCACGGGGACTAGGTAGCACGACAGGCCGGGACTGCAGGCCGCACGCAGTGGGTGAAGCTGAGGCAGGGTTCCCGGAGGTAATCGCTCAGGCCCCGGGCCCGGCACTGGGGATGGACAGCATCAACACGGCCACATGGCGTCAGCACGCAACACCGCCAGCCTATCACCGCCCGCGTCATCCAGCGTCTCGCGTCATCACCGGGGGCGGGGCGGGGCTAGTCACCATGGAGACCGGGGGAGGGGGCCGCGTTATGAAGGTAACAGCAATTGGTGGGAGAGGGTGAGGAGAAGTTGGGGGAGAGAAGGTGGGGGTGGGGGAGGGAGGAGAGAGGGGTGGGGGGAGGAAGGAGTGGGGAGGAGAGGGTTAGGAGGGTTGGCGGGAGAGGGTGGGGGAAGAGGTGGAGGGGTAGAGGGTGGGGAGAAGGTGGGAGAGGGGGTGGGGAGAAGGTGGGAGAGGGGGTGGGGAGAAGGTGGGAGAAAGGGCAGGGGAAAGAGTGAATGGGGTAAAACAAGGTGGGAGGTCAGCTGGAGTAGAGTGGGTTGGGGCAGAAGTGAGATCGACATAGACACATTGGAGCCAATAGTGACTGTTCAGCCGATTGAAGCCACTTTCTGTTCGATATGATCGTGATTGATGATCCAATTCAATACCCCTGCTTGTGTTTTCTACCCATGCTCTCTGATCCCATTGGCCCTGAGAGCTTCTCTATGTCTTTCTTCAATGTTTTGGCATAAAATAGAATTCCACAGGCTCACCACTCTGGACGGAGAGATTTCTTCTCATCTCAGTCTGAAATACACTACCTGTACCTGAACATCATCACAACCATCCTTCCTGTGTTTACCCAGTCTACTGTTTGAATTTCATAGATATCTGAGATTTCCACTTCACTTTTCTAAACTCCAGAGGATGTAACCCAAAGTGATCCAGTCTCTATTCATATGTAAGTCCCAGGAGTCAGTCTGGTAAATCTTCATTGAACTCCTTCCATCACCAGAACATCCTTCCTCAGATAAGGAGACCAAAACCGCACACTGCACTCCCGTTGTGGTCTCACCAAAACCTTGTGCGCTTGCAGCAAGACGTCATCTTCCTGTATTCGAATGCTGAGAGAGGGGAGGGTTATGAAAGTGTTAGAGGGATGCTGGTTGGTGGGAGTCAGAGGGAAGGTTTGGAGATTTGGGGGTTGGGTGCAAGGGGGATGGGGGTTTAGAGAGGTCGGGTTGTGTCAGCTATGAGGGTGGAGAGAATGTGTTGGGACATGTGGAGGAGTGGAAACACAATTTGGTGTATGTGTTCAGGCAATGGTTGCAAACATGTTTGGCCTCCCACTTACAGAGTACAGAATGCAGAACATAACCCCGGAATGCATTGGAATAGACAAACCTACACAGGAATATGACGGGTTCGGCAACTCCATTGAGATACTGGATCAGAGACAGGCCAGGTCACAGAGACAGAAACATATAGCCATGAAGTCATATAGCACAGAATCAGGCCCTTTGGCCCAACTTGTCCATGCCGACCAGACTTCCCAAACTAAACTAGTCCTATTTGCCTGCATTTGTTCCACATTCTTCTAAACCTTTCCTATTCATGTGCCTATCTGAATGTTTTTTAAATGTGGTTGTACCCACCTCTGGCGATTCGTTCCAAATATGTACCATCCTTTGTGTGAAAAGTTGCCCCTCAGGTGCCTTTTAAATCTTTCCCCTCTTACCTTAAACCCATGCCTTCTAGTTTTGGACACTCCTACCCTAGGAAAAAGACTTTTGCTATTCACCTTATCTATGCCCCTCAAGGTTTTAAAAACCTCTGTAGGTAACCCTTCAGCCTCTAACGCTCCAGTGAAAAATGTCCTAGCATGTCCAGCCTCTCCTTATAACTCAAACTCTCCAGTCCCAGCATATCCTTGTAAATCTTTTCTGCACTCTTTCCAGTGTAACAACGTCCTTCCTACAGCAGGGTGACTAGAACTGTACACAGTTCTTCAAAAGTGGTCTCACCAATGTCCTGTACAAGCTCAACATAACGTCCCAACTCCTATAGAGTGCTCTGAACAATGAAGGCAAATGTGCCAAATTCTTTCTTCACCACTCAGTTCCTTGAGAGTGATGTCGCAAATAGGCAATGTACCTGCACCCCTAGGGTCTTTCATTGGAACAGATGATACAGAGAGAACCGGGACAGTGGAATGCAGTCTCCCTAAGAGGCAGGGGCTGAGCAAGTGAGTTGTGGTAACTGAGGGAGACTGTGTAGTTACAGTGAATGTTAGTATCCTCAGAAATCCAGGAAGGGAAATGTAAGCAATGGACCATGTGAAGGTGAGGGAAGGGTGGAGATTAGAAACAAAACTGTTTATATTCTTCTCATTCTGGGTGAGTGCACTGGAAAAAGTGAGGGTGCTGAGATATTCTTCCCCGTTCAGTGTTTCCCTGTTTGACCTCATTATTGATTGTCAGGGAGAGCTTATTTGCTTTGGATGCCCTGTCAAATTTTCCGATTGATTTTATTGTCACGTGTACTGAAATATAGTGAAAAGCTTTGTTTACCAGCAGTACAGGCAGATCACAGCAAGCAAAGATCAAACAGACTGAGAGGCGTACAGGTTACATTGCAGGTTAATTATTTGAGGCTAGAATCCATTCATCAGTCTGATAATGGCTGGAAAGAAGCTGTTCCTGAACCTGCTGGTGCGAGTGTTCAGGCTTCTGTATCTTCTGCCTGACGGAAAAGGTTGTAGGAGGTCATTACCGGGGTTCGATGGGTCTTTGATGATGTTGGCCGCCTTTTTGCAGCAGCGAGCCATGTAAATAAAGTCCATTGGTTGAAGGTTGGCTTCTATGATGGTCTGGGCTGTGCACACCACCTTCTGTAGTTTCTTACAGTCCTGGGCAGTGCAGTTGCCATACCAGGCCGTTATGCACCCGGACAGTTTGCTTTCAATGGTGCATCTGTAGAAGTTGATGAGGGACCTTATGGACATGCCAAATTTCCTGAGCCACCTGAGGAAGAAGAGGTGTTGTTGTGCCTTTTTGTCTGTTGCATTTATGTGGGAAGTCCAGGACAGGCCGTTATTAGGAGAAGGCTGATTTTAATAAGATCAGATATGATTTGGTCAGAGTGGACTGGGTGCATATACATTCAGGTAAATCTGTATGACAGCAGTGGGTTGCATTCAAGAAGGAAATATGGAGAGTGCAGGGCCAAAATGTTCCAGGAAAGAAAAGGGGTGGCTGTCAAATCCTGTGAACGCTGGATATTGAGGAATTTACAGGATTAGATTAAGAGAACTCTAAGGACCTTGTAACTCCAAGGACCTGGGCCATGCAGAACAAAACACTGAATTCTTGGGAATATCCTTGCAATGTTTTGCTTGTGGCTTTTTTAATTGGAACATTGTGCATTGATAAGTATGCTGTACTCTGTTACAAGGTTCTTACCACTTGTTGCCTTCTGTACTCAAACAGAATAGTAAAAGTAGGTAGATCTCAGGTTGTACTGAGAACTATGGAAATAGGCCAAGCAATTGGAATATCTAAAATACTTTCAAAAATATCATACCTAAAAACTCGTCTGTAGAATAATGCAAAATAAGTGTTAGAGAGTTGTATACAGAGAGCTGTGATGACAGGAACAGCAAGTTAAGGCTCCAGCATAGATCCTTGTGGGACACCAACATTTCCTTCCTTTCAGTTTGAATATATATATATTAATATCTCTGTTCTACCACATTAGCAAATACCAGCTCAATAATATGCCTTCAATTCTGTCAATTTGAATTTCAGTAAAAGTCACTGATTTGAAATTTGAAATGAGCGCTCCACATACTAATTATTACTGTGGTCCTTAATGGCTTTACTCTTTCCCTTGTTATCCTTTTATCCTTAATGTACCTGTAAAACAATTTAGGATTTTCCCTTATCTTACCTACCAATTTCCTTTCATAACCCCTTTTAGCTCTTCTAATCTTTTTAATTTCCCCTCCATGATCCTCGAGGGCTTCTGTTACTTTGAGCCCATGGGATCTGCAATAAGCCTCCCTTTTCCTCTTAATCAAATCCTGTAAATTCCTCAATATCCAGCGTTCACAGGATTTGATGGTCCCACCCTTTTTCTTTCTTGGAACATGTTGGCCCTGTACTCTCCATATTCCCTTCTTGAATGCATTGCCACTGCTGTCATACAGATTTACCCGAACGTATCTGCACCCAGTCCACTCTGACCAAACATATCTGATCTTATTAAAATCAGCCTTCTCCCAGTTGATAACTTTGATTTCAGGTCTATCCTTATCCTTTGCCGTTACAATCTTGTACCTAACAGAGTGATCATTGCTGTCTGCAAAATGCTCTCCCACTGATACTTCAATGACTTGCCTAACTTCATCACCTGAGTAAAGCCCAAGACTCCCTGCTGTCTTTGTAGGACCTGTACACGCTGGCTTAAAAAGCTGGCCTGGATGTATTTTAAGAAGCTGCTCCCTCCAAACCTTTCACACAATGACTACCCTAGTTAATGTGGGGGAAGTTGAAATCCCCCACTATCACTGCCCTTTTATGCTTCCCTGAAATTTGCCTACATACCTGCTCTTCTATTTCTCTCAGACTGTTAAGGGGCCTATAAATATACTCCCAGCAAAGTGGTTGCTTTTTTTTTGTTTTTAAGTTCTACCCATAAAGCTTCATTTGAGGTGCCTTCGAAGCTGTCATCCCTCTTTTCCTGTCTCACCCTGTAACCTGGAATATTGAGCTGTCAAACCTGCCCCTCTCTTAACCATGTCTCAGTGACAGCAATAACATCATGTTTTCATTTGTGCCCTCAACCTATCAACAACTTTCATCAGACTCCTAGTGTTAAAATAAATACTATGCACCCTTAACAAACTCTCTTTTGCCTTAACTGGCCTATAATGCCTATGCCTTCCTGGCTCGCTTGTTGTTGATTCTAATTTTGGCCATTCATCCTCCCCTGCTGAACATTCTCTCATGAACCCCACCACCAAGTTAGTTTAAACCCTTACCAACAGCAATCACAAACCTGTGAGGGGGATTGACAGGCTGGATGCTGAGAAGTTGCTTCCCTTAAATAGGAGCCTGGAGTTGGGGGACACAATTTCAAAATAAGGCCCCCACCCCTCATTTAAGATGGAGGTGAGGAGACTGACCTTCGTGATGTTTGTGAGCCATTGAAATTCTTTTCCCCAGAGAGCTGGGTGTGGAAGTAGGTCATTTGGCCCATCGAGTCCACACCAACCTCCCAAAGACCATCCCACCCAGACCTCTGCATTTCCCACCCTAGACACTATGGGCAATTTAGCACGGCCAATCCACCCAACCTGCACATCGTTGGACCATGGGAGGAAACCCACGCAGACACGGGGAGAATGTGCAAACTACACGCAGACAGTCGCCCGAGGCTGGAATTGAACCCAGGTCCCTGGCGCTGTGAGGCAGCAGTGCGAACCACTGAGCCACCGTGCCTCCAAATTGGTTGGAGTCTTGATTAACAGGGGAATCAGAGGTTACAATGGGTAAAATAGTAAACTGGAGTGACATGACCATCAGATCAGACATAATAATACTGAATGGCAGAGCAGGTTCAAGGGACTGAATGGCTTGTTCCTGGTCCCCCATAGATACGTTTGTATGTGTGTAATACATGGGCTATCCTGTGGTTGGTTGGCTCGCTGAGCTGGTTCGTTAGTTCGCAGACATTTCATTACCCTGCAGGGTAACATCAATAGTGCAGCCTCCAATGAAGCGTTGTTGTGTTTTCCCGCCTGGTATTTAAACTCTGAGTTTGGAATTGGTTACCTCATTTCCGGTTTTTCTTTGCAGTGGTGTGTGTATAGGGTCTATATCTACGTGTTTATTGATGGCCTTCTTGGTGGAGAACCAGGCCTCTAGAAATTCCCGTGCTTGTCTCTGTTTGGCCTGTCCTAGGATCCTGATGTCGTCCCAATCGAACTGGTGGTTCTCCTTATCCGTGTGAATGGAGACGAGTGAGTATTGGTCGTGTCTTTTTGTTGCTAGTTGGTGTTCATGTCCTCTTGTGGCCAAGTTTCTTCATGTCCGTCCAATGTGCTATCCTTTA
>NC_063347.1:61398572-61444872 GCF_021869965.1 Rhincodon typus | reverse complement strand
AATGATACAATTACATTTACATGTTTCCAATATAAAGGGATGATTCTTAAATCAAGAGCGCTTTAAAACGTCTCTAATTTCCTCACCTCTTTCTTTACGATCCTTGGTGAAAACCACATGCTCCTGGAGGTTTATCACTCGTAATACTTTAACATTAATAATTTCCAGTCCTTGATAACAGAGTCATGTACCACAACCGCAAGCATGTGAGATGATAGGACTTACCTACAGACCAGGCTGAGATACAATAGTCCAACTATTGAGTAAAGCTGGGGCTATAATCTGATAGGGTGAAATATAGTTCATTTACAGAAAATGCTTTAATGATGGCAGTGTTTCCAACCTCTCTGTCATTGGGTTATTTGACATTTCTTTGTCATTAACAGATTTTTCTGTGTCGAGGAGGAATATGCACACTTGTTCCTTTAATCGATCCAGACTGCTGGCCTTCCTGCTTGTAGCTGGTGTGACACTTGTCATCTATTACTTGCTTCCCAACACCTTGCCAGACAGCACCAGGTCATTGGGGCCACTTCAGACAATCAGTATGGCCAGCGCTAACCAGCTCACTGTCACTGTCAATGTCACTGTGCAGAAATCCTCAAATCTAATAGACGTTTTCTACCGGGAAACTCTACCTCCACAGAAGAGCGGAGAAAGCCAACAGCCAAGGTAAATGAGATCAAGAAAATAGGTGCATTCAATCACCAAGTAAGAGTCTGCACCACATGATACTGCTTATGAGGAAACTGGGGATTCTAGGACCAGGTGGAATTAAGGCCAGGCTGTTCAGGAGAGATAGAAGGGAGCAGTTCTACACACAAAGGGTGGTAGAGGTTCACAACTCTCTCCACAAATGCAGTGATGCCAGACCAGTTGTTAATTTTAATTCTGAGATAGATACATTTTTGTTTTGCAAAGGTATTCAGGGAGGGCCAGTTATATGGAGTTAGGCCACAATTGGTCATAACCTCATTGAATGGTGGCACAGGCTCGAGGGGCTGAATGGCTTTTGTTCCTGCTCAGTTACATTCATTGACAGCACACTTACCTTAATTTGTAGAAACAAGGCTGTTTACGTCTTGGCTTTGTACATGGCTAAAGGTTTTCTCTTCTCAAACTTCCTTCTTTTGATTTAGGGCTCATAGACGCCACCCTCAAGTTTTGATTATGTCTTTGATTTTTAGGTCTTGTCCCATAACTGTTTGAGATTTCTCTGTTCAGTTTTTTGCTGATAGGTAACAGGCTCTTCTGCCGTGATCTTAATGACAGAGCAAGATCGAGGGAATGAATGGCCTCCTCTTGCTCTTAACTCGTATGTTCATATGGGTTTTTTTAAAAAAAATCATTCATGGGAAGGGAATGCCATTGGCTGGGCCAGCATTTTATTGCCCATCCCTAGGTGTACTCGAGAAGATGCCTTCTTGTACTTCTGCAGTCTGTTTAGTGAGGGTACACCCACCAATGCCATTAGGGAGGAAATTCCAGGATTTTGACCCAGAGACAGTGAAGGAATGGAGATATAATTCAAAGTCAGGATAGTGAGTGGCTTGGAAAGGTACTTGCAGGCTTGGTTCCTAGAGTCAGAACAAGTTAGGAATTTATTTTTTTTCTTGTGTGTGATGTGGGTGTTGCTAGTAAGGCTGGCATTTATTATCCATTCCAAATTGTCCTTAAACTGAGTGGCTTTAGTCATTTCAGAGGGCAGCTGGGAGTCAGCCGTATTACTGTGGGTCCAGAGTCACGTGTAGGCCATACCAGGTAAGTTGGCAGATTTTTTTTCCTAAAGGACATTGGTGAGCCAGAAGAGTTTTTCGTGACAGTCAACCTTACACTTGCTTTTAGACAATAGGGCATTTCAAACATTCTCGTCCTGCTCTTCGGTTCAACTGAGAACAGTCACAATCGTGAAGCCCATCATGAAGGCCTGTAACTGAACAACCTTAATAGGTTCAGACAGCAAGACGTAAATGCCCCTAATGTTTAATAGATACATCCTTCCAGTCACTTCATCCAGTTCAGAACTCCTGCTTGAACAGTATCTTTCTCAAGTGAATTAAACTTTTAACAGTTGTGCATTACATCCTTTCTCCTCTGATGTTATATTTCAGTGGTGCCCCCTGTCATTTCTGTTATTTAGCTTGGAGGTCCTACTGCTACACGGACAGGCCTTCGACTCAAAGACCTGGGAGAGTCTAGGAACGCTCAGTCTGCTTGCTGAAAAAGGATACAGAGCTGTGGCAGTGGACTTACCAGGTAAGGCGTTTCAAACAGTCAGTTTTCGAACCTGAATGTCTGGTGCAGAAGCTTTTTACTGTATGAGGCCAAAGGTGTGGCAGATAATATGGATAAAGGTAAAGTTATCCACTAGAGTATTATTTAAGTGGTGATAGATTGAGAAATGTTGGTGTGCAAAGAGACCTGGGTGTGTTTGTACACTACGCAGTGAAAGCAAGCACGAAGGTGCAGCAAGCAGTTAGGATGGCAAGTGGTATGTCATGTTTGCCTGCTTTGCAAGAAGGTTTGCGGATAGGAGCAAAAACATCTGAGTGCAGCCGAATGGGTCCTTGTTGAGACCATGTCTGAAGTATTACTTCAGAAAAAATGTACTTATCATAAGTGGGTTAACCAGCCTGATTCCTGGGATAGTAGGTCTGTCGTATGAGCAATGACAGGCTGACTGGGGATCTCGTTGAAAATTCTGACAGGCTGGATAGACTGAATGCATGTTTCCCCTGCCCTGGGGATCCACACTAAGGGCTCATGGTCTCAGGAAATGTGGTAGGCCTTTATGGACTGAGATAGGGAGAAATTTCTTCACAGGCTAGTCGACGTGCAGAATTCTCCTCCACAGGGCTGTGGAGGCCAAGTCACTGAATATATTCAAAGTATAAATTAGAATCTAAACATGGAAGGCTTCAGGGTGTATGGAGAGAGAGCAGCATATGGTGATGGGCTGAATGGTCTACTCCTATTTTGTATGTTTCCGTGCTTCAGTAAGATATTTTATTGGATACTATGTGAAACATTCCTGGAAATGAACACCTGGAATTCTATGAGCTGATTTCCTGTGTTATTTTAGCTACTCCCTGTTCAGGTTTGCTGACTAACTGCTGAACCTTGCATTGATTTCTAACTCCTGCAAACCAAGAACTGTAGTGTGCCTATTGTCTGACATGTCAATCTGCAAAATCAGAAAAGAATCTTTGATTAAATCAAGCTCATCATTTCTTTGGGATTTAGACAATGAATATGGATGGAGGATGCCTATGGTCATCACTGAACAAAATGTGGCCCTGGTTTTAGACTGGGAAACAATATCCAAATTGTAACTCTGTACTTCAAGTCAGACTGGATTAGGAACAGAAGCACTGTTTGTCATTGTGAATCATACAGAAACCTCCATGTGTGTGGACACCAACTGAAGGACACAGCTGGACTTGTTGCATTTTACCAAGGAGGGAGATTTGGTTTTGATGTAAAATGAGAAGCAGAAGTCTGAGCTCTGACATTCAATCAAAAGCACTTTTTTTTTTGTTTTTTACAAATTGAGAGAAAAAAAGGGCCAACAAGTTTAAACCTTTTGAGGTTTTTTTGAACTAGTCAGGGTCACTGGTTAGAGTGAGGCGAACATGAGCTGACTCAACACTGAATGGGCCCTCAACTGAGGAGGACCTGTGTGACGTATTCACTGTGTTGTACCCATTGGACAGACAGGAAATGCTGGCCTTATGTGGTTTTAGACCTTTCGTCTGGCTTCAGTCCTGGTGCTCACTCCTTTCCCTTCAAGTACCACATACTTATTAAGGACATAAAATTATCAGTGAATGGTGCATTCAGAAACAATGCAGGCCAAATACAACAGGTAAATCACCGTCATCATTGTCTTCAATCTGCACAGTAATCTGGTGGGAGTCTTCAATTACATGAGAAGGTAGCATTATTACCTGAGAGATCTTCAGGGAGGTGGAGTAGGCAGAAGAAGTTCAAGGCAAAGAAGTATGAGTTGTTTGGTATGAAGAACATGGTGAGACAGTAGAAATTGAAAGGTACTATTCAAAAAGGTGTGCAGGAGCAAGAAGACCGGGGGGTATATGTGCATACTGTGGGCAGGACAGAGAGAAACGTCTTTTCTTTGGTAAGGAAAACAAAAATGTATGCAATACTTGGGTAAGGAAATTAAACACCGCACATGATGCTTCATTAGTGGTCTCAGCAGGGCCCTGTACAGCTTCAGTAAGACTTCTTTGCTCCTGTACTCAAACTCTCTTGGAGTAGAGGCTAATATACCATTTGCCATCCTTTCTGCTTGCTACACACCATGATGCTTGCTTTCAGTGACTGGTGTTAAAACATAGCAGGTTCCTTTGTAAATCAACATTTCTCGGTCTGTCACCATTTAAATAATACTCTGACCCTCTGCTTTCTCAACTGAAATGGATAAACTCTCACTTGTATACTTTAATAAAACATACAATTTTCAAGGCTGCATTAATAGGGTCAGAGAGTATGAGTAGGGAAGTAACCATGAATTGGTATAAAACAGTGGTTAGATCTCAGCTGGAGTACAGTACACAGTTCTGAGGTACCACACTATCAGAAGAATGTTAACACGTTGAAGTGTGTTCAGAAGAGGAATATGAAAATAGTTCCAGGGACCAGTCTCCAGGCAGACTGAACTCAAATTGTACTGCATCACCTGGGGAATTTAAAAGTGAACTGGTAATAGAAAGGTGCTCTCAGTATTGGTCACCATGAAACTACTGGATTCTTGTAAAAACCCATCTGGTTCACTAATGGTCAAGTCAGAAACTCATGTTGACTTTTTTTTTGTCACTGACGTGAGAGGAGGGAGATTAATAAACTCTGGAATTGAAAGTGATGGTGACTATGAACCATCACCAATAGTCATAAAAACCTATCTGGTTTACTAACGTCGTTTAGGGAAGGAAATCTGCCATCTTCTGTTGCCCTGCAGGAAACGAGAGTTTAGATAGAGAGCAGGTATTTCCTGTGTAGCTCAGTCCAGAACAAGGAAACCTAACCTTTTTGAATTAGAGCGAGATTATTCAGGGCTGTCAGCTACAAAGTGCTTTTCCTCACTTGGGTAGTGTACATGTGTGAGCTCCCCAGCCCCCAAACACACTGTTGAGAGTGAATTGAAATTTCAAACTGATCCCATTCTGTGTGGATTTGTTTTGGTTAAGGATATCATAGCATATGGAGCAAAAGCATAAAAATGGAATTGAAATACACATTAGCCATGATCAAATGAGATGACAAGGACCTGAATGGCTCTTCCTATATTCCCTGTAAACGAGCACTTCCCAAACTGTTTTCAAATGTGACTTCCACCTGAACACTTAAAAAGAACAGTGACAGTGACACGAGAAAAAATGAAACTGCAATGAAAAGCAAGGAACTTTCAGTATGTAATTATTGAACTTTACCAATGAAAGATCAACTTAACACAGACAAAAATCTTTTTAAGTGCTTGTTAAAATGTTATTTTGTCTTTCGTGTAGGTTTCAGCCAAGCTCTCCATATTCGCTGGTGACAAAGTAAAACCCTCCCACATGTACACAAACAGACGGACACACATAACTGAGACACACTTCGTTCTCATACTGACGTTCTTATGCTCTCTCTCACAGAGACACAATGACACACGTCAGATTCCAACCTGAAATCTAGCTTGATGCAACATATTTTAAAAAATTTAACGAGGTGATCTCTCACTGAAACATAAGCTTGCAATGCTGCAGATTTGATTTTAACAAAACAGTTTATTACACAAAGGAACATATATCGAAATAAAATTCCATCTATTCTCAACACAACCACAATATAGCAGAGTTTCTCTTCTAAATCACATAATTAGGTTTGACTTTACTGTCACTTTCAAATTTCAGTCTTGCAAGATTGGAGTGACCTTGTTGATTATTCATACAACTGAGCATAAACTTTGCCCATTTCAAATGACCCCTTCAGAGTTTGAACCAAACATATCTGATCTGGATTTTCCAAACTTAAAAACCGTACACCGAGGTTACCTATTTCCTAACTATTCTGAACCAAGTCATTTCTCCAGGAGAAATTATTCTCACATCTGACCCCAGCAGGTCTTCTGTGAATAATAAAAACCGAAAGAACTGCGGATGCTGTAAATCAGGAACAAAAACAGAAGTTGCTGGAAAAGCTCAGCAGGTCTAGCAGCATCTGTGAAGAAAAATTCAGGATTAATGTTCCAGGTCCGGTAACTCTTCCCCAGTTCTGAGGAAGAGTCACCAGGCCCGAAACGTTAACTCTGATTTTTTTTCTTCACAGATGCTGCCAGACTTGCTGAGCTTTTCCAGCAATTTCTGTTTTTGCTTCTGTGAATAATGATCACTTCATGATAATTCTAAGTCAAAAGTAAGCAAATGCCTTTCAAGGTTTGCTCCCTCTGATCGTAAAACTCTTATCTTACACAAAAAAATACCTGATCACTTTATGAGGGCCCCACTCGACTCTGTGATGCATTCTCGTTCAACATTATGGCTCAAGAAAATCAGACAAGTCAATTATTAAACCCATTCATACACACAGACCAAAATCCACATGCAAATTGAAATGAATAATATCAATATACATGAAATGCACACTTTATATCACCCACACAGAGAGATATACGAACACAAGCAGGGACACACAGCCATTCAAGGAAACTGTTAGAACGGGACATGCGCACAGATATGGTAAACAACTTCAATTCTGTCCCAGAGTAACACAATGTACACAGGCCCTCACAGTGTCATCAGCCGCTCTCTCCACACTCACACACGCACACATCCAGACATACACGCACTCCATGCACACGCACTCCACAGAGTCTTCAGTGTGGAGCTGCAGGAACACAGTAGGCCAGACAGCATCAGAGGAGCAGGAAAGTTGATATTTTGGATCAGGACCCTTCTTCAATGTGTGGTCTCTGACTCCAGCATCAGCAGTTCTTGCTATCTCAGTGTCATCAGCCCCTCTTTTCATAGTTTCCCACCCCACATGCACATCATATAATCAGCTCCTCTGCATTCAGCTTCCCCATGCAAGCAAGTACTCGAACACGCATACAGACAAACAGCTTTCCCCATCCACACATCCACAGCCCTACCTTTTCTGGTCTTCTTACTAGGGCCAGTGAAGCAGTGTGGCTCACCTCTTTCCGTTTGATGGCATTGATCCTGTCAAAATCAGCATTTACTTAGGCTGATGGAATTACACAGTTAAAGGTAGGGGCGTGGGAGTATTGTGGAGCAGAGAGACTTAGGGGTGCAGGTGCATAGTTCTTTGAAAGTGGAGTTGCAGGTAGACAGGGTTGTGAAGAAGGCGTTTGGCATGCTTGCCTTCACTGGTCAGAGCATTAATTTGGGATGTCATGTTGTGGCTAGACAGGACATTGGTGAGTCTATTTTTAGAGTATTGTGTACAGTTCTAGTCACCCTTCTATAGTAAGGATGAGGGTGCAGGGAAGAATTACAAGGATGATGCTGGGATTGCGGGGTTGGGGTTTGAGTTCAGGAAGAGGCTGAATAGGCTGGGGCTTTTTTCTTGGAGTGTTGGAGACTGAGGAATGACCTTATAGAGGTTTATAAAATCATGAAGGGCATGGAGAAGGTAAATGGCCAAGGTTTTTCCCAGGGTGGGGGAGTCCAAAACTGGAGGGCATATGTTTAGGTGAGACGGGAAAAATCTGAAAAGGACCTGAGGGGTAACTTTTTCACGCAGATGGTGGTGCATGTATGGATCAAGCTGCCAGAGGAAGTGTTGGAGGCAGGTACAATTATGACATATAAAAGACATCTGGAAGGGTACATGAATAGGAAGGGTTTTAAAGCAATTTGGGCCAAATGCAGGCAAATTGGACTAGGTCAGATTGGGATGTCTGGTTGGCATGGATGACTTAGACCGAAAGATCTGTTTCTGTGTAATATGACTCCATGACTGGTGAATGTCTTGTTCAATAGGACATGGGAGCACCCCATTGTTGGATATTGATAAGGTGGAGAAGGACAGAGCTGACTTCCTGCTGGCCTTCCTGAATGCTGTGGGACTGCAGACACCAGTCATCGTCAGTCCCTCAATGAGCGGTCACTTCTCCATTCCATTTCTGATGTTTCATGCCCAGCGACTGAAGGGCTTTGTCCCCATTGCACCTACTGGGACGAATCTCTACAATGCTGACCAGTATCAGAAGATCCAGGTAAGCTGCTGTATTCAATCCTCCGTCATTCTGGGCTCATCTCCTTCTCATCCCTGTCATTGAGGTGAACGGTTGTACTTTGTGGCCAGGAGGCTACATCCTACCTGAGTTATGAAAGTGAGCTGTAGAAGCCAAACTCATCCAGACTTTAGCTGCCTTCTGAGTAATGGCAATATCTTTTCACTCATGAACAAGGCTCTCCTTCATCCCTGAGCTTCTTGCGGGTGATTTCATAGCTTTGACAGGGTCCTGGTGGATGGATGAATGATGACTGCACTCCCCTCACTGAAACCTCCCTGCCTGGTTATCCTTCCCACCACACTTCCCATCTACACTGACTGATGGGTCTGGCTGTAGTCACCAACTGAGACCTCCTTGTGGCCCCCTGCTCCCCTGGAATATCATCATCTTCCACCCCCTCACCTCTCCTTTCCCAGTCCATCCAAATGAGATTGTCACTACTTTCCTCTCCCAGTCTTTGTAACTTCTCACCTTTCAGTAATTTTAAACCTCCAGATCAGCTCATTACCTCTCTTTCCTCTGAGTTCACTGAATATAAATCCTCTCTTAATCTGTCCCTGACTCACAAGCACAGCTTCAACAGTGCTTTCTTACAGTCTCTCTATTTCCATCACATCAATCCATTTCTGATCACTTTCTTGAATCACCATCCGCTCACATCCCTCCATGCCCTCCTGAACCCACTTCCTTCTGTCTGGCCTGGGAGGGAAAAACAGATTGCTCCATCAAGTTCCCTTACACCTATGCCTTCTAGTTTTGAATTCCCCTACTCTGGGGAAAAGACCTTGGCTATTCACCTTAGCTATGGCTGTCATGATTTTATAAGCCTCTGTATGGTCCTCCCTCAACCTCCTATGTCCAGGAAAGAAGTCCCAGCCTGTTGAGCCTCTCACTCTGACTCAAACCCTCCATTCTTGGTAGCATCCTTGTAAATCTTTTCTGCATCCTCTCCAATTTAATAACACCCTTCCTATAGAAGGGCAACCAGCACTGTACACAATTTTCCAAAAGTGGCTTCACCAATGTCCTGTACAGCTGCAACACAACCTCCCAATTCCTGTAACTCAATGCACTGACCAACGAATGTAAGGTGCCAAACGCTGCCTTCACCACCCTGTCTACCTGTGATGTCACTTTCAAGGAACTATGTACCTGAACCCTTAGGTTTCTCTGTTTGACAACGCTCCCCAGGGCCCTACCATTAAGTGTATGAGTCCTGCCCTGATTTGCCTTACCAAAAGGCAACACCTTACATTTATCTAAATTAAACTCCATCTGCCACTTCTAGGCCCATTGACCCAACTGATCAAGATCCCATTGTACTCTTAGATAACCTTCTTCACTGTCCACTTTACCACCAATTTTAGTGTCATCTACAAACTTACTAATGTGCATTCTACATTCTCATCCAAATTGTTTCTATAAGTGACAATCAATACTTTCAGACCTCCAGTCTGAAAAACAACAATGCTCTTAGCATGATCCTGCAAAGCAAAGATACTCCACTGAACTGCTACTCATTTTTTTTGATCAGGCTGCAACCTCTAGCAGAGTTGACTATTGTCATCCTGTTCCAATTCCTCTTCGGTATCCAGCTGGTGACACCTCATTTGCCCAGTTCCATACTATAGGCTGAGAATCACTTGCAATGGCCCCTCTTCCTGTTCCCACATTGTTACTTCAGGTGTTCCCCCAAGGATCTGTTCTCATCAATATGCTGCCCCTCGGCATCTATAACCACCAGCACACATGCTGACACTATTGAGCACTATCTCACCACCACCTATCACCCCAACAATCAAACAGCTTGCGCCAACTTTCAGTCCTGGATGGGCAAAAATATCCTCTAATTAACTACTTGAGGAAGACTGTTTTCGGTCCCCATTTCCAATTCTGTGCCCTTTTATCAGGTCAATTATTTTCATGGCTCTTGTCTGATGGTGACCAAGATTGTTTCCAACTTTGGCAGTGGAGGTGAAGCCCCATATCTGCTCCATCACCAGGAGCATCTATTTCCAATTCCGTCCTATCACCTGTCTTCGCTCATGGAACCCTCATCAATGCCTTTGTTACCTTGAGGCCCCCAACCATTCCAAAACTCCCCGGCCTGAGAATTCTGTAAATAGCATCCAAAACTGCCCGTATTGTGCCTCGTGCCAAGTTCAATTCACCTGGTTTTGCAGCACTTTTGATTTCAAAATTTTCAAATTTTCTTTGAATCCCTCATTACCCTCCCCCACCAACATGTCTGGAACCTCCTCCAGTTCTATCATCCTACACTGTGCTGCTCCAATTCTGGCCTCTTGTTTTCTCAGTCCCACCACTGGTGACTGTGCCTTTAGCTGCGTAGGCCTGGAGATCTGGAATTCGCTCTCCCATCCTTTTAAGACTCTCCTTTAAACCTACCTTTTGAGCCAACTTCTGGCACCTTGTTATCTCTCTCCTGGTTTCTGTTTTTGTTTGGTAATACTCCTGTGAAGTGGCTTGCAATGTTGCGCTTTATTAAAAGCAGTGTCTGCACGGAAGTTGTTGTCATTTTCATTGGAAATGGAACTTACAGAAATTGAAAATCATGGGAGCATTCAGCAGCTCAGGCACAGTATCTGTGTGGAGAAGTGTCCAGCTGGTGTTTCAAACAAAACCTGTAATCATGGCTTCTGACAAAGGGGACATGAACTTGACAGCTCTCCTAACATTCTCTTTTTACAGCATTTTGCTTTACTATATTCTAAAAGTAGAAAAAAGAAGTACTGGGGGACTTATATCTTCCGCACAGATTGGGATAAGCAGGAAGATCATGAATTCCTTGACTGTGTCCAAAGTAATTTTCAGCAACAATATTGTCCCTGCGCCAATACAGGACGCCAGATAGATTTTGTAATGTAATAAACCAGATTTAATTAACTGCCACATGGTGCATGAACATTTCTGTAATAGTGCTCATAGTATCATTGAGATCTACATGGTGTTTGGAAGAGAGAAATGAAAAACTGCAAAAACTTGAGATTTTGGTAAAGTTGACTTCAATAGCTTGAGACAGAGTCTATCCACAGTAAAATGGGCAGATCTGTTAGTGGAGGCAAGATAGTAGAAGATCAGTCATGGGTGTTTCTACTCTTCCATCATGTGGGTGGATGCCACACTGAGTTTGGGATTTTTACTGGTTGGGCAGAGGGGAAAGTCAATGACTGTTTTCAGGCTTGAAGCTATTTATTTTACATTAATACAAAATACTGCTGTACATGGTTGTCGAAGAATACCAAGCTCTGACTTGCAGTTAGATTAAGTAAGGTCTTATTGTATATTCATGTTGATACACTCTGTATTCCTTCCAAGAGTCTCCCCCTTGTGTGTCTTCTAGAATGATCCTTCTAGTCTGTCTAAAGTTTGAACCCTGCCCACATTGTGCTTTTTATACCTAGTGAGATGCATCTCCATAACATCATCAGAGTTGCTCCAGGGTTCTAATTTCGTTATACAACACATACAATGTTCGCTCCTGTTCAGCAGAATGCCCTTTAAGACTGTGAAGGAAAAGACAAGAGTTAACGTTTTGGGTCCGGTAACCCTTCCTCAGAACTGACCCGAAACGTTAACTCTGTTTTTTTTCCTTCACAGCTGCTGCCAGACCTGCTGAGCTTTTCCAGCAACTTCTGTTTTTGTTCCTGATTTATAGCAGCCGCAGTTCTTTCGGTTTTTTATTTACCCTTTAAGGCTGTTGTGATTGGTTATTCAGAAATGCTCACTCCAAAATGGACCTCTGCAGTGGAGATTCTAGATCGGTGTTGTCCTCTCTGGGACCACATCTCTGGCATCAGGAAGTCAATTTACTTCAGATTATTTGGTCATTCATGTGTACCATTTATGGGATCATAGAATCCCTACAGTATGGAAAGAGGCCATTTGGCCTAACAAGTCCACACTGCCTCTCCAAAGAGCATCCCAACCAGACCCATCCCCCTAACCCTGTATTTCCCATGTCTAATCCACCTAACCTAAACATCTCTGGGCACTGTGGGCAATTTAGCACAGCCAATCCACCTAGCTAACACATCTTTGGTCTGTGGGAGGAAACCCACGCAGATGCAGGGAGAATGTGCAAACTCCACACAGACAGTCGCCCAAGGTTGGAATCGAACCAGGGTCCCTGGCACTGTGAGGCAGCAGTGCTAACCACTGAGCCACCGTGCTGCCCCTTGCTGGATCTTGCTGAGTGCAAATTGACTGCCATGATACCTTCTTTACAACAGGGACTGCACCTCTAAAATGTTTTATTCACTGCAAAGTACTTTGGTATGTGCTGATCTTGTGAATGATGATTTTTGTTTTCTCTCTCTATGTGCCTCAGTCAGGTCACGTTGGCAGAGGTGGTACTGTTTCGCACTGGGAACTAAATCTGTGCTTCTCTTTGCAGACCCCGACCCTGATTGTTTTTGGAGAATTGGACACCAATCTGGGTGTAAGGTCCCTGCAAAACTTAAAACACCTTCCCCATCACTCTGTCTTCAAGATCCCAACAGCACGTCACGCCTGTTATCTTGATGAGCCACATTTGTTCCATAAGACTTTACTGGACTTTCTAACTAAATTTTAGCTTGGAGTGTTTATACCACTGATGTCACTGTGCACTCGGTACAGTACTTGCCAGATAGTTGAGACCACCACCAAACCAGCTTCATCAGCAATTGTAGTTATTAATTTCCAGGAGTCACACTCTGCAACAGGAGGAACTAAAACTGTAACTATTTCAGATTTGTTCAAAAGCAATTTCCTCTCCGTGAAGTTCCAGTAAATATTAATTAAAATGTGAAAAATTCTCATAAATTGAAAAGCATAGTTTTGAAGAAAAAAATTTAGTTCAGTTTCGGGCTGATTGGGTAAAAGTCCCTGTATGGACCTGGGACATTCCAGGTCCAGTTGAGGTTGGCCAAAGTTGAGGTATCTGAACTCTCACTGTGGGACTAAACCTCATAAAACAGAAAGGACCAAGGCTCTGGCCTTAGCTTCTGCTTGCTGAGCTGAGTGTAACCTGGAACACAATAAAAATGCCAAATGTAGGTCCAACCTCCTCCATTGTTCCTTTTTCCAACTGCTTTCTAAAAGAGTAATTCTGTCTCATAATAGGGGAATTTATTTTATAACCTGTTTAAAGAAATTAGGCCATTCAAGTACTCTTAAAATCCACCAGTTGTCTTCACCTTTTTCATTGCAAACTTTTACAAGTGAGAATCTGTGATACTGACTGCTGCTGTTACATGTTTAGAGCATCAAGTGGTAGTCATTTGTTCTTTGAACCCACAAACTGATCTCCTTTTTGAACTGATATTAATCTGCCATGTACTTACTTCTCCTTAACAACATTCTTGTATTTCAAGTAAGAGTTGAAACATATTTCAGACTGAGTACAGATTTCACATGTCTGTCATGTTTTAACACTTCACTGGGAAACGACCTTGACATAAAGTTTGTTGTTGAAAACCCCAGCCTCTTGGACCTGATACTTCGACTCAGAGCCTTGATACTGAGAGCTGGCTATGGTTTGACTTTTTGGCCTATTGAATTTCTTCATAGTAACAATCAGCTATACCTTATTTCAAAATAAAGCGTTGATAAGTTTCAGAAAATGTATTAAGCTGAAAGACAGACTGGTCTTGTGCTATTTCTGGTTGTTGAACAAAAATTAATTTTGAAGCCAACTAATTATTTGACCGTTTGTTCGTTTGTAAAAGAAAAAATACATTACTGCTTAGAGAAAATCAGTGTCTCTTTTTGGAACACAAGTAAGCTATGCCCATGAGTCGGTTTCCCTCTTCAATTAGATCATGTGCTTGATCTGTACCTCAACCTCATTTGCCCACTATTCTTCCAGATTCCTCAATGGATGTTCCCAACAAAAAAGTGGCAGTCTTTAAGTTTTGTCCCCTGCATATATGTGACAGCTGTAATGTAGAGCAGACCAAAGTGAACTTGCTCTTGCTGTGAAAATGGCGCATTGTCCCTTTCTTGTTGTCACTGCAGCTGCCAAGTGAGGCATTATACCTGGCCCCTCCCATCCTGACTGTCATGGATCTGGGTCTCACCAAGCAATCATCCTTTGTCTCCCAGATCTGTATGACCCTGCACCACAATAGTTCCTTCAGAGCAGGGTTATCACACAGAGGCTGACACCGAGACACATTGAGGTCAGATTTTGCAGAGAGACAGTGCTCTCTCTTTCAGACAGAATGTTAAAATGAAATCCTGTCCAGGGCCCCCTGAGGCACACACAGGAGGCCCCTTGGTATTACTGAAAATCGAGCAGGGAGTTCTTCTCCAGTGTCTGGGCCAATACTTGCCCCTCAATTGACATTCACTAAAACAGATTAATCAGTCATCATCAAAATGTTGTTTGTGAGGCCAATGATGACCATTTTCCCCACATTTTCCCACTTCAGAAACACTCGAACACAATACTGTCAGATGCTGGCATTCAGAATAAGTGCTGGAAATACTTCAGCAGTGTCTGTGGAGTCAAAAACTAAGCTAATGTTTCAAGAATGGTTGAGAGGGTAGTGGAGGCAGTCACAACTCAAGCATTCAAGAGAGATTTGGATCCGGGTCTGAAAAGATTTGCAGCATTTTGGGGGCGGTGAATGGGCCTGAGAGCTGACATGGTCACAACGGGCCGAACTGCCTCATTCTGTGCTGTGATTAGCGGGGCAACTATTGAACCTGTTTCTACCACCCTTTCAGGCCATGTTTTTAGAATGAGTTCATGAAATTCTCCTCCTCTCAGAACTTGTTCAAACAGGGATTAGAACTACTCTGATTCACGACTTCCAAAAATCAATTGGACATTGGTATCGGAAGCACATTCTCAAAATTTTCAAAGAGAGTAAAATCAGATTTTGGAATTAATGGAGACGAACATTTACGAGGTACATTTCACTGGAGTGTAGGATGTTGAGGAGTGACCTTATGGAGGTTTATAAAATCATAAGGAGTATAGATAAGTTGAATAACAAGGGTCTTTTCCCTTGGATGGTGAAGTTCAAAACCGAAGGGGTATATTTTTAAGATGAGAGGAGAAAGATTTTAAAAGGACATGGGCAATTTTTTTTACACAGAGAGTATTTCACATGTGAACTGAACTGTCAGAGGAAGTGGTGGATGCAGGTACAGTTACAACATTTAAAAGATATTCGTATAAGTACATGAATTGGAAAAGTTTGAAGGGACACGGGCTAAACGCAAGCAAGTGGGACTAGTTTGGTTTGGGAATGTGGTCGATGTGGACTAGTTGGACTGAAAGGTCTGTTTCCATGCTGTATGACTCTACAAGTCTACAGGTACCTGGAAAATGGGCATGAAATTGGCAAATGAACTTCAATGGTGATAAGTGTGCCATGCTACACTTTGGTTGGAAGACATTAAGGGCATGATTTTCCCCTTCTCTGGGGGTGAATTGGCACTGGAGAGAAACTCAACCCCTTCCTGCCATGTTACAATGGATTCTGGATGGAAATGTCCACCGACCTGTCACCACTTAAGGCCCTTGTGTAGTCAATTACATGTCAAGTCAGAGCCTCAACTCACTATAGGCCTGATTACCTGCCCTAAACTGGGCCAATTGAAGGCAGGAGTGGGGCAACGGGCTGGCCACTGAATGCCAGAACCCTGCCCTCACCTCTAGCCTCAGCCCCAGGATGGGGGTGAGTCTATATGCACGGAGCGGGATGGTGGCGAGCCCGTGAATGATGGAGGTTGGACATGTGTTTGTGGGGTAGGCTCCTTCTCCCTGATCTACATCCGGGAATCCGTTTCCGTGGTAACACCGGCGGGCGGCGACGTCACTTCCGCCGGACCTCTATCTCCCGGCAGGCTCCTGCGCGCTGTCCTTTCTCTTCCGGTTCCCAGCACCGAGGTGGCGCCGCGCTCTCTCAGGTGAGGCCCGTCTGCCATCCGCCTCCATCTAGCGCCATCCGCCCCGGGATGCTTGCAAAACGACTCTTGGTGTGTTCCCCCGGCCGGGAGGGTGGATATCTCCGCGCCATTGAAGCACAGCCCGGAGGCTGCAGGCAGTGAGAGGGCCCGGAGCCCAGGCTGGGGCCTGGTGGATGGGGAATGCTCGGTGTTGTTTAAAGAGGGACACAGAAGGTGTCAGTTTTGTAGGGCGGTATGTGTGGATGTCTGAGGGCAGCCTGGCTCCGTGGATGGTCACCCCCACTTCCCTTCCCCCTCCCTACTTTAACAACATTGTTGCATTGCCTCCCTGTAACTAACTGCACCACCTCATGTGAAGGTCCCTCCATCCAAATCCAGCCACTCTCCAAACGATTGTCCCCAGGTATTGTGTTGGCTGTACACTCTGGAATGGTGTCTGTCCAGCTCACACAGAGACCAGTGCTCTCCACTCTGAGCTCTAGGGGCACGGTTAATCAATCTTACTCTATCCTGAGCCTATACTTTCAGTATTGATTACTGCTTACCACCCCCCCCACTTCAGTCACCTTTCCTGGTTTTAAACTGTTCCTGGGTCAGCCAAGAGAGATGGGGCTGTCTTTTTAGATGATGCTTTGCTGGTTCTGAGCTCCACAGAGCGGCACACGTTGACTGTTGATTTGAACAGTGCACCCTCGCTGCCTGACACTTACCTGGTGAGTTTCCCATGGCTCGTCCAGGTCTGGCTGGGAGGGCAGAGCAAAGCAGAGATGGAACCCATTCCAGTTCTAGTTTGCCTCTGTAACTGGAGACTGGAAGACCAGTCTGCAATATGCTTAAAAAAAGTAGTTTGTGCCATGTAACTGTTTTGTATCCAAAGCAAAGCAATTTACTGAAGCAGAAAAACTGGAACTGTTGATGTTCACAAACAGAGTCAGTGTTGAACTGGAATTAATGACTGCTGTCCTGGAATTGGGAATTGAAGGGCCAGGCTACAACATTGCTGTGTGTGTGTTCACTCTCTGAGCTCGATAGGCACTTTTATTCAGAGGATTCGTGCATCAGAGAGGAAAGGGAGGGTGCAGCAGTGTGATCATTTGCTGAGATGGGGAGGTGAAAGACCGTCTGTTTTGATTTGGTTGGAGGAAAGTGGGAATGGAGGTAGACAGTATCTGGGAGGTGCAGGTATTAACAGTATCAACTAACCTGTAGGAAGTCTAGAAGGGAATCTAGGGCGAAGGGTCACTGTTTCAAAACAGATTATCCATTTGAGAGAAGGTTGAAGAGAATTTTTTTCCTCTTGAGGGTCAAAAATCCTTTCTTGAAAAGGCGGGGAAGCCTCAGAGTCTTTGAATATTTTGAAGGCAGGATTGGACAGATGAGCAAGAGGTTGAAAGGTTATCAGGAGGGAGTGTGGATGAGCAGTTACAATCAGATCTTATTTGAATGGTGGAGCAGGCTTGCGGGCCATGTGACCTACTTGTATTCCAGTTCACAGAATTAGGTCAGTGGTACCCTCCACAGTTGAGTAACAAACTATATTCGCAGGCTGGTTTGTTGGGACTGTCCTGAAACTATCCACACCAGCAGTGTGTTCTGGTAGTTGGATACGAGTGTGTCAGTTAGAGCACAGTTTAGTTGCAGCTGGTGATTGTGACAGTAACTAGAATGGTTTGTCTCAGCAGGAAGCATGGCAGCTCTAAGACCACTCACCAAGCCTAAAATTGTGAAGAAACGCAGCAAGAAGTTCATTCGTCATCAGTCCGATCGCTATGTGAAGATCGCGGTAAGCTTCTCATTCCTTTCTCTCTCGATCTGTTGGTAGTATTTGGTGATGATGTGCTTGTAGCCATTTGTAAACCTAATCATTCTTGCACATTCGTGACACCAGCTCGGACATTTGCTTGATTGACTGGAAGCCTGTTTCATGATGGGAGAGGGCACAGTGTTATACAGCATGGAAACAGACCCTTCAGTCCAACTCGTCCGTGCTGATCAGACAGCCCAATCTGATCTACTCCCATTTGGCTCACATCCCTCTTAAACCTTTCCTATTCTTATACTTTTGCAGATGCCTTTTAAAAGTTGTAATTGTACCAGCCTCCTCCACTTCTACTGGCAGCTCATTCCAAACATGCCCAACCCTCTGTGTTAAAAAGTTACTCCTCAGGTCCCTTTTAAATCTTTCCCCTCTCTCCTTAAACCTATGCCCTCTAGTTTTGGACTCCCCCCACCCAGGGGAAAAGACCTTGACTGTTTACCCTGTTCATGCCCCTCGTGGTTTTATAAGCCTCTATAAGGCCACCCCTCAGCCTCTGATGCTTCAGGGGAAAAAAATTCCCAACCTCTCCGTATAACTCAAACCCTCAAGTCCCGGCACCATCCTTGTAAATCTTTTCTGTACCCTTTGCAGTTTAATAACACCTTTCCTTTAGAAAGGTGACTAGGTGAGCTGCCGTGTCTGACCTGGAGCACTGTCTGAGGCTTTCATACTTGCCCAATGTAGATGGGTGTGTGGTATGCTTTTCCGTTTAAAATTTGTTCTTTCCTTTAACAGCGTAATTGGCGTAAACCCAGAGGCATTGATAACAGGGTGCGCAGGAGGTTTAAGGGTCAAATCCTCATGCCTAACATTGGATATGGCAGCAACAAGAAAACCAAACACATGCTGCCCTCTGGCTTCAAGAAATTCCTGGTGCACAACGTCAAGGAGCTGGAGGTCCTAATGATGAGCAACAAGTAAGGATTCCTTGTGAAACTGAGTGATTGATTGTGACTGAGTGCTGTCCTCTCAGGCCATATAAATAACAGCATTGGGGAATCCTGGGTCATGCCTTCAGCACATCATTGGGCCAGAGGAAAAGAGCTGACAGTGGCTAGTGTGCAGTTTGTTTATTTTAATCATTTCCCTCTCAGACCCTGGTACAGGTGGTCCTTGATTTAGCAACGTTCTAATTACAAATGCAATCCCATACAGAGGGTTAATTTTGAAGACCCGATATACAAACATTTCCTGAATTTAAAAACCGCTGCTTTACGTTGAATTGCATTGCGTTCCAACCGGTGTACAAATCAGCTTACAGAAGGACTCCAGAACAGAACCTGTTCACAACCAGGGACTGTCTGTATGCGTATTGTAATCCAGGACTATCCCAGCTAACTTTGAATGTATCTGTGCCATTAGGTTAGTCCCTTTCCCTTCAGGGCTGCAGCTCACTTCCTTGACCCAACTGGATTTAACTCTTTTTGAAACTTAACGACTGAATCTAATTCCTCACCATTTCTGACAGTGTCATTCAAGGCATTAATTTCGCTGTGCTTGTAAATTAATGTTCCCCATCTGCCCTCAGCTAATGGGAAAGGGTGAACCACCAGATGTCTGGTCATTCTCATCAGTGTGTATGTTGGCTAACCATGTGAGAGAGTCTGCAGTTACAGTTCCTACGTTACAGCAGTAACAACCTTTCATAATGACGTCATTTGCTATATCCCACAGTGGGCCGTTGTAAAAGAGGCAATTTAAATGCAGGCTCTGTTTGTCCTTCTGGGCATTGGACAAAGCAGAGGAATTATTTCAGGAGCAGCACCAGGCATACCTTAAAAGTAGGGTGTCAAACCGGACTACGTGCATGCCAACAGCATAGGCAGTGAGTGACAGACAGCTAAGTGCTCAGTAGCAGCAGTGTGTACTATCTACAAGGTGCACTGCAGAAATTCACCAAACATCCTTAGACAGCACCTTCAAACCCACGGCCACTTCCATCTAGAAGGACAAGGACATCAGATACGTGGGGACACCCATCTGAATGGTTTGGAGGAATTTCTCTTCCTATTATACTGTAATTAAAAACAAAGTCGTGGCACTGACAAAACACATGATTTTTGAGGACTATGGGGAGAGAGCAGGGCAGTGGAATGAGTTTTAGAGTTAGAATTGTAAAGCATGGAAACAGACCTTTTGGTCCAACTTGTCCATGCTGATCACATATCCTAAATTTAATTTGGTACCATTTGGCCCATATTCCTCTCAACTATTCATGTACCCATCTAGATTCCTTTTAAATGTTTTAATTGAACCAGTCTCTGGCAGCTGATTCCATACAAGCACCACCCTCTGTGTGAAAAAGTTGCCCCTTAGGTCCCTTTAAGTCTTTCCCTTCTCACCTTAAACCTATGCCCTCTACTTTTAGACTCTCTTACCCTTGGCTATTCACTCTATCCATGTCCCAGATCATTTTATAAACTTCTATAAGGTCATCCCTCAGCCTGGTAGGCTTCAGGAGAAAATGTCCCAGCCTATTCAGCCTCTCCCTTTGGCTCTAACCCTGGCAACATCCTCATAAATCTTCTCTGAACTCTCAAGTTTAACAACATCTTTCCTGTAGCTGGGAGACCAGAATTGAATGTAGTATTCCAAAAGTGGCCTCACCAATGCCCTGTACAGCTGCAACCTGACATGCCAACTCCTGTTGTCAATGCATTGTCCAATAAAGGAAAGCATACCAAACGCTGCCTTCACTACCCTAACTAACTGCAATGCCACCTTCAAGGAATTATGAACCTATACCCCAAGATCTCTTTATTTGGGAACATTCCCCAGGACCCTACTATTAAGTGTATAAGCACCTGCCATTCCTCATTCCATCTGATCAAGGTCCCATTGTATGCTGCGATAACTTCTTCACTGTCCACTACACCACCAATTTTGGTATTGTCTGCAAACTTCCTAACCATTCCTCCTATATTCACATCCAAGTCACTTATATAAATGATAGTTTGTGGATTGACACAGGGTTAAAGGGTAAAGACAGCAGGGCAGTGAGATTAGTTTAATATTGATGCAGGGCCAAGGGGACAGAGTGGGATGAATTTGGGGATTGATGCAAAGCTACCCAGCCATTCCACAGACCATTCTTACAATGATCCCTACACCACGTTGCTGCAGGCAAAACAATCTATTCCTCAGCTCTTCTGATTTGCCTGTAGCCATTTCAAATCTACATGTAGAGCGCAAGGCGGGGGCCATTGAGCCCTTAATGCATGTCCTTGGACCTCTAATTGATTGTTGGCCTTTCCATGTAGGCCTGGGGAATTCAAACCTCAAGGCACTGCCTTCCAGATCGTCATAACCTGTTGTGGAGTAAGTCATCCTGATTTCCCCTCTGGGTTTTTAATTGGTTGTGAAATTGTTTTCTCAGGTTACTGGTTCTGTGGTCACTGCCACCAACTTCTCTCGTCTGCAAAACTCCTCCTAATTTAAATGCTGCATTCTGTCCATTCTTCCTCCAACTCTGCCACCTCTTAAACTTGTGTCCATCCAGGACAAGCAGCTCTGTTTCCATTCAATGAAAGCTCGCTTTCAAACCTACAGACCTATGATGCATCCCAGTGAATTGTGATTCTTGCCAAATCTTTGGTCCAATGCTTCACCCAGGTCTGTGCTCAAGCTTCATTCAACATAGGTATCACCCTCAAACCGGTGTTCATGAATTTCCTCCTTGAGGTTCAGGGGTTCAGTCTTTCAGTTTGTGATGAAGGAATTCCTCACAGACAACAGGGTTTGGTGTCTGTCTGTGCTCCTTCTAGTCAAGTATGTTCTGGGTAATCTGCTAGTGTTGAGGACCAGACGTTAAACAGAAAGTCAGCCAATGAGTGGATTTGTGTACAACTCCAAACATGTTTGTTCTTTCTTCTAGGACTTACTGCGCTGAAATTGCTCACAATGTCTCCTCCAAAAACCGCAAGACAATTGTGGAGAGGGCGGCCCAGCTTGCAATCAAAATCACCAATCCCAACGCCAGATTACGCAGTGAAGAGAATGAATAGTGTGTCTTAGCAGAGCTCCAACTCTTTAATAAAATTTTAAAATGCCAAAATCTTCTGAACTGTTCCTTTCAGTAAACAGCACAGTCCCCAAGTATATGCACTATAAAACATTGAACAGGGTTGATTCTTAAACACCTTGCATCCAGTCTGAGAAATAGCCACTCCTACTTCCTTCTCTTTACTATCACTGAGTCAAATTTGTCCTTAATTAATCCGCGTTTCTCCAAGTGCGGCTACATTTTTGTCCTGAGCTGTCCCTAAAAGTTCTGTGATGGTGCACTGAAAGGCCTCTCGTTGCTGGCTTTCTCTTTGTACTCTGAATAAGGTTGTAATGTTGGCCACTGTACAAGGAGGATTGAAACGTTATGGCCACTGCCCCTACAGTCTCCAGCATCCTTGGGTATTCAGATGAAGGAAGCATTTAACCTGGTCTTGCTGACTTGGCAACTTCTTGAATACAGCCAGACCTCTGTTTCACCTATTCGTAACCCATCTAGTATCTCAATGGTCTCTTGCTGAATTTCGTACCTGAGTTATGCTCACTGTTCCTCAGCTGTGTTCCTCCTCTTTACCATTTCAAAATGAAAGACTTAAAATTTTTGTTTAACTGCTATTCTAATCCACTTCACCTAGCATTTCCTCATTCACTTGAAAATTCTATATTTACCCAGGTTCTCACTTACCAACCTGCTTTCTGTCCTACGCCCCCTTTTTCAAGTTCTTGGCTGCCTTATTGTATCTCTCATGGGAATGTACCTCAGCCATCCCTGAACTTTGTCCTTTTCAAAGCCACCCTGCCATTCAGCTACAATCTTGCCTGACATTTTTTAATCCCCAACTTTGAGGCCCATTTCCGATTGACGTCGACCATCCAGCGTTATGATATTTTCCTATGGGTGGCCCCTTAACCATGGTTGGTCTAAATATTTCATAGCAAGGATCACTGTTCCAAGGTTAATGAAGCAATATCGTTGGCTTTATTAATAAGGGTATTGAATATAAAAGCAAGCTGTTTACATTAGATCTGTATTGAACCCTAACCTTGGCTGCGATGAAGAAGGATGGGATGTATTGGAGTGGGAGCAGAAAACGTGCAAGGTTTGAGGGGTGAGGAGTGTGGATGGATTGGAGAAGATGCAGCCAGTTTCCTTGAGAGGAGATTTGATTGAAGGATGTGGACAGTGTTGATAGGGAAAGCCTGCCCGATTTACCAGCTGATCAGCATCAGACTGTGGCCTGAGACCATCCTTCTCAGTATCAACAACACCATTAATTTTCAAGGCTGTAAAACTTACTATTTATACCTTGTACATTTACATCCAAGTTGTTAATGTAAACAACAAACAGCAAGTATAGTCCTTACTGCTGGTGTGAGCAGCTCATCATCAGCTATCTCACCACATTCTCAGTCTCATGGATGTTTCCATAGTGAGTCCATACACAGCTCCATGTGGCATATTAGAAACTGCAGCAGCTGATGCTCAGGCTGGAGTTTTAATCTGGGTTGTTGGAGCATAGACATGTGACCTAAATATTCTGTGTGAATCTGAAAGGTGCGAATGCTGTGTGCGCGTGAGAGAGAGACTCTGAAAGGTGGGAATGCTGTGTGCGCGTGAGAGAAGGAGAGACTCCAGAAGGTGGGAATGCTGTGTGCGCGTGAGAGAAAGAGAGACTCTGAAAGGTGGGAATGCTGAGAGTCTGACAGAATTTGAAAGGTGGGAATGCTGTGTGTGTGTTCCCTATTGAAAGTGCTTTGCAGTTCCTGTTGATTGAGGGATGGTGCTAACCAGGATCACTGCGCCATGTGTGTACCACTCGTAAAATCCACAAGAGCAAGGAAGCTTGGATTTAAAAGAAACAAGGGAGATGTGAGAAAAATTCTTCACACAGCGAGTAGTGAGGGTGTGGAATACACTAGTTGGAAATGTGGAAGAGGCAGGTTCAATTGATGCATTCAATTGGGCATTGGATGTTTATTTGGGTAGAAATGGTGTACAGGGATAGGGAGGGAAAGGCAGGAGACTGGCAATGGGGAATGACACTCATTCCAAGAGCCATTTCAGACTCCCTTTGCACTGTAACACTTCTGTGCAGGCTGGGCGATACACAGGTTGAGACCCTGCCTTTCAAAGGGAAAGAATATACTGGATTCCCACATCTTCACTGGCACTCCTGTCAGCATTGACCTCCTTCTGCAATGTTCCCAGAGCAGTGAGTAGGAGATTCCCTCCGTTTCCTCAGGCCTCTCTTCCTACTGCTCACAGGATGTGGCGTTAGAGCTCAGTGCTCCTTGGTGTAGGACTGGACTATTTGACTGCTCTCCCTGTTTGAAAATCTCAACGGAGCTGTGACTGAGGCAGGGATATCTGTAGTACTACCTTCTTGGAGATGAGGTATTTCAGGTGAACAATTCCCTTCCTCAGGGCAGCTGACTAGACCTGAAAATGGCACCTCCCTGCTAATCCATGAGCACAGTTTCATTCCCCTAAAATATCTCTCCTGCAACCTCTGTATTTATCTGTATGATGCACGTTTTACAACAACACACTCTAGAATCTTCATTTTTTGTACTTCCAGCCTTTTCCGTTTTGTAATTCCGTTCAAATCTTGCCTCATGCTACTCTCTCTGTGTCCCCAGCATTTCCCTAAGTTTACAAGCCTGATCCCTCACACATCTAGAGGAGAATTATAGAATCCTTAAAAGGAGAGAGAGACAGAGTGGGTGCAGAAAGGATGTTGTAGCCACTGACTGTGGAATGTAGAACCAAGGGACACAGTTTCAGAATAAAAGGGAAGCCATTTTGGACTAAGATGAGGAGGAATTTCTTCGCCCAGACAATGGTGAATTGTCTATCCCAGAGGGCAGTGGTAGCTCAGTCATTGAGTTAGTTCAAGAGAGAGATTGAGAGATTTGTAGTTACTAATGACATCAAGTGACATGGGATAGAGTGGAGATATGGTGTTGATGTAGATGAATAACCATGATCTAGATGATCTCGAGGGGCTGAATGGTCTACTCTTGCTCCTATTTCCTATGTTCCTTAATTCACAGGCCAAACATGCCCTTTCTGCTACAAGTCTTCCAAAATACCGACCTCAATATTTCACATCCCTCATGGTCTCCCAACGGTAACTCTTTGATAAATGTTGTGGAACAGCACAGGAGATGTATGCAGTGCATTTCTATATAAGAGAGGCTATATCAGTGCAAGTGTGCGTCTGTTTTTATGCAAACCATACGTGTGGCTTTCTTAATCTTAGAGACCATGCCAACTTCAATCTCATTTATACGTTGTTTTGGAGATGTGCTGTCTGAAATAATAGAGTATATCTGTCCTTGACAGTATCATTGAGGGATATGTCTCAATATTGTAGACTTTTTGGCAATAACATTTAAAATCAAACTGCAGGGAAAAGATTTTATGTGCAAAAAGAGCACAATATGCCTGATTGACATCAGAACAATAAGGAGGCTTTGGGATTATTATTGGATGTTCTACATTTTGTAGCCTGTAGTCTGTCATGGTTGCAAAGATAAACTAATATACACTGACTATAATTGTTTAGCTTTTGTAGAGAAATGTAAGGCTCAAAATGCGAGATTGTTCCGATGAAGTCTATTGATTCAACCACTTCGTATAAACAATGTACATATTGCTGGAAAAGATAGCATAATAGCGAACACCTTATTAGGAATGTGATTGAACTGGAATAGTTTAAGAGCCCTCGTCTGGGGCCTGGTTAGAACAAACTGGAGGTTTGTGGTGGGATTTAAAGCCACAAACGAAAACAAAAGCATTAGGGTAAATTCTCACATTGACACCAATTCTTTGAAAGAAAGCACAGCAAAAGGTTTTCTTGGGTTTGCATGGCTAGAGTACATGTAAAGTTGTCCGCATTCATTGGCAGCACGGTCCTAGCTGAATTCCAGAAAGTTCATTTGAGGATTTAAAAGTTTGCCCCTTTCACCTGAAGTCTAGAAAAGGTAAAATGTTAAAAGGGGTGGGCAACGGTGTATGGATAGAAAATGGGGACATTGGGGCAGATAGAGTAACCGGCATGAGATTAAAATTGTATCAATTAGAATTTCAAAAAAAAGAGGAAAGAGAAGAGGAAAAGAAAGAGAGAGAAATAGGAAAGGGAGGGAAGAGAAAAAAAAATCAGGCTAAACTGCAGGAAAGGTAGTTTCAACCTAAGACAGTTCGAGCTGAGGAGCAGGAACACTTGTGTGTTTCAGGAAGATACAACTGATATGGCAGAGGTAACTGAGTTTGTTCATTTCATTCCCACTTATGAGAAGGCAGAGGTAGAAGGTTTCTTTATCTCTTCTGAGCAGTTAACAGAGCGTATGGTGGCTAATGTAACGTTGGTGCATGTTTGGACAAAGTGAGCTTCCAGGAAAAGGTCATGGAGTTTATTTCCTCTCGTCCGAGGAATGTGCTACACATAAGGCAGTAAAAAGAGCCGACTTCTTGTATACTAGGTAATGCCGAAAGCGTACTGCCAAAAATTCCACACCTTCAGAAATCGGCCTGACCAGATATATCTGAAATTCAAAAGGATTAAGCAACTTGTTTTTTGACCAGTGGCTTAGGCTACTCAAGAAAACAGAAGTCACTCACAGAAACTTCCCAATGAGAAATACACCTCGAAGAACAGAGAGTGACTGGGTCCACTCCAGAAGATACCTCCACCGAGTTACCCCCAAAGTGCTGGAGAAGATGGAGGTGGAGGGAATGATTGGAACCTGGGCAGTCCATGGAGTTGGGGGAGGGGGGGAGGTAGAAATGCTGTAAGTGCAGTGGGACCTCCAGCGGCAAGTGGTGGCGGAGAGGGAGGATAGCGAGAGAAGTCGAGTAGACCGTCACCAGGAACAAAAGAGTGATTTGGCTTGGGAGAGGTTTGGTGGGAAGGGATGGAGACAGAATAAAAATTCCTTAGTCCACTGTAATGCACATGGTCATTCAATGTATACAGTTCTTGTTTATCCTTAATTTCTCTGCTTGTCTGTAATAGCCTGATGCATGTGGAATAAATAGCCCCTTCTTCATGATCTTTGGGCTATAAGTATGTTGAACACCTCACAGTGACAGCAGGGAATGTGATATTCACACCGTACTTATCAAACTGTTTTCATTGACACAGGAACTCTCCCAGGAACCTTTAAAGAGTGTGTTAGGTGCTTTGTATTTTTAGTGACACACAAAGAAAAATTGGTTTGCCCTGTGGTTACAGCTGGCCTGTTATTGTCGTCAAATATGTTCAACAATTCCTGAGATTTTCCACAAGTTAGTTCAGGTTGAGATTACAACTAGGCACAAGGCTGTAACAACTTTTCACAGACAAATTCTACAGTCACAACTTCCCCAATACGACTTTCTTAAACTCGGGCCACAACTGTTTCTGCTTATTCATGCACTTTGTCTCCAGCAGTGAATCAGTTGGGCTGTTATCGAGGGAAAGATTGTGGTGTCATGGGGATGTTACTGAACTAGCAATCTCAGTAAATCATGACCATAACAACTACTGTCAATTGTTGCAGACCCCCAGTGGGTTCGCCAATGTCCTTTAGGGAAGGAAATCTGCCACCCCTACCTGGTCTGACCTACATGTGACTCCAGACACACAGCAATGTGATCGACGCCTAACTACTCTCTGATAGGGTTGAATGAGATACTCAATTTAAGGGCAAAGAAGGTAGGGCAACAATGGCTGGCCTTTCCAGTGATGCCCACCTCCCACCCGAGGGCCAAACAAAAGAGCACTGGGTGATCAGAATCATAGAATCCCTACAGTGTGGAAACAGGCCCTTTGGCCCAACAAGTTCACACTGACCCTTGGTGCATCGCACCCAGACCCATCCCCCTATAACCCACCTAATCTACACATTCCTGAACACTATGGGACAATTTAGCACAGCCAATCCATCTAACCTGCATATCTTTGGACAGTGGGAGGAAACTGGAGCACCCGGAGGAAACCCACGCAGACATAGGGAGAATGTGCAAACTCCACACAGACAGTCGCCCGAGGGTGGGATCGAACCCAGGAACCTGGTGCTGTGAGGCAGCAGTGCTAACCACTGAGCCACTATGCTGCCCGGTTGTTCATCAAATAGTTATAACCAGATACTGCGAATAGCACATAAAATTACTATGGCAGGGCATATAGGAATTGTAAGCATTGATAACAAGCATCTTACATGGCCAAGGCTTCATAATGACATAGTTATACATGTCAGCTAGTAGGAAAACCTCAACAGGTAATTAAACAAGGACTTTTGATACCTGTACCAGTTTTCGAGGAACCATTCAGTTAAGTGTTAGATTGTATCGGACTGAACCCTGTGGCACACCATTCATTACATCTTGCCAACTAGAAAATGATCCATTCATTCCTACTCTCTGTTTCTTGTTCACTAACCAATGTCCTATTCATGCCAATATGTCACTCCTTCACCATGGACTTTTATTTTCCAGAAATAACCTTGATGTGCCACCTTATCAAAAGCCTTGTAGAACTCAAAGTGTAGTATGTCCATCCTTAACCCGCAACATGTGCTACTTCCTCAAAGAACTCCAATAAATCAGTTAAATGTGGTTTCCCCTTCACTAAAGTATGCTGAATCTGCCTCATTACTTTGAAATTTTCCAAGAGTCCTGTAATAATATTTATTAATAGGTTCTAACATCTCTTTTGTGTCTCTCTTCCTTTATATAACATTTGTTATTTTCTAATCTAATGGCATCTTCCGTGAACCTAGGGAACTTTGGAAAATTAAAATTAATTCATCAACTAACCTATTTGCTAATTCTTTTTATATCCTTGATAAAGCCCATTTGGACTCAAGGACTCAACAGAATGCCTTTCCAACAATTTGTTCAGTATGAGGTGACAGTAATTTAACTTAAGTTACTCCCTTTCTTCCATTTTCTGATTTAAATTTATTTCTGGGATGTCACTACAACCCCCATTGTAAACCTCAACAGAAAATACCTGTGCAGTTCATCTGCTACCTCCCTATTTTCCAATTATTAATCGGCCAGACTCACCTTATATTGGACCAAAACTTAATTGTTAATTATTTTCTTTACAGTATCTATAGAAACTCTTACTAACTTTTTATATTTCAATCTAGCTTTCTCTCATACTCTAATTTTTTCCTTTTTGTTTATCTTTTTAGTCATTTTTGGTTTTATTTTTATATATTCTGTCCAAACTTCTGACCTGTCACCCACTTTTGTGCAATTATATGCATTTTCTGTAAGTTTGATATGACCTTTAAATCTTTTGATTAACCAGGGATGGTGGGTCCTCCCCTTGACATTTTAATTCTCGTTGGGATGTGTCTATTCTGTGTACTCTGAAATATCTCCTTAAATGTGTTTTGCCTGCATAGCCATTGACTATCCCTTACTTTAATCTCCCAATGCACTTTGGCTAACACTGTTTTCATGTAGTCACTATTGTCCTTATTTATGTTTAAAATACATTCTTGGATCCAAACCTCTCTTTTTCATGGCAAATGTACAATTCAGTTTTATTATAGTTGCTGCTTCCAAGGGGTACCTTTCTGTGATAGGAACACGTTGTCCCAATGCTGAGAATGTTATACTGGGGGAAGCTTTGCTAGTATTAATGGAGGTGATGGTGTTTGTGCAAGTCTCCCCTTCGCCCGCAGAGCACGCTCTTGGTGTCAGTGTCTCACTCCAGGGCCCTTGGATTGTTTATGTGCAGTCACTCCCTCTTTGTCTCCACCACCCAGCTGTCCTCTTCACTCTTTCTGTCTCTCTTTCCTCTCCCTCTCCTCTCCTTCTCCCCTACACTCTCATTTTCTTTCTCTCCCCCGTTCCTCTTTTTTCTGCTTCTCTTCCTCCTCTCCCCTTTCCCTCTCCTCCTCTTCTGTCTCTGCCCACTTTCCCTCTTTCTCAATAAGGACTTAAAGAATGAACAGGGCCAGAGATATCGACACTCTGACAGTGTTAGTATGAGTGCTGGTTGATTTAAGAAGCACACTGTTGCATAACACCAAGGAACCAGCAAAGTAGTTGAGCCAATGCTGTCATGGTTAGAACATTCCCTATCTATTTGAAGAAAATTATGAAAAAATAATTAAAAATAATACCTGCTGAGTGAGTCTTTAAAATAAGGAGACAGGGCTTATTGGGTGTGTGTATGGCACATGGAATCAGGGGGCAAACTCTCCGCTGGTTGGAGTCATACCTGACACATAGGAAGATGGTTGTGGTTGTTGGAGGTCAGTCGTCTCAGCTCCAGGACATCTCTGCAGGAGTTCCTCAGGGTAGTGTCCTTGGCCCAACCATCTTCAGCTGCTTCATCAATGACCTTCGTTCCATGATAAGGTCAGAAGTGGGGATGTTCGCCGATGGTTGCAAAATGTTCAGCACCATTCGTGACTCCTCAGGTACTGAAGCAGTCCGTGTTCAAAAGTTACTAGACCTGGACAAAATCCAAGTTTGGGCAGAAAAGTGGCTAGAAACATTTGCACCACACAAATGCCAGGCTATGCCTGTCACCAAAAAGAGACAATGAAATCACTACTCCTTGACATTCAATGGAGTTACCATCACTAAAAAACTTCAGTTTCAACATCCTGGGAGTTATCACTGATCAGAAACTCAACAGGACTCACCACATTAACACAGTGGCTACAAGAGCAGGCCAGAAGCTGGGAATACTGCAGCGAGTAACTCACCTCCTGGCTCCCAAAGCTTGTCCACCATCTACAAGGCACAACCACTTGCAGCTCCAAAAATGCTCAACAAGTTTGACCCCATCCAGGACAAAGCAGCCCACTTGATTGGCACCACTCCCTCCACCACTGACACTCAGTAGCAGCAGTGTGTACTTTCTACAAGATGCACTGCAGAAATTCACCAAAGATCCTCAGACAGCACCTTCCAAACCCATGACCACTTACCTCTAGAAGGACAAGGGTTAGGTACATGGGAACACCATCACATCCAAGTCCCCCTCCAAGCCACTCACCATCCTGACTTGGAAATATATCGCCATTCCTTCACTGTCGCTGGGTCAAAATCCTGGAATTCCCTTCCTAAGGGCATTGTGGGTCAACCCACAGCAGGAGGACTGCAGCAGTTCAAGAAGGCAGCTCACCCCCACCTTCTCAAGGCAACTAGGGACAGACCATAAATGCTGGCCCAGCCTTCAACATCCACATCCCATGAGTGAATTTAAAAAATCCAAATAGGGAGAGAGTGTTCTATGAGTTAAACTGCCAAACATTTGCCAAAATGCCACAGGAGGTTTCAAATTGGAGGTGGAGGTGGAGGTGGAGGAGGAGGTGGACGGAAGAGGGGGAGGTGAAAGTGAGGAGAAGTTGGAGGGAGGAGTGGAGGTGGAGGAGGAGAAGAAGAGGGAGATGTGGAGATGGAGGAGGAGCAAGGAGGAGTTGGAGGTGGAGGAGGGAGTAGGAGGAAGAGAGGTGGAAGAAGAAGGAGAGGTGGATGGGGAGGAAATGGAGGAGGAGGATGTGGAGGTCAGAGGAGGTGCAGGGAGAAGGAGGAGATAAAGGGTGGAGGAGGAGTGGAGATGGAGGAGGAGAAGTGGAGGGAGGAAGTGGAGGGGGAGGAGGCGGGGGGGAGGGGGGAGAGAAAAGGTGGAGGGAGGAGGAGGGAGGAGGAGGTGGAGGTGGATGAGGAACTGGAGGTGGAGGGAGGAGGAGGTGGAGGTGGACGAGGAACTGGAGGTGGAGAATAGAGGCATCATTAAGGCCACAGGCCGTTACAGGGAGGGTCACCAGTTGAGGCTTGGGAAAACATGTTGGATGATTTTTGAAGACCATTGATTATCCTGCCCCTTTGTCCCAGGAACTCCTTCACTCAGTAACTACCAGCAGGTTCAAGAAAACATCCCTCCCAGTGTTAATGTATTAAAATGTATACTTCTTTAATATTTCATGTCAAAGATAATCCCGGTTTGGACCTTCATGTGCTTGTCTTATTCCAGACAACGAGTATCTCCCTTTCACTGCAAAATCTGACCACCAACCTCCATTACAATCAATCTTTCTCTTTGTCAGTGGATGCAGATGCCCTGTCATTTGAAGGATTTATAAGACCAGTGTCATCATTCATGTGTCCCTATTAATGTTTGAAAGAGTTCAGATATGAACAGTTCCTGCTGGGGGGCAGGGTCATGAATAATTCAGATTATCTCCAATGGGAGATGCACCCTAGTCATATTACCTTTGGAAAGCTGATGGAGAAAGCACTGCAGCTCCTGATCACTACTGTTGATCCTTGGAGCCAGTGGATCTATTATTGATCCTTTATGTCATAGAATCCCTACAGTGCAGACACAGACCATTCAGCCCACTCAGACAAGCATCTCACCCAGACCTACCCCTCCTCTTTACCCTACCCCTCCTCTTTACCCTATCACTCCCCATGGCGCACCCATCCAGCCTGTACATCCCTAGACACTATGGGGCAATTTAGCATGGCCAATCCACCTAGCCTGCACATCTTTGGACTGTGGGAGGAAACCGGAGCACCCGGAGGAAACCCACGCAGACACGGGGAGAATGTGCAAGCTCCACACAGACAGTCACCCGAGGGTGGAATTGAACCCGGGTCCCTGGCGCTGTGAGGCAGCCGCGCTAACCACTGAGCCACCATGCCGCCCTGACATGTCATGAATCCGTTGACAATCCCACTCCTCTGGACCTGCTCACTGCCATTCCAATCTATCATTGCCCCCGCACACACTGGATCTATTTGTGGATCCATCGCTGATTGCTCGATCTGGTAGATCAGTTGCTCTCCACCCAGGATCTCAGTTACATCTGTTTGGTTTTGAACTGGGGGATGGTTTGTATTGGGGTGGGAGGTCAGTTAGCTGGACTGCTGGTTGTGATGCACACTGATGCCAACAGTGTGGGTTCAGTTCCCATCACCAGCTGCAGTGATCATTCTTCTCAACCTCTCCCCTCACCTGAGGGGTGATGACCCTCAGGTTAAACCAACGTCAGTCATCTCTCTCTCTAACGAGAGAGCAGCCCCATGGTCCAGTAGGACTATGGCAACTTTCCCAAGTGGAGTTCCCTGGAGATCCTTGTTGGGGCTCCCCTGCTGTTCTCAAAATGTGTTAATGATTACGTATGGGACACAATCCTGAACAACGAAGTAGCTGCTGAAATGTCATGTGGAGCTGAGTAAGGTGGTGTACAGGATAGGCCGAAGGGCTAAAAGTGAATGACGGTATTAGACAGCTGCATGACCAAATACATTGTATGGGATGGGGTGAAGGGCTAAAATCATTGATGATACTCAACAAGCTGCATGACCTTGGACGAGTCCTGTGAACATTCCCGTACATGCCGAGGAAGGTACCTGCAGCTTGTTTCTTTTTTTCTTCTGTAGCTGTGTTCTCTGTACGAGACAGTAGTTTTGTCTGCTGTATCTGCTTTCTTTGTGCTGGCTGTTTGTTACACTGTATAAGAGAGAGACAGGGTTTTGTTCCAAGTCATTGGATTTCGCCTCGGCTCGGAATCATGAACAAAGCCAGGAATGGACCTAAACCTCAGGACCAGGCATTGATTGAGGGGTCCCCGACAGGCAGAAGGGCATGAGACTTGTAGCTTTTTCCATTTTCTTTTCCATTTATTCTTACCGCTGCAATCATTATTACTACTTAATAAACATTCATATTTAAGTGAATTGCTGTTGTCGAGTCTTCTCTTAATTATATTTAACCGAATCTGAAAAAAAATCATTTGGATACACATTGTGATCCACGACAGTTGGTATATTTGACAGGAAGATGATGGAGGACAATGTAATGTACAACTTGAAAGAGGTTGCAGGGACGGAGGGTCCTGCAGATATTGTGAAATAATTAGTGGAAGTCCCAGGACTGGTTGACAGCTCAGTTAATACAACAGAGAGAATCCTAGGCTTTATAAACAGTGGACACATGAGAAAGAGGGTGATGTTCAACTGGTTCTGCTTTAACTGCTGTGGCCGCAGCTGCAGTATTGGAGCCAGTTCTAAATCTCAAACTTTACCAATAAGGTGAAAGGCTGCAGAGAGCGCACGAGGGTGCAGAAAATATTCATGAGAATGAATTGAGGGAAAAGGAGCATGTGGATGGATTGGAAAATTTAGGACGGTTTTCCTTGGAGAAGAGATGGTTGAGGGGTGATTTGATCAAGATGTTCAAAATCAGGATGGATCTGGGTTGAGAAACTGCTCCCATTGGAGGAAGGATCAAGAGGTTTCAGGTTGAAGGGGAGTGGGAAAAGAAGCCTCAGAGACGCAATGATAATCCTTTTCACTCAGGAAAGGGTTAGGGTCTGGGATACACCGTCTGAGAGCGTGGGGGGGACACGTTCACTCAGGGAGTGGTTAGGGTCTGGGATACACTGTCTGAGAGTGTGAGGGGGAGGCAGGTTCACTCTAGTCGGGGTGAGGGGATGGAGAATGCTAATGTACTCCCCGGAGCACATTGCTCCTTTGGAGGACCAGCACAGGTAATGATGGGCCGAATACACTCCCACTGTTCATTACATTGCTCCGATTGAATGCAGTGGTTCAGCTGACAGAAAGGGTGGGACAGCAGTGTGTGTGTGCGCCTGGACTTGAAGACAATTTTTTTTGCAGTGAGCAGCGCTCACAGTGTGCTGCATCGTTAATACTGCAGAGGTTAAGTAAGAGCTGACGGCTGCTAAAGCTAAAATGCCCTCGTTTTGCGAAGCTTGCCAATGAATGCACGCTGAGATATTGACTGAGGGGGTGGGGGTGACAGAAATGCAATGCTGTGTAGGGAGGCTGTGGTCTGTGTGTGGGTCCCTGTATGTGCTGCCGTGAACTGCAGCCTAGTCTCTGTCTGCTACAGAAGCGGGGCCTGAGAGAGGCGTAGCCCACGAACCTGCTTCCTTTGCACCTCTGGGATCTGGCCTTCCAGCTGTGTGATTATTTGTGAGCCGCGTTCGCGATGAAACGACCGGAATCCTGTTAAACTGAAGAGGAGCTGCCTGGTGAGCCTGCATGCCTTCCTGCATCAGGCGACAGCGTCTCGGGTCTGCGTTGAAATAACTCTGCTGGTGAGTTTCTTCGGCTGCTGTGTCTGTGCTACAGTGCCCCTTTTGTACACAGACTGACTCCCCCCGCCCCAGCATTGCGAGGGATCTCTCATCTAGATTAGCAGCACAAGCTTCCATCAGCTGGGAGGTGAGATTCAATCAGGCGTTTAATTACAAAGATGTTCACAGTGCATTGCATTGTCAGCTCTCCTACCCCCTCCCCCAGCTGGCTCTGACTCCCGATGGAGTCTTAAATGTCCAGGGGTGCTGTCCCACCTGACCTGGACTCCACTGTCTCTGCTAACAGAGGGGTAGTGACCCAGGGTCTGTTTACCAGTTTCCCCATTCAGTGACTGGAGCATACAGAAATTGACAGTGGTCAGTCATTTCCACCCTAGGCCCTCCCCTTCCCTTCCTTCCAAGAGGTGAATCTTGCTCTGTACTGCCTCTGATGAGGTATGTGCGTCTCTTCCTATCCATATGTGGGGTAATGTTGGTCTGTCAGCCCAATCTTATAGATCAACCCAAGGGCATGCGAGTAATATCGAGAGTGAAAACTCAATGCAGACTGCAGTTTGAAGTTAGGAACATACAGACCAAGGCATAAATTAGGACTGGATGATCATTTAGGTGGAGACGGTGAGCAATGGAATGGGGAAAGGGCAGGTGATTGCGACGAGCCAAGAAAGAGCCAGCACAGGCATGATGGACCAAATAGCCTCCTTTGGCACCATAACACTTCTGTGATTCTGTGGGGACTAGGCCACTCGGCCCGTCGATCCTGCTCTGCCATTCAACAAGATCCTGATCTGATTACTCCACCTTCCCACTTACACCCCCCCCCCAGTAACCTTTCGCCCCTCCAGTTGCTTATTGAGAATCGATCCACCTCTGCCTCAAAAAAATTGAAAGAGTCCGACCCATCAGCTTTTCAGGAAAGGACATTGAAAGTCTGGTGACCTTCTAAGAAAAAGCAAAACATTTCTCTTCCTCTCTGTCTTAAATGGATGACTCCTGATTTTAAACGGTGACCCCTAGTTCCAGAAACTCCCATAAAAGGAAACATCCTTTCCATATTCACCTGGTCAAAATTCCTTTTATGTTTCAACCAAATCTCCCCTGACTCTTCTAAACTCCATAGAATACAGGCCTAGACTGCCAACCCTTCCTCATAACACAACCCACCCATTCCAGGTATTAGTCAAGCAAACCTTCTCTATTTCCAATGTATTAACATCCTTCCATACATACAGTGACCAGTACTGTACAGAGTACTCTAGATGTGGTCTCACCAATGCCCTGTACAACTGAAGCATATCCTCCCTACACTTGTATTCAATTCCCCTCACATTAAGACATAATATTTCATGAGCTTTCCTGATTACTTGCTGGACCTGCATACTAACCTTCTGTGATTCATGCACCAGCTCACCCACATCTCTCTGCATCTCAGAGCTCCGCAGCCTCTCATTATTTAGGTAATTACTCTTTCATTCATTCTGCCAAAATGGACAATTTCACACTTTCCCTTATTGTACTCCATTTGCAAGATCTTTGTCCAGTGACTTAACCTATTTATATCTCTTTGTAGGCTCCTCATGTCCTCTTCACAACTCACTTTTCTATCTATCCTCATGTCATCAATAAATTTAGCTTCTGTGCCTTCAATCTCTTCGTCCAAGTCATTTATAGAAATAGGAAAAAGTGGAGGCCACAGCACTGATTGCACTTTGTTGACAAGACAATTACCTATTTATACCTCCTCTCTGTTTCCCATTAACCAATCAATCTTCCAACTGTGCCAATTGGTTACCCCTTACACTCCCAGAACAAATGCCGACAGAAAATGTAAATGCAGCACATCCACTGGTTCCCCTTTATCCGCAGCAGCTTTACTCCCTTAAAAGACTCCAGTAGATTGGAGAAACATCATTTCCCTTTCACAAAGCCATGTTGGCTCTGCCTAATTATCCTAAACTTCGCTTAGTGGTTGTTAAAATATTTTTAATGATAGTTTCCAACGTTTCCCCTATGACAGATGTTAAACTTCTGTATCCCTCCCTTTTTGACTGAATGAGAGACATTAGCTATTTTCCAATCTAAAGGAACCTTTACTGAATCTAATGAGTTTTAGAAAATTTTATCTTATGCATCAATGATCTCACTAGCTACTTCCTTTCAGACTCTGGGATGAGCCACGTGTCAACAATACACTCCCTGCCCACTTCTCACCCACTTTTCCTGAGTTTTTCCCTCTCTTCCCCTGAGTTTTTCCCTCTCTTCCATTTCCCGATTTGTGGAATCATTTAGTACGGAAGAGGCCCTTTGGCCCATCAAGTCTGTACTGCCAAAGCTACACTACTACATATGCTAGTCCCACTTTCCAACACTAGGTCCACATCCATGTACTTATTAAAGCTTGTGAGGTTTCCAGCCTCAACCCTCCCAGGCAGGGCATTCCAGACACCCACCACCCTCGGGGTGCAAAAGGTTTTTCCCAAATCCTCTCCAAACCTTCTGTTTTTCAGTTTACAATTATACCCCCTTACTATTGACCCTTCAACTAAGGGGAACAGCTGCTTTCTAGTCACCCTGTCCATGTCCCTCATAATTTTATATGCTTTTGTATACTCTGCTTCAAAGAAAACAACCTGAGCTTATCCAGCCTTTCTTCATTGCTGAACTGCTCCCTCCCAAGCAACATCGTGCTGAATCTCCTCTGTACCCCCTCCAGTGCAAGCACATCCTTCCTATAGTGTGGTAACCAGAACTGCACGCAGTTCTCTAGCTGTGGCCTAAAAAAAGTTCTGCACAGCTCCAATGTGACCTCCCTGCTCTTATAATCCATGCCTTGACTGATTGAGGCAAGTGTCCTGTATATCTTCTTAACTACCTTGTTAACCTGTTCTACTGCCTTCAAGAATATGTTCACAAACACCCCAGATCGCTCTGCTCCTCTGAGCTCCTTAGTGTCCTGCCATTCTGCTTCTGGGGTGTTATTTTGTGCCATTTATAGTGAAAACTAATGTAAAATACCTGTTCAATTCAATTCATCTACCATTTGCTTTTCACATTTTAATTCTCCAGTCTGACATTCCGTAAGAACAACACCCACTTTGTGAACTACTTTTTTTTTAGGTAGAAACTCTTGGAAAGTTTTTGATTTGCAGTCATCTTTCATAGAGAGAAAATTTTTAAAAAAACAGCCACGGCCAACTAAAGCATAAAACTAAAAGAAAGGGCTTACAAAAATGCAAAAAGTAGCACAGATCCTAAGGAAGATACAAGAACCAGCAAAGGGCCACAAAACAGCTTATAAGAGTTACAATTAAAGTGATTATGAAAGGAAACTTGCCAGGCATGTCAAAATGAATAAGAAGAAATGTTATAGCTACGTCAAGGGAAAGTGGGTAGACAGGAGCAATGCTGCCTCTCTAAAGACTGAAAGTGGGGATATTGACAGTGATGTTGGGGAAATGGCAGGCATGCTGAATAATTACTTTGCCTCAGTATTTACAGTAGTAAAGGAGGATAGTTTGGTAGAAGTCCTGTTAATAGTGGATCGGAAAGAGGGACTGAATAAAATTAACATAAGCAAAATGTCAGTAATGAGGAAATTAGTGGAATTAAAGAGTGACAAATCCCCGGGACCTGACCATTTCCATCTGAGGATGTTAAAGGAAGTAGGGGAGCACATTGTAGATGTCCTAAGTATAATTATTCAAAATTCCTTAGATACAGGAGTCATCCGTCTGGATTGGAAAATTGCGCATAGCACTCAGCTTTTTAAGAAAGGTGAGACAGCAAAACCAGGGAATTAAAGAGCAATTAGCATAACACCTGTCGTGGGGGAGTCATTGAAATCTATTATCAAGGATGGGGTAACTGAACAGCTTGGAAGTATTCAGTTAATCTGGGAGAGCCAGCATGGATTCATGACAGGTAGGTCAAGCCTGACAAACCTCATTGAATTTTTTTGAAGAAGTGAGGAACGAAGTGGACAGGGGAATGTTTAAGAATGTCGTTTATGTGGACTTCCAGAAGGAATTTGACAGGGTCCCACATAAGAGAAGTAACCAAGGTAGAAACCCGCTGAATTGAGGGCAAGTTACTGACGTGGCTGGGAAAAGGGCATGTGACAAAAAGTAGGGATAATGGGTAGGTACTCAAATTGGCAGGATGTGACCAGTGGTGTCTCAAGAGGACCTGTGTTAGGGCCTCAATTATTCACATTATTTATTAATGACTTGGATAATGGCATAGAAACTCATAAATCCAAATTTGCTGATGACGCAAAGTAATGCAGCATTGTGGACAGTGAAGATGATAGTATAGAATTACTGAGGGATATTGATGGAATAAGTGATCAGGCAAAACTGTGGCAGATGAATTTCAATACAAGTAAATGTGAGGTTAGCCATCTTGGACCAAAAAGGATAGCTCAGGGTACTTTCTAGATGGTTTGAAGTTCACTACAGTGGATTCTCTCATAATGTAATATTTCCCTCTTCATCAATCTTTTGTCATTGTTTGTTGTTGTTTATATTCTATCCAATCTTCTGACCTGTCGCCTGTCTTTGTGCGCTGATATGCTTTCTTCCTAAGTTTACATGGAAATAGAGTAGGCCATTCGGCCCTTGCCTGCTCTGCTATTCAATATGATCATGGCCGCTCATCCAACTCAGTCTCCTGTTCCTGCTTTCTCCCAATAACCTTTGAACCTAAAACAGAATGTTGGAATAGCATGTCTTCATGAAGATCAGATCATGCCTGACAATTATTCGAATATTTTAAAGAAACAACAAGCAGGATAGATAAAGAAGTAACATTGGATGTAATATATTTGGATTTTCAGAAGGCATTTGATAGGGGAGGACGAAGTCAGGCTGAAGAATGGAAAACTTCCCATATTCGGTTACTTAATAAGATGGTGTTGGAGGTACTGTACAAGCATTGATTAAGGATTGGTTAACTTATAGAAGACAGAATGTTGGGATAAGGAAGCTTTTTCAGGATAGCAACCTGTAACCAGTGGAATGCTACAGTGATCAGTTCTACAAATATTTACAATAGATATTAATAACTTGCAAGGGCAAAGTGAATGTACTGTACTGTACTGATGACCCAAAGATAGTTGGGATGGTAAATGGTGAGGATGACACACAGTCTCTGTAGATGCATATGGACAGGTTAAGTGAGTGAGCGAAATAACATTGAAATCCTTTGCCAACTTCAGTGCTTCCTCTAAGTGATGTCCAACATGGAGGAATATTGATCCATCACCTCTTCATGGGGTGGAAATCAATGTTGAGGACTCCCAGGGCACCTCCCTCTGATGTTGGGAGGGCTGTTTCATAGTCTAGTCAAAACAACAGTCAGCATTCCATTCTAGACAGTCACAGAGTAATACAACACGGAAACAGACCCTTCGGTCCAACTCGTCCATGCTGACCAGGTTCCATCACACAATTTAACTTTCCCGTTGCCAAGCTGGGATTTGAAGCTCTGGATCTGGGAACTGAAATGAAATGGCATGGAGTGAAGTTGATGCGTGCATCTGCTATTTTTTTGCCTCTGCACAATGTCCCATGAGGATTGGGAGTTTTTCCATTCCTCATCCTGACTCTGTCCTCTCCGCAGTACGTCCTGGCTCAGCTGCTCTCCGCTGCTACCATTCCCTCTGCCATCAATGCAAATTGTTGTGTATTCCTGCTCTGCTCTCTGTATCATCTGGCAAAGGAGCTACTTCAGAATTGTGCAGCATCAAAGTCGAGAAAGAAAGACTCAGACCAGCCTCTGTCAGGGTGAAAGATTGTATTGTTTGCCCAAGCTTTGAGTGTCAAATCAATCTGCCAGATACTCGGGTTTACTGAATTTGTGCAGAGTTTTGTTAAATACCTTTGTCATAAAAGTCCTAACGGAGCCCTTAATTAATGTGCACTTTTCTGATTTATTGATGTCAGTTTAAATTTAAACCTGCAGCTTTTCCTTGGCCAGCTACTTTAATTCCCTGGTGCGAGCCAGCACGATCTGTCCTTTTTGCAAATAGTGTGTGCTTCAGGGCTGAGCAGTGTCCCCAGATCAGTCTGCCGTCTTCCCATGACCCACAGGACTGCGAGCAAAGAGTAACTGAAGTGATTCTACATGTGAACCAGAAACCTACCTCTGTCATCCAATCCAAGAAGTGGGGAAGAACACCCAAAGAGAAATTCAGCCTTAACATCAAGCAGTGAGCAATGGACTTCAGGGGCTCGTAGGTACCAAACGATGTGGAGGGAAAGTTCATGCAAAACAAAGCCGAAAGACCACTGTGAAGCATTTCAGAAACACAGAAGTATTAGATCAGTAGACTTCCGAGCGCTGCCCCTATCCCAGTATGCCTGGGGGCAAGGGCTTTGTCAGACTGTGCGTTGTTTAATTGCAATTAGTTCCACCTGCAAACCCATTGGAATACAGTGGTATCTTTCCAGGACTTAATGCAGAAGTCTCAAAACATTTTTTTAAAAAAAAGCCAAACTTATCCTTACCACGAGCTACCATTTTGCCTGTGTGAGAATTCCCACTGGTGAGAATTCCAACCAATCTACGACAAGGAGTGGAACAAGTTGCTCACCCTGTCCCTGGATGTTGTTTGTGGATTTGGTGATAATAATGAAGCAGTGAGAGACCAGGTTAATGAACTAAACAGTGATCCAGCCCTGCTTGTCAGCATTCACTTGGCTATCAGCCCTCCTTTTGGAGATGAACCTCTCTGATTTGGATTGTTCAGTGTTCAGGACCAGTCAGGTTTATTCAGGGAGGTATGGTGTTACCTTCTGCGATTGCCCACTCTGCACGGGGCGGGGTCTGTCTCCTGGAGGGCTCACAATAGCTTCCCACATAGTCAAAGAGCCTCCTCACCAACTCCAATAATCTCTCCGACTGGTCAATGAAATTGTGCAGAAAAAGAAAACGTTTTCAAGCCTCTATAGTATCTCTGCCTCGGGCAATATGTCTCAGAGATGAACCCTTAATTCCTGAGCTCTCCACTTTAACTCAAGAGGATTTAACAACCCACTAGACAGAACTCTGTACTGGTGATTAATAATCAGGACTAGCCAGTGAGTAAGGGGCCAGCGATGAGCTGGACGTGTTGGTCTCTTTGTACTATGGTGTTAATTTAGCGTCAGAATAGCAGAAACTGATTGCTGTATAGAAGGCCATTCAACCCATAGTGTCCATTGGCAGGAGTCCTTTCTACAAGACGACTTCGAAAAGTTGTACTGGACTTGAAGCATTAACCCTTTTTTTTGACCAGCATGGACACAATAGGCTGAAGGGTCTTTTCCTGTGTCGTAGGTTTCCATGCCTTGATAAGTTGCTGCCAGAGCAGCTGCATTTCTCCAGCGCTTTCAGTTTTCAGTGTCAGATTTCCAGTGCTTTTGCTGTATGAGTTAGAGGCAGGTCAAGATTCCTGCATACTCTCAATCTGAATCCATCGCTTATGCTGATTGCTGTATCGGATCTAATGGCTTAAATCTCACCTGCACTAATTTAGGGAAACCTCATGTATTTGAGTGACCCACTTAGCACTGCCTGTGACTGGATAGTATAGCTGTACAATCCAGTTTCTGCAGCCTCAAATAGACCATGGTCTTTGCAGAGAGACTTTTCATCATTTGCTAAGTGAAGACAACCAGAAAATAAAACTAAAGGGTAAAGAGGCAATGGAGGGAATTTACAATGAGGTGCATGAAACACCTTCATAGATACCTTGCAAAGAGCATTCACTTTCTATTGAACTGATCAACTGATGTATGTATCTGAACCAGGTACCTTCAGGTTAATGAGGGGTATTGGCTGAGTGGTAGGAGACAGAGGGTAGTTGTAGAAAGCTGTTTGTGTGACTGGAGCCCTGGGTACAACGATGTACCGCAGGGATCAGTCCCTTACTGTTGGTGATATTCATTAATGATGGAGATGAGAATGGGGGGGGGGATGACAAGTGGGTTTGCAGGCAACACAAAGATTGGCCAGGTGGGTTGTCAATGAGGAGGAAGGCCTTAGGTTTCGGGAGGATGTAAAGGGATTGCTCGGATAGGCGGTTCAGTGGCAGCTGGAATTTAAACCTGATAAACGTGAGCTGACGCACTTTGGAAAAAGAAACAAGACAAGGGAGTACTCAATGAATGGCAGGACACTGGGAATCTCAGAGGAACAGAGGGATCTTGGCGTGCCAGTCCACAGAATGTGGCTGGACAGATTAGACATACGGGATACTGGATTTTGTCAGTCGAGACATTGCTTATAAGAGCAGTTGGTTGGAGTTGGAGTTGTACAGGACTTTGGTTATGCTACAGCTGGAGTTACTGTGTGCAGTTCTGGTCACCACACTATAGGATGGATGTGATTGCACTGGAGGGGGTACAAAGGGGTGTGAGATGGTGGCGGAGTAGGATGCTGGAGCTTGTCTACTCCGCCTGTTTGTGTTTTTCTCTCTTTGTTTCTGGTTTGTGTTTTTCTTGCTCTCTTCTTTCTTCTTGGTGATGTCCAGAACACCTGGTGTCAGCGCAGACTCAGTCTCCTGATGTCAGCGTGATTCAGTCTCCTGGTGTCAGCGTGGGTTCAGGCTCTTGGCCTCAGCGCAGACCTGGCCAGACATTCTCCCGGCCTGACGTGGCAGCCTCCCGGCCTGGATTAGCGGCGTCCCGGCCTGGGTTAGCGGTCTCTCGGCCTGGGTTAGCGGTCTCCCAGTCTGACGTGCCGGTCTCCCGGCCTGGGTTAGCGGTCTCTCGGCCTGGGTTAGCAGTCTCCCAGTCTGACGTGCCGGTCTCCCGGCCTGGGCTGGTGGTCTCCCGGCCCAGCATGGTTGTCTAACGGCGACCTATGGTGGTTTCTCGGCCTGGCATGGAGTTCAGTTGGCAGCTGGTAGCAGTGTTTCGACCCGGCCTGGACCTCCAGTCTTGAGGTGAATCCAGAGCGGTCTCCTGGTCTCGAGGTGAAGCCCAGTGCATCCTGGAGTCAAGGCTCGGCTTGGGTACCTGTGTGGATTGGGTTGGAAGGACTGTTGTTCTGAACTTTTTATTTGTTTATTTCCTAATATACTCCTACGATCTGTAACACTGGACTTCTTATCGCTTTGTTTTTCTATTTTGTTTCCCCCTAAGAACTTGTCCTGTAGAATTTGTACCTGGGTATCTTGCACCTAAGATGGCACTGTGAGTGGTGAATTGTAAACTTTTCACTGTACTGATGTGAGTACATGTGACAGTGAAGCTAATTCAATTCAGGATATTGCCTGGGATGGAACATTTCAGCGATGGAGAACTGCTGGGTAAGTTCAGGTTGTTTACTTTGGAGCAGAGAATGTTGAGTGGGGGCCTGATAGAGGTGTGTAAGATTATGAGGGGCATGGACAGGGTGGATAGAAAGCAGCTATTCCTCTTGTTCAAAGGGTCAACAATAAAGGGGCATAATTTCAAAGTGGAACACAGGAGGTTTACAGGGGATTTGAGGAAAGCCTTTTCCCCAGAGGATGGTGGGAGTCTTGGATACACTACCTGGGAGGGATTTTGAGGTGGGAAACCTCACAAGCTTTTAAAGAATACTTGAATAAGCTCTTGAAGTGTTTTAACATTCAAGGCTATGGGCCTAGAATGAGAAATTGGGACGACTGTAGATTTGGTGTAGTTTTGGCAGTACAGTCTCAGTAGGCCGAAGGGCCTATTTGCTCTGTATAATTCTGTGAACTGTTACTCAGTCTCCCCTTTAACTAAGGGTTGGACCCTGGTTCAAAGGAAGGTACAAATGCTTGTCGACTGCTGGTCAGCGTTTTCATTTTGTCGCCTTGGTTTGAATCAGGTCTGACCTCCTTTAATTTCCCAAAAATCATTGCAGTTATTGTCAAAACAAAGCCCAATTTCATAAATCATTGAATTGAATTGTAGCATTAATGACACCAAAATCTTAGGCCTTTTGAGAGTCTGAAGGTTCGAAAGGATCCGCTGTGACATGGGACCAGTGGCATTTTGGTGAGACCAACCAGGGCAGGACTTAAACAGTTAATGGCAGGGCCCTGGGGAGTGTTGTTGAACAGAGAGACCTAGGGGTGCAGCTGCTTGGATACCTGAAAGTGGCATCACAGGTAGATAGGGTGGTGAAGAAGGCATTTGGCACGCTTGCTGTCATCGGTGGGAGCATTGAGTATAGGAGTTGGGACGCCATGTTGCTGCTGTGAGGCCATTTTTAGAACACTGCGTAAGATTCTGGTCACCCTGTTATAGGGAGGATGTTGTTAAACTAGAAAGGAGAAAAACATTGCAAAGATGTTGCCATGACTGGAGGGTTTGAGTTATAATGGGAGACTGGATACATTAGGACTATTTTCCTTGGAGCACAGGAGGCTTAGGGATGACCTTATAGAGATTTACAAAATCATGAGGAGCATAGATAAGGTGAATAGCCACAAAGTCTTTTCACTAGAGTAGAGGAATCCAAAACTGGAAGGCATAGATTTAAGGTGAGAGGAGAAAGATTTAAAAGGGACCTGAGGGGACAACATTTTCACACAGAGGAGTGGTGCGTGTATGGAGTGAGCTGCCAGAGGAAGTGGTAGAAGTGGGTACAATTAACAACATTTAAAAGACATTTGGATAGGTACATGGGTAGGAAAGGTTTGAAGCGATATGGGCCAAATGCAGGTAAATGGGACTAGTTCAGTTCAGTTTAGATAACCTGGTCAGCATGGATGAGTTGGGCCAAAGGGCCTGCTTCCGTTCTGTACAGTTCTATGACATTGCTTCCAAGCTGGAGCTTTCACTGTTGACCATCAGGATCATACGCTGCAGACAATGATTTTACTTTGGAGAAAGCAGTTTTGTACAGTGCGGTACCATTCTACACAGTGACTATCAATGCACTTGAAAGGATTCAGCAAAAACTGACCCCCTGTGAGGCTTTATGAGGAGCAAATGAAGAGAAACTCAAAACATCTTGTTTCCACTGTTGAAGAGAGCAGGAGCTCTCTGTTACAGGAAATTGCTTTCGGGATTTGCTGCAGTGCATTCGTTAGGCTGATTTATGGTTCAGATGCGATATCAAAGCTGTCGAGTCCACCAGTTCTCTGCTGCACGTTGTCAGCTCTAACTTTTACCACAAAACCACTCCCATTTCACCGAGCCTGAGTCAGCCTGCTGATGGTGGGGGTGGTTGGGGGGTGGGGGAGGTGGAGGTTGGGGGGTGTGAGGCGG
>NC_063347.1:61358764-61388572 GCF_021869965.1 Rhincodon typus | reverse complement strand
AGGTGGGGTGGGGGGTGTGGGTGGTGGTTGTGTGGGGGGGTGGGGGTGGTGCAGTTGGCGGTATGTGGGGGTGGGTGTGTGGGCGGGTGAGGGTGGTGTGGTTGGCGGTGTGTGGTGGGGTGTTGGGGGGTGGGAGTGGTGTGGTTGGGGGTGTGGGGTAGGGGTGTGGGGGGTGTGTGGGGTGGGGTGTGGAGGGTTTGAGTAGAAAGAAAATGACACCTGAAGGGCACAGCTAGGAACAGGAGGAGGCCATTCAGCCCCTCGAGCCTGCTTCACCATTTAATACAATCATGGCCGATCTTGTATTGGCCTCAACTGCACTTCCCTGCCCGCTCTCCATAACCTTTCAACCCGTTATTAATTATATAGCAGTCTGTCTCCTCCTTCAATTTACTCAATGCTTCAGCATCCACCACCCTCTGGGGGAGTGAATTCCACAGATTCTCAACCCTTTGAGGGAAGTTATTTCTCTTCATCCCTGATTTAAATCTGCTGCCCCTTATTCTAAAACAATGACTGCTCAATCTAGATTGCCCCACATGGGGAAAACATCCTCTTTAATCCCCTTTAGCATCTTATGCACCTCAATTAGATCTCCCTTCATTCTTCTAAACTCCAGGCATAAACTGCTGAATCTCTCTTCATTAAACAAACCCGTCATCTCTGGAATCAATCTAGTGAACCTCCTCTGAGATGCTTCCAACACAACTACATCCCTGCTCAAGTAAGGGGACCAAAACTGTACACAGTACTCCAGGTGTGGTCTCACTAATACCTTGGACATTTGCAGCAACCCTTCCCTATTTTTGTACTCCATTCCTTTAGCAATAAATGCCAAACTTCCATTTGCCTTCCTTATTACCTGCTAGTGCCTACATACTAGTTTTCTGTGATTCATGCATGAAGACACCCAGATCCCTCTGCACCGAAGCTCTCTGAAGTTTCTCTCCATTTAGATAATAATTTGCCTTTCTATTCCTCTGATCAAAATGGATAACTTCACACTTATCCCGCATTAATCTTCATCTGCTGAGTTTTGGCCCACTCACCCAACCTATCCATATCCATTTGTAATTTTTACCAGGACAGGACTTACACAGTTAATGGTCGAGCCCTGGGGAGCATTTTTGAACAAAGGGACCTAGGGGTGCAGGTACATGGTTCCTTGAAAGTGGCATCACGGGTAGACAGGGTGGTGAGGAAGGTGTTTGGCACGCCTGATCAGAGCATTGAGCACTGGATTTGGAATATCCAGTTACAGCTGTATAAAACTTTGGCCAGGCCACATTTGGAGTACTGCGTACAGCACTAGTCTCCCTGCTATAGGAAAGATGCTATTAGACTGGAAAGAATGCCTAACAGATGTACAAGGATGTAACCCAGACTGGAGGGTTTGAGTTATAAGGAGAGGCTGGGATATACTGGGACCTTCTTTCCCTGGAGTGTAGGAGGCTGAGGGGTGACCTCAAAGAGGTGTATAAAATCATAAGATAAAGTAAATAGCCGAGGTCTTTTCCCCAGGGTAGGGGAGTGCGAAACTAGAGGGTATAGGTTTAAGGTGAGAGGGAAAAGCTTTAGAAGGGACCTGAGGGGCAACTTTTTTCACACAGAGGGCAGTGAGTATATGGAATGAGCTGCCAGATGAGGTGGGTACAATTACAACATTTAAAGGGCAGTTGGATGGGTACATGGATAGGAAAGGCTTAAAGGGATATAGGCCAAACATGGGGAAATGGGACTAGTTTAGTTTGGGAAACCTGCTTGGTATGGACGAGTTGGACCACAGAACCTGTTTCTGAGCTATATGACTGTATAATTACCCTTAACCCCATGGTGATCACAGAGAACATTCACGCACCCCCCTCTCTCACTGACTTTAAGTGAGGTGCTGGAGTGGACATGGTGTGTCACTGTGTCCCGTGGTGTATAAAAAATGACACAGCCCACCCCATTGCTTGATCAACATACACAAGTCAGTACAAATATTTAATTCTTCCTGAGTATGTATGGTTTAAATGATGTGACTGCAAAGTTGTCCTGGTGTGATGATACTTATTAGGAGTCAGTGGCTGTGAGGAAGGATTAGTCAGGGACGAAGGAGCTGCCTATAGAAGTCAGTTGGAGATGGTAAACAGCTTCCAGCAACATGCAACCTCTGCAGAGTCAGATCCCACAGTGAAGTGATAGAGAGCAGCTCCCAGACCTGGATGTGATGCGTCAGTGGGAATTTCGACCATGTGAAATATTGGATTTTGGAGCAATCAGGGCTGATTTTTGCTGAGGCTTGGAAGTCACTATGTTATGGCTATGTTAGTCTAGGGAAGCTGAATAGACAATTCCTATATCAAACGTCACATAAGGCAGTCCATGCTTTGCTTTGTTTCTTGCATAACAGTAAAGATAAGTATTTACCCCACCAGTTGCATATAGTCTGGCTCCACTTGCAGCATGGGGTGGGATACTCAGTGGAATATTAAGTGGACTGCAGTAGAGACAAAGAGAGGACATACCTTCTTTAACATTAGCTGTCATGCCGTTAGCTCTGAGTTGAATGGCTGTGGGGCCAAGTCCCATTGGGTGTGATGCCCCAGCCTGGTGCTGATGGGCTACTGCTACTGTTGCAGGTACTGACTGAAATCTTCCAGTATCTGCATTGAATCACAGAACTGTTACAGCCCATTGTGTTTGCACTGGATCTGAAAACGAACCATCATTATCAAGTGCCAGTCTCCTGCTTCTCCCCATATCCCAACCACAGATGTGCCAAGCTCAGGTTTAGAGAAACTGGTCAGTTACGTGGTTCTTACCCAAGAATTGTTAACAGCTCATTATCCCGGCTCTGGGATAATGACTCAGAGATCAGTCACTAATACTGAACGAAGCTCCCTAACACAGTCCCATACAGCTACCCACACTGGTCACTCTCCACCCTTGGAGCAGGGCAGGCCTTACAGTGTAAAAGCAGGACCTAAAATGCTCCCTGCACAATGTATGTGACTAGCAAGAGTGTGCAGATGCTGGGAGTTGAGCTCAGTGTAGGAGTTTGGGGAATCGGGGGAGGGAGCTATTACTGTATTTGGCTCTGGACATTTTTGCAAGGCCCTGTTTTGTGGTCAAGTTGCTGCTGGTTAGATCTAAGAGCAGGCCTGGGTGAGTACCAGGTTTTGTTGAGGAGGGGGAGCAGCAAAGAGGTAAGATAGGACCTTTCTTCCCCCCCCTCCCTCCCGCCAAATTTCAGTTTGGGTTTAGGATTATTGGACTCAATGGCAGTGAGTGGTAAGTGTTAATGTCTTTTGTTTTGGGTGCTGAGTTTAAATAGGCTGTCCCTCACGTAGTAATGGCCCTTTCAGTTGCTGCAGGTTTTCTGGGGGTGGAAGAAGTCACTTACAGAAAGTGAGCAAAGCAAAGCTTTTGGAATTGGCAGACCAGCTGGAGCTGGGGTTGGCCACGTCTGTGCCAAGTGGGGAGGTGATTAAATAGCTCAGCATTTGCAAAAGCCAGAAATGTCATTGGCATCTTTGGAAACGGCTGAGATTCAATTGTAAATGAAGGAGCTTGGGTTAGAAGCAAAAGAAGAGGAAAGAATAGCCCTGGCAGAATGAAATGAAAGAGGAAAGGAAATGAAACGGTTTGAATTACGACTAAAAGCAGAAGAATAAGAAGAGGAGAGGAGGGCTCCAGCCGAAGAAAGAGGTAGAGAGAGAAGAAAAACCGAAAGAGAGGAAGTCTGAACTTCAGAATTAGTCAGGAAAGTCGACATGAAAGGGCAGTGGTGAAGGTAGGAGGGAGGCTTAGTGAGGAGGGTAGTGATGGAGAGTAATCCCATCATAGCAGAAAGCCTGGTAGGGATTTGTTTAAATATGTCCAAAGTGGCTAAACAAATGAAGTGGCCAGAGACCATGTGGGTTTTGTTGATGCAAACAAAGTTGGTCGGTTGAGCTAGTGAGGTATTTGCATCACTGTCAGAGGAGGTATCTGGGGAGTACGAGGTGAAGAAAGTGATTTACTAGTGAGAGAAGCCTACAGACAATGTTCCAGGAATCTAAGGAGGGACCCTGGTCAAACATACATTGGGTTTGAAAGGATCAAACAAAGTAATTTTGATAATGACATTGAAACTTATGATGCTCTTAGAAGGACAAATTATTTTGGAGAAATTCAAAAATTCACCTCCTGAAGTAGTTAAAAAACCTCACATGGAAAAGTGGAAAGCTAAAACTGCAAGATTAGCAGCTGAAGTGGTTGATGATCATGGGTTTGTTCATTAATCAAAGTTTGGCTTCTGATAGCAATGTCAGTCTGTGGGGGATAGAAATTGGGGAAGAGAGAAATCCTCAGCTAGTAAGGGAAAAGGAGATCTCAGTGAAGATAATAAAGACAGTTTACCACAGGGTAAAAAGGAAGCCCATAAACAGGGATGGAGAAGTAAAAAAGCTCAGGCATTTTCACAGCAATAAAGTAGACCACATGAACTCGCAGAGTTTTAGTGAAATGCTAGGGAGAAAGATGTAGGAAAACAGGATAAGCCAGTGAGTTTTGTTGAAGTGGAAAAGAAAGCACAGTGGAAATTAAAAAGCTGCATCAGAATTTGCAACCGTTTCAGGGGCTGCTTGAGAATAAAGTGCCAGATCTCTTTAAATAATTTATTTCTGAGGGTAAGGTTTCCTCATGTATCCAGGAGGACCAGGTGAAGAAATTAAAATTTTAAGAGATATAGGAGCATGCATGTCAATCTTTGATATTGAGAGATGAGGAGATATATAATTTGGAAAAGTGGCAATATGTGGAATTCATGGTGAGGCAATAAGTGCTCCATTATGTAAAGTGAGGTTGGAGTGTCCGGTGAAAAGTGGAGTACTGGTGGGAGGAGTGCTGGAGGAACTCTTGGCTCCAAGAATACAATCTGTCCTTGGTAATGATATAGCTGGACCACAGGTAGGAGTGCTGCCTACCGTGGCTGAAAAGCCAGTAGAAAATCAGGCAACTGAGGTATTTCAGGAAGTATGTCCTGGCATTTTTCCTGACTGTGTGATAACAAGATCACAAAGCCACAGGCTGAAGCAGGAGAAGAAATCAGAGAATAAAAATAAGGAAGTTGAAGTAGAATTATCAGAGACCATGTTTGATCAAATGGTTGAGACAAAACAAGAACAGGTGGAGAACAAAGTGGATATTTTTAGTTCAGAGAAATTAACTGAGTTACAACAGAAAGATGAAAAACTGAAGCAATTGTGTCAAAAGCATACTCGGAAAAAGAATCTGAGTGTATCCCAGAGCATTACTAACTTAAAAAGGATGAAGAAATGGTGACCATAACATATTTGGACAGATGAGAGATGGGGCAGAAGTTCATCAAGTTGTACTCCAGTGAGTTGTGGAAAGGAAGTGTTGCGGGTAGCATGTGAATTACCAGTAGGAAGTCATTTGGGAGTGAGGAAAATTCAAACCAAGACACATAAATATGTTTATTGGCTTGGACTGCATAAGGATATGGTTGAATTTTTCTGGATGTGTCATATGTGTCAGGTAATTGGAAAACCACAGGCTGAGCTAAAACTAGCACCTCTAATACCCATTCCTGCATTTGAGGAACCTTTGACAAGGGTCTTAATTGATTATTTAGGACCCCTACCTAAATCAAAAGTGAGAATCAGCTTTGACCAAAAAGGTCAAATTTTACATCAAAATTATTAAAGGAAGTTATGAATAGTTTAGGAATAAAACAATTCAGAATCGCAAGGATCATAAGAATGGTGGCATCGAGCTATAAAGACCATGTCGAGGGCTTATAGTCAAGACTATCCAGATGACTGGGATAAAGGAATTCAGTTTGTACTTTTTTGCAATTAGGGATGCACCAAATGAATCTACCAAATTCAGTCTAATTGAATTAATTTATGAGCATGAGGTGAGAGGATCACTGAAATTAATTAAGGAGAAATTGGAGAGCCACATATTTGGACTATGTGTCAAATTTTGAGTTAGCTAGACAGCATTTAAAAGTAGCACAACATATGATGAAACAGGATGCAGACAAGAAATCAAAAACTCGCAATTTTGCTAATGGAGATTAGTGTTACTTCCAGTGATAGGTGAACCTTTAAAAGCAAGGTTTAGTGGACCTTATCAACTTGAAAGGAGATTGAGTGAGGTGAATTATTTGATAAGAATGCCAGATAGAAAGAAGTCCCAAAGAGTGTCATGTGAATATGGTCAGAAGGTATTTTGATAGGGAAGGGAAGCAAAAGGAAAATGTGTTACTGGTTACAACACAGAGTGAAGAACCAAGTTCAGAGGATTCTGAATTGGACATTTCTCAAATCAAATTGGACAATGAAGATGTTCTCAAAAATTGGGATAAATTATTGAGTTATCCCCCAGAGGAAAATCGAAATGACCTGAAAGAGTTACTACATTCACATGGAAAGATTTGTGGGAATAAGCTGGGTATCTAATTACGCATCATGTAGATATAGGAAATGCTGTTCCAATTAAGACTTAACCCTATAAAGTTGGCACAGGTCCAAAAAGAGATTGAACACATTGCCCAAGACAATATAATCAAAGTGAGTTGTAGCAACTGGAGCTCACCCACAGTAGTGGTGCCAAAACCAGATGGCACCCAACGATTATGTGTGGACTGTTGCAAAGTCAATGCAGTTACAAAGTCTGATTCATATCCTATTCCACTTTTGGAAGAATGTATTGAGAAGGTGGGACAAGCAACTTATAGTTCTAAATTGGACTTACTGAGAGGATACTGGCAGGTATCTTTATTCGGAATAGAGTGAAGACAATATCAGCTTTCATGACACCGAATGGACTATACCAATTTAAAGTCATGCCATTTGGTGTTAAAAAATGCACCAGTCACATTTCAAAAACTAACCAATAGAGTCACATATGGATTACCCGATTGTGTGGTGTACGTTGATGACCTGGTCACTCATGGAAAGAACATTTGCAGCATCTGTTGGGATTGTTTGATTGACTTTGGGAGGCAGGCTTGGTGGTAAATCTAGCTGAGAGTAAGTTTGCAAAAGCCCAAGTCACATTCCCGGGCCATGTCATTGGATAGGGAGAGATGGCCCCACAGAATGTGACAAAGGCTATTGGGGAGTTTCTCATACCATCAGTGAAGAACGCAGTAATGTGATTCCTGGGACTGAGTGGTTTTTATCAGAAATTCGTACTGAATTTTAGCAGTTTGGTTGTTCCACTGACTGACTTATTGAAGAAGTGCAGAAAATTGCAGTGAACAACAGACTGTCAGAAGGTATGTGACAGCCTGAAAGTTGTGTTAACCACTGTCCCAGGGTTAGCCACACCTAATTACACAAAACCATTCAAGGTGGTTATCGATGTGAGTGATATGGGTGTCTGTGCTGTACTCTTACAAGAAAACAATGAGAAGATCGAAAGACCTATTGGGTATTTTTCCAGAAAACTGAATGATCATCAACAGGGATATTCTACAATTGAGAAGGAAACTTTGAGCTTGGTGTTGGCATTAGAACATTTATATCGCCAGTAATGTGTCTGAGACAATTGTACATACTGATTATAACCCCTTAAAGTTTTTGGATAAATTTAAGGACAAAAGTTCCAGACTGTTTAGATGGAGTTTATTATTGTAGCCAGTGCAATTGTAGCCAGTTTATTATTGTACAGTGTGGAAGCAGGCCATTCAGCCCATACTGACCCTCTGTAGAGCATCCCACCAGACGCACCCCATTCCTGTAAGCCTGCATTTCCCATGGCTAACACACCTAACACTACGGGCAACTTAGCATGGCCAGTCCACCTAACCTGCACATCTTTAGACTGTGGGAGGAAACCGGAGCACCAGCAGATACAGGGAGAATATGCAAACTCCACACAGATAGTTGCATGAGGGTGGGATCAAACCCAGGCCCATGGCGCTGTGAGGCAGCAGTGCTAACCACTGAGCTACTGTGCCGCCCAGGAGATCATAGTGTTACAGAAACATGGCTGAGGGAGGGACAAGACTGGCAGCTCGATGTTCCAGGGTATAAATGCTGTAAGAAGAACAGAAGGAGAGGCAAGAGAGGAGGGAGCGTGGCATTTTTCATTAGGGAAAACATCACGGCAGTACTTAGAGAGGATATTCCTGATGAGATCGTCCAGTGAAGCTATATGAGTGGGACTGAGAAACATAGCATAGCATAGCAAGTAACTGAGGTGTCAGCGAGGGAGCACTATGGGACCAGTGACCGTTCTTCTATTAGTTTTAACATAGTTGTGGAAAAGGATAGGTCTGGTCCACAAGTTAAAGTTTGAACTTGAGGCCAGGTCAATTTTGTTGGTATTAGACAGGAACTTCTAAAACTTGATTGGGGAAGTCTATCTGCAGGTAGAGGGACGTCTGGCAAGTGGGGGCTTTCAAAAGTGAGATATTGACAGTTTAGTGACAATGTTAGTGTGAAGGGCAAGGCTGGCAGGAGTAGGGAACAGCGGACAATGAGAGATATTGAGTGCAGTGCTCCCCGGTTCCACTTCATCCTCTGGCTTATTCGTCGTGCTAACAAAAAACCTTTTCCTTTCAGGCATCAAGGCCCACAAGATACAACAACTCAGAGATACCCACGGCCCTCTGGAACTCCCCTCCCCTTCCCTTCCCTCTGACTCCATCCCATCTCCCAATCCCACCTCCTGTCATGTATTCACTATTCCTTCCTGACCTTCCCCTCTCTGATGATGAATGTTCTGTACTCAGCATAGGTCCCAGTTTTATACCTTAATGAATTTCGGGCATGGCATGTCATTAAACTCACCCTCCACGCCCTCTGTCTCTGTGCCCATTTCTTTGAACAAGAGTCCTCTTCCCGTTCTACAGACTGGTTCAGCATCCTCCAATACTGTCTGTCCACATGGACCCCTCCATCTGGCCTTTTATCTGCTCTCGACCTGTTCATTGACATTGTCAATGTTGACGTGATATTGGTTGCCTCAATTTTGCTGCCCCCTGCCTCACCCTTTCCAATCTATTCTCCCGTGAGCCGACCTCACTCCATGCTCCCAGATCCTACCCTTACTTTCTAATTAAGCTGGCTGGTAAGGGTGGTGCCTGGCAGACTGACCTCTACATCGAAGAGACTGAGCGCCAGCTCTCAGATATCTCCTCCTATTCCCCTAGGACCATGACCCCACCATCAAACATCAGTCCATTGCGTCCATCACGGTCACAAACCTTATTCATCTGGTGATCTCCCCCATCCCACGTACCCCTCCACTGCCTCTGAGCTGGTAGTTCCCCCAACCCCGCACAGCTCGCTTCTACCTCCATCCTAAAATCCACAACAGGACTGTCCAGGCAGAGCCATTGTTTCTGCCCCACAGAGCTCATGCTTGTTAAAAAAAACACAGTTCTGAAGAAAGGTCGCTGGATCCGAAATGTTAACTCTGATTTCTCTCCAAAGATGCTGCCACAGCTTTTCCATCAATTTCTGTTTTCCAGCATCTGCAGTTCATTCAGTTTTCATTTAGAAGCTCTGGTCAAGGCAAAGAAGGAGGCACATGACAGTTGGAATCAAGCGAATCCCTTGAGGATTTTAGGGGGTATAGGAGTACATTTAAGAGGGAAATCAGGAGGGCAAAAAGGGGACATGAGATAGCTTTGGCAGGTAAGGTAAAGCAGAATCTAAAGAGATTCTAGAAGTATATTAAAGGCAAAAGAGTAGCTTTTGGAGAGAATGGGGCCCCTCAAAGATCGATGAGACATCTATGTGTGGAACCACAAGAGATAGGTGAGATCCTAAATGAATATTTCTCATCAGTACTTACTTTGGAGAAAGACATGGAAGCCAGGGAACACGGGGAAACAGATACTGATGTCTTGAAAAGAGTCCACATTCCAGAAGAGGAGGTGCTGTCTTAAGTCTTAAAATGCATAAACATAGATAAATCCCCAGCCCCTGACCAAGGGCATTATTGGAATCTAAGGAAGAAATTGCGCCTGGCAGAGATATTTGTGCCATCGACAGCCACAGGTGAGGTGCCGGATGACTGGAGGCTGGTTAATGTTGTGCCATTATTTAAGAAAGGCCGCATGGAAAAGCCAATAATTACAGACTGGCGAGCCTGACGTCAGTGGTGGATAGGTGGTTGGAGGGGATTTGCATGGAATTGAAAAGGCATGGACTGATTAGGGGTACTGAGCATGGCCTTGTGTGTGGGAAATCATGTCTCTCCAATTTGATTGAGTTTTTTAAAGAGGTGACCAAGAAGCTAGGTGAAGGCAGAGCGGTAGATGTTGTCTACATGGCATTAGCAGGGCCATTGACAAGGTTCCGCATGGTAGACTGGTTAGCAAGGTTAGATTTTACATGGGATCCCAGGAGAGCTAGCCAATTGGATACAAAGTTGGCTTGATGGTAGGAGACAGAGGGTGGTGGTTGAGAGTTGTTGTTCAGACTGGAGGCCTGTGACCAGCAATGTTTCACAATATCTGGTGCTGGGTCCACTTTTGTTCGTCATTTATATAAATGATTTGGATGAGAATATAGGTTAGTACGTTGGTGGATGACATCAAAATCGGTGGTACAGTGGACAGTGAAGAAGGTTATCTAAGAGTACAACAGGATCTTGATCAACTGGGCCAGTGGGCAGAGGAGCGGCAAATGGAGTTTAATTTAGATAAATGGTAGGTGTTGCATTTTGGGAAGGCAAATCAGGGCAGGACTTATACACTCAATGGTAGGGTCCTGGAGAGTGTTGCTGAACGAAGACCTTGGGGTAGAGGCTCATAATTCATCGGAAGTGGAGTCTCAGGTAGACAGGGTAGTGAAGACGGCGTTTATTGGTCAGTGTATTGAGTATAGGACCTGGGATGTCACATTGCAGTTGTACAGGACATTGGTAAGGCCACATTTGGAATACTGCATACAATTCTGCTCAGCTTGCTAGAGGAAGGATGTCATTAAACAGGACAGGGTGCAAAAAAAGGATTGACAAAGATGTTACCGAGACTGGAGGGTTTGAGTTCTAAAAAGACACTGGATATGCTGGGACTTTATCCTGTGGAGTGTAGGAGGCCAAGGAGTTAGGGGCATAGATAAGGTGAATAGCAAAGGTCTTCCAGCAGGATAGTCCAAAATTAGGGGGCAAACGTTTGAGATGGGAGGGGAAAGATGTCAAAGGGACCAGAGGGGCAACATTTTCACACAGAGGGTGGTGAGTGTAAGGAAGGAGCTGCCGTAAGAATTGGTTGAGATGAGTACAACTACAACATTCAAAAGTCATTTGGACGGGTACATGGACTGGAAAGGTTTAAAGGGATAGGGGCCAAACGCAGGCAAATGGGACAAGTTTAGTTTGGGAAACCTGGTTAGCATGGATGAGTTGGGCCGAAGGGTCTGTTTCCATGCTGTATGAGTGTGTGAGGTGCTGCTTGATACACTGTTGATGACTTGCTCTATCACTTTACTGGTGATCGAGAGTAGACTGGGGGCGGTAACAGGCTGGGTTGGATTTGTCCTGCTTTTTGTGTACAGAACATACTTGGGCAATTTTCCACATTGTCAAGTAGATACCTGTGTTGTAACTGTACCAGAGTAGCTTAGCCGGGGGTGTGGCAAGTTCTGGAACATAAGTCTTCAGTACTATTGTCGGAATGTTGTCAGGGCCTGTAGCCTTTGCAGCATCCAGTGTCTCCAACCGTTTCTTGATATCATGTGGAGTGAATCGAATTGGCTGAAGATTGGTATCTGTGATGCTGGGGACCACTGGAGGAGGCCGAGATGGATCATCCACTCAGCACGTCTGTCTGAAGATTGCTGCGAATGCTTCAGCGTTATCTTTTGCACTGATGTGCTGGGCTCTTCCATCATTGAGGATGGGGATATTTGTGGAACCTCCTCCTCCAGTGAGTTGTTTAATTGTCCACCACCATTCACGACTGGATGTGGCAGGACTGCAGAGCTTAGGCCTGATCCATTGGTTGTGGGATCGCTTAGCTCTGTCTATCACTTGCTGCTTTCGCTGTTTGGCATGCAAGTAGCCCTGTTTGGTGGCTTCACCAAGTTGACTCCTCATCTTCAGGTATGCCTGGTGCTGCTCCTGGCATGCCCTCCTGCACTCTATTAAACTGGGGTTGTTCCCCTGTCTTGATGGTAAATGGTTGAGTGGGGGATATGCCGGGCCATGAGGTTACAGGTTGTGCTGGAGTACAATTCTGCTGCTGTTGATGGCCCACAGCGCCTCATGGATGCCCAGTCTTGAGTTACTAGATCTGTGCGAAGTCTGCCCCATTTAGCACAGTGATAGTGATACATGACATGATGGAGGACTGTGCAATGGTCACTCTTACCAATACTGTCATGGACAGATGTAACTACAGCTGGCAGATTGGTGAGGATGAGGTCAAATATGTTTTTCCCTCTTGTTGATTCCCTCACCACCTGCCGCAGACCCAGTCTAGCAGCTATGTCCTTTAGGACCCAACCAACTCGATCAGTCGTACTGCTGCCGAGCCACTCTTGGTGGACATTGAAATCCCCCACCCAGAGTACATTTTGTGCCCTTGCCATCCTCAGTGCTTACTCTAAGTGTTGTTCAACATGGAGGAGTACTGATTCATCAGCTGAAGGAGGACAGTTATGTGGTAATCAGCAGGAGGTTTCCTTGCCCATGCGTAACCTTAAGCCATGAGACTTCATGGGGGCCAGAGTCAATGTTGAGCACAACCAGGGTAGTGCATTCCCAACCAAATGCCACTTTGCTGCCACCTCTGCTGGGTCTGCCAATGGGACAGGACATATCCAGGGATGGTGATGGTAGTGTCTGGGACATTGTCTGTAAGGTATGATTCTGTGAGTATGACTATGTCAGGCTATTGCTTGACTAGTCTGTGAGACAGCTGTCCCAATTTTGGCACTAACCCCCAGATGTTAGTGAGGAGGGCCCTCCAGGGTCGACAGGGCTGTTTCTGCCGTCGTCTTTTCTGGTGCCTGGGTGATGCCAGCTGATCTTTTCTTTGAGACTTTGTAGTAATTGGTACAACTGAGTGGCTTGTTAGGCCATTTCAGAGGGCAATCAAGAGTCAAACACATTGCTGTGGGTCTGGAGTCACATGTAGGCCAGACCAGGTGACGGTGGCAGTTTTCTTCCCTGAAGGACATTAGTGAGCCAGATGGGATTTTTCCCTATGAAATCATCAGGGGGTTCTTAATTTCAGATACTTTTATCGAATTCAGTTTCCACCATCTGCCACGGTTGGATTCAAACCAGGATCCCTGAAACATTAGCTGGGTTTGTAGAGTAATAATCTAGTGATAATACCACAAGGCTATCGCCTCCCTGAGGTGAGGCAGCCACTGTGCAGAAAGGAAATGGTGACTGACAACATGGACTCCATATAGGTGCACCCTCTCCTCTGCTCATCCATCATTGAGACAGGTCCTGGAGTCAGCTCTGTGCCACTCTCACTCCCCCCACCACACCAGCCCCACTGTTGTACTCATTTATACATTCACACATCCTTGTAGCCTCATCCCTGTCTTTCACTTCCCGCACTCTGGCATCACAGCCTGCTTTTACTCCATCATCGTTTTTGCCATTTCCCATTCAGTTTTAAGATGTGTTGACACATCTGATGTTGCATGGTCCCATAAGGATCCCTGGTGAGAGAAAGAAAGCTCCTAGGGCTAAAAACACCAATAAGAACATATGGGGCTGAATGGCCTCTTATAGTACATCTTGTCATTGATTTTCTCGGCTTGGATCCCTGTTGCTCCCTGCCTCGTAACCTTGGTAACGTCTCCATATGCTGACACAGGGTCCTACAGACTTGCATTATTGATCTAACATTGTACAGGGCTTCGGTGAGACTACACCCGGAGTACTCTGTGCAGTTTTGGTCTCCTTATCTGAGGAAGGATGCTCTGGCTATGGAGGGAGTACAGTGAGGTGTACCAGACGGATTCCTGGGTTGGAAGGACTGATACATGGAGAGAGATTGGATCGGTTAAGACTGTATTCACTGGAATGTAGAATGATCTCGTAGGAACCGATGAAATTCTAACAGGACTGGACAGGACAAACACAGGAAGGATGTTCCTGATGACTGGGGAGTCCAGAACCAGGGGGTCACAGTCTAAGGACACAGTGTTGGCCATTTAGGATTGAGATGAGAAATTTCTTCACCCAGAGAGCGGTGAGCCTATGGGATTCTCCCGCCACAGAAAACCATCGAAGCCCAGACATTGAATGTTTTCAGGAAGGAATTAGGTATAGTTCTTAGGGTTAAAGGTATCAAAGTGGGAACAGGCTATTGAGTAGGATGATCAGCCTTGATCGCAATGAATGGCAGTGCAGACTCGAAGGGCTGAATGGCCCACATTTATTCCTATGTTTCGAAGTTTTGATGTTTCTGTGAGCTGATTGTTCTCCAATCTGCCCCCTGTTTGCAGGCACCCACTCTCTGGAGAGCTGATGGATAGGTTACGAATCATCAAACACAGACTGTCGATAACTCTGCGCAGCAGGCAGCCTCTCGATGACTCCCTCTCCCAACTTGCTGAGCAGATGAGTTTGGAAGAGAATAACTCAAAGGACAATGGTGAGCAGTCAATCTCTCCCTGTGACCCAGAGTGGAAACTTGGCCCTCCTTGTTATGGCCTTTTCTGATGACGCTCAGCTTTTATCAATAACAGTTTAAAGGCTTACAGAAAGTGATGCTGAGGGCTAGATGAGATTTTCAAGAAGGGTGGTGAAAATAAACCCGGGAATTACAGACCCAGGAATTACATCTGTGTTGGGGAAACTGTTGGAGAAAATTCTGAGGGAGATCATTAATCTCCATTTAGAGAGGCAAGGTTTGGTCAGGGACAGTCAGTGTGGCTTTGTCAGCGGGAGGTCGTGTAGAACAAATCTGGTGGAATTTTTCAAGGAGGTGACCAAGATGAAAGTAGAGCAGTTAATATAATTTATATGGATTTCAGCAAGGCTTTTGACGAGCTCCCAGTGAGGAACTGATAAAGAAGGTAAAGGTACAGGATCCAGGGTAACCTGGCAAGCTGGATCCAAACTGGGTTGGTGACAGGACACAGAAAGTGGTGAGACAAGTCTGTTTGTGTGACTCAAGACCAGTGTGCAATCGTGTACCATATTGGTTCTGGTGTTCTAAATGGTGGAGATCAGAATATTGGGGGTACGATAAGTAAGCTTCTGGATGACACAGTGATTGGCTTGGATGATTGACAATGAAGAGAGAGGTTATAGGTTACAGTAGGTTATAAACAGATTGGTCTGGTGGGTAGATCAATGGAATTTAACCCTGATAAATGTGAGGTAATGCATTTGAGTGCAGTTCTGGTTACCGTATAGGAAGGATGTGATTGCAATTGAGGAGGTGCAGAGGACATTCACCAGGATGTTGCCTGGGATGAAGCATTTCAGTTATGAAGAGATACTGGATAAGCTGAGTTTGTTTGCTTTGGTGCAGAAAAGACTGAAGGGGGGACCTGATAGATGTGTATAAGATGATGAGGGCCATGGACTGGGTGAGTAGAATAGTTCCCCTTAGTTGAAGGGTCAATGATAAGAGGGCATAACTTTAAATTGACAGGCAGGAGGTTTAGAGGGGATTTGAGGAAAAAGCATTTTGTCCAGAGGGTTGGGGGGGGTGCATGGTCTGGAATGCCCTGCCTGGCAGGGTAGTTGAGGCAGGAAACATCACAACCTTTAAAAAGTACTGGGATGAGCTCTTGAAGTGTCTTAACATTCAAGGCTATGGGTCTAGTTTGGGAAAGTGGGACTAGGAGAGATTTAGGGATGTTAGTCAATGCAGACTCGATGGACTGAAGGGCTCCTTTCGTAGTGTATGATTCTGTCCACATTATACTGCATCTGCCATACATTTGCCGGATGTAGCGATTGGAACAAGGGGAGGTGCATCTTACCAACTGTGTCACTCTTGGCTGGGGTTGTTAACGTGGGCCAATCAGGGAATCCTGGTATCGCAAACAATGCTTGCTGCTTTTCACTGGCCATCCCTGAATTCGCTGAATGAACTCTATGCGCGTCCACCCACTTTGAATAGGTATCCACGATCACCAAGAACATTGAGTCCATGAAAGGACCCGCATAGTCAATGTGTAACTGAGTCCAAGATTTACCTCATCCTTCCCACGGGTGGAGTTCAGTCAGAATGTGGTGCTGATCTTTACTTGGGACAATCCCTCTTGCTCCCCATAGTAATATGCCATTCTCTATGGTGATTTGGTCTCACTGGGTTTCAATTCTGGTTGTGATGGCCCTTTTGTTACCCTCATCACCACCAGCTCTTTTAGTTTTGCCAGGCCGGGATCTTTTTGTGTCCCCACTCTGATATTGTCAGCGGTGATCAGAAGAGTGTCCAAAAGTGACCGTCACACCAGAGGGTCTTATAAATCCGGAAGGAAGCAGAACACCAACGCTTCGTTTAGTGGTCGCACAGAAGAGGTTACCTAGAAGGGTAACAAAACATCTGCACACCACAGACATCCGGCTCGGCGAGCTAATGAACAACTGCATCCAAAACCCGAGCTACAAATTTTTGCTAAGTCCTTAAAGTGACCCACTTATTTCTACTCTTTGTTTCCTGTCTGCTAACCAGTTCTCTTTCCACGTCAGTACATAATCCCCAATCCCATATCCTTTAATTTTACCCTTATGTGGGACCTTATTGAAAGTCTTCTGAGAGTCCAAATAAACCACATCCATTGGCTCACCCTGATCAACTCCACAAGTTACATCCTCAAAGAATTCCAGTGGATTGGTCATGCGTGATTTCCCTTTTGTAAATCCATACTGACTGTGCCTGATCCCACCACTGCTTTCTAAGTGTTCTGCTATTAAATCTTTGATAATGGCCTTTAGCATTTTCCCCACTACTGACATTAAGCTAACTGGTTTATAATTCCCAGATTTCTCTCTTCTTGCCATTGTTTTTTAAATAGAGAGGTCACATTAGCTACCTGTTCTGGAGGCTGTAGAATCTTGGAAGATGATCACCTACATTTTGAGTCTAAGTCATTGATTTATACCATGAACAGCAAGGCCCGCAATACTGAGCCCAGTGACATCATTGGGAACAGCCTTCCTATTGCAAAAACACCCATCAAATCATGGGCCTTCATTTCCTGTCACCGAACCAGTTTTAGATCCAACTTGCCACTTTCTGTTGGATCCCACAAGTTCTCATTTTCTGAGCAGCTTGCTATAGAAACCTGTCAAAGACCCTGCTATAGACCATAGAAACTACACATTGCTCCCCCTTCAGAAAGTTACATCAAGTCCCTTAAATCCATGCTGACTGTTATAATTCATTTTTAAGTTAAGATTAATCCCTTTTTCGGAGTGTTTCCCGATCATTTTCCCACTATTGAGGGTACAAATGGAATTGTCTTTCCTCAGGCCCCGCAGTCCCTCAGCAGCAGGCCATAGCAGACAGAATTGGAAAATTTTAGTCATTACCTCTGCTGTTCTGTCCTGTGTTCCTCTTCGCAGCCTGGGATACATTTCATCTGGGTCAGGTGGCTTTTTCAAATCTCAAAAGTACTAAACCTCCTCACATTTCCTCTCCAGCTGTGTTTATATCAATAATTTCACAATTCTCCTCCCGAAGCACGATACCTGCACTGTGTCTCCTTCTCTTCATTCAGTTATGGGGTCTGGGCATCACTAATTGATCCAGCATTTATTGCCCTTGAGAAGGTGGTAAATGAGCTGCCTTCTTGAACCGCTGTAGTCCATGTGCTGTAGGGAGGGAATTCCAGTTTTTGACCCAGCGACAGTGAAGGAATGGCATATATTTCCCAGTCTGTCTGCTTTTGTGTGACTCCAAACCCACACCATCACCAGGCAAAACATGCAGGGAAACTATTGGACATAAAGGCTGACAAGTCCCCAGAGCTGGATACCCATATTGTAGTGGTTTAGAAATGATGGCACAGCTAGTGGATGCATTGGTTATAATTGCCCAAAATTCCTTAGATTCCTGAAGGCATCTGAAGGATTGGAAAATAGCAAATGTAGCCTTCATTCAAGAAGAGGGGAAGGCTGAAAGCTGGATGCTATCATTAGCCTAGTGTCTGTGGTCAGGAAATTGATCATATCCATAATTAAGGAGGTTGTAGCAGGATAATTAAAAGTTCATAAATGTGATCAGGCAGAGTCGACATGGTTTTGTGAAAAGGAAATCATGTTTTACTAATTGAATATATCCCTTTCAAAAGAAAGGGGGGTCATGGAGACAGCCAAATCCTGCTGTATCCCCATGGCAATGCCCTGACCAATCAGATTCTCCTGCCTGCTCTGTGAATTAATATTGACAGTTAACTGTTCTTGCTGCATCTCCATGGCAATTATAGCCCAACCAATCAGCAAGGTCTTCTCATTTTGTTTAAAATGGTGTCTCCTTTTTTGTTCTCTTCAAGGTTTGTGTCTGAGCCCTGATGAATGTAAGATGAAGAAAAGTTCAATTTCTAGCAATGTTTAATTTCATTGAGCATTTATTGAATTAATCTATTAGCATTTCTAATGGAGTAACATCCATGGTGGATTGAGGGGAACAGATAGACGTGCTTGGATTTCCAAAAGGTGTTTGAGAACATGCTGTGTCAAAGAGTCCTGTTTAAGATAACAGCACGTGGTTGAGGAGATAATGTGATGGCATGGACAGAGGATTGGTTAGCTAGCAGGAAGCGGACAGTGAGGAGAAATGGGTCCTTTTGGGATTGGCCAGTTGTAACCAGTGGAATGCTACAGGGATCAGTGCCTGGTCATCAACTGTTTACAATCTAGGTCAATGTGTCAGGGAAGACAGAACACATGGTATCCAGGTTTGTCAATGGGACTAAGAGATGGGAATTGCCAAGATGAACTAGAGAGGCTGTGAAGGGATATAGTCAGGTTAAGTGAGTGGGTAGATGGAGAAGAATGCAGGACGTTTCCATTTTGGCGGGAAGAATAGAAAAACTGCTTAGACAAAGAGGAATTACAAGGCCCGAGGAATCAAGGTGTCCTGCTGCATAAGTCAGATGAAGTGAGAATGCAGCTATAGAGAGTAATTCGGAAGGATAATGGAATGCTGTTGATTGTGAGCAGGATGGAATATAAACGTAGAGAAGCTTCACTCCAGCTGTACATGCCCTTGGTTTGACCCTATCTGGAGGACTGTCTACTCGTGATTTGGAAAAGGATATAATTATGCACAAAGCAGTTCAGAGGAAATTCATTTGACTCATTCTTGGGGTGATTGGCTAATGAAGAAAGGGTTACAAAGGTTAGACTTAAGTTTAGGAAAATGAAATGTGGTCTTTTTGCAAAGTATAAAATCTCTAAGAAACCAGACAGGGTAGACTGTGGAGGATGTTTACTCTTGTAGGGAGCCTAAAACTAAATGACACTGTTTAAGAATAAGCATCTCTTTCAATTCAGAGACGAGGGTGGTTAGAGAGTTCTATTCCTCTGAGGGTAGTGAAGGCTGGAGTGTGTTTGATAGATTAAGGTAGAAAAGGGAGTTGGGCATCATGGGGTTGTGTCGGTGGGAGGATGATTTAAGTAAGTGGAGATGAGACCACACCTAGATCAAGCATGATCCTATTGAATAGTGGAGCAGGCTGGTAAAGCTGCAGGCCTACTCCTGTTCCTAGCCTAGGTGTTGCTATGTGGTTGACTCTGAATTGGCTTACTTGGTAAGCCACTCTGTTCAAGGGCAATTAAGGATGGGCATTAAGTGTTGCCACATGCCAAGAAATAAATAGCGGAGAGAAAGCAAAATCATCTCAACCCGTATGGAGTTTTGTCTCCTTACTTAATGAAGGATGTGATTACATTAGAAACAGTTCAGGAAGAGTTTACATAATTGATTCCTGCAGTGAGAAGTGTTATCATAGAATCATAGAATTGTTATGATGTCGAAGCAGCCTATTGTGCCTGCATTGGTTCTATAACCCAGTGCCAATCTCCTGCTTTTTGCCCCCTGTCTCTGCACACCATTTCTATCCAAATATCCATCCAACACCCTCTTGAAATGGCCCAGTTGAACCTGCCACAGTATTTCCAGGCATTGACCTCATTTACAGGGCAAGATGGACAGGTTGGGCCAGTATCCATTGGAGTTTAGTGAGAGATGATCTGATTGAAACACAATGGACTTTAGAGAAGCCTTTGCCAAGGTTCTGTATGGTGGACTAATTAGTAAAGTTAGATCACATGGGATTCAGGGAGAGCTTGCCAATTGGATACACATTTGGCTTGTCAGTTGGAGAAAGAGGGTGATGGTAGAGGGTTGTTTTTCGGACTGGAGGCCTATGACCAGGGATGTTCCACAGGGATCGGTGCTGGGTGCACAGCTGTTCGTCATTTATATAAAAAATTTGGATGAGAATTAAGGAGGCATGGTTAGTAAGTTTGCGGATGACACCAAAATTTATGGTATAATAGACAGTGAAGAAGGTTATCTAAGATTAAAAAGGGATCTTGGTCAACTGGGCCAATGGGTTGAGGCATGGCAGATAGAGTTTAATTTGGATAAATGTGAGGTATTGCATTTTGGTAAAACAAACAAGGGCAGGACTTAATGGTAAGGCCCTGGATAGTGTTGTCAAAGAGAGAGACCTGGGGGTTCATGTACATAATCTTTGAAAGTTCCGTCACAGGTAGACAAGGTGGTTAAGAAGGCATTTAGCACGCTTGCCTTCATTGGTTACATCATTGAGTATAGGAGTTGGTCATCATATTGAGATTGCACAGAACCTTGGTGAGGCCACTTTTGGTGTCTGTGTACAGTTCTGGAAGCCCTGCTAAAGGAAGGATATTATTAAATTGGAGAAGGTTCAGAAAAGATTTATAGGATGTTGCCAGGATGGGAAGGTTTGAGTCAGAAGGATAGATAGGCTGGATTGCTGGGACTTTTTTTTCACTGGAGCATAGGGAGTTGAAAGGTGACCTCAAAGAGGATTATAAAATCACGAGGGGCATAGATAAGGTGAATAACAAAGGTCCTTTCCCTAGCGTAGGTGAGTTCAAAAACTAGGGGGCCTATTTTTAAGATGAGAGGAAGAAGATTGTAGAAGGGGCCTGTGAGCCAACTTTTTCACACAGAAGGTGAAATGAATTTTTTGACCTTGTCCACCCCTGTCCAACACCGGCCCCTCCACATTGTGGAATGAACTGCCAGAGGAAGTTATAGATCCAGCTACAGGTATAACATTTAAAAGACATTTGGATACGTTTAGAAGGATATGGGCCAAATGCAGGCAAGTGGGACTAGTTTAATTTGAGAAACTTAGTCGGCATGAACGAGTTGGACCAAAGGGTCTCTTTCGGCGCAGTATAACTCTATGACATACGATCTAATTTGACAGGGTGGATGCTGAGAGGATGTTCCCCCTCATGGCAGAAAGAGTACAATAAAGGGACGTCATTTAAGAAGAAAGGTCTCCCATTCAAAAGGTTTCTTTTAAAATTCTCTTAGAGGGTCAGGAGCATGTGGAATTCTCAATGACAGAGTGCACTAGAATCTGGGTCATAAGTATTTGCAGGACTGAGTTATAGACCTTTTAAATGACCAGGTCATCAAGGGTTGCAGTTGGTGGAGGGGTGGGGGGAGAGGTGGGAGGGGGGGTTGGGGAGAAGGCAGGAAAGTGGATGTTGAGATTGAGATCAGTCAGGATCTTGTCAAATGGCAGAGGTCTGGTGTGACAAGCGTAGTTATCCCTGGAGAGTCTGTAGGCCTCAGGCACTCATGATATGTCAAAGCTGTGGGCACTGATGGTTGATCACAATTAGCTTGGCATTAGTATCATATGAAGGCTCCACTTTTATCAAAGGTATTCCCTGTTCCCTGTTCATTAAACATTAGGCTGTTTTAATGATACAAGGAGGGGCCATAATTGGTATTTCACAGTAAAAGTTATAAAGGAACACCTTTCTGTGATCTGTGAGCCACACAGGGCCTAGAGTGTACGCATTATCTCTCCACAACACAACATCTTCGAATTTTAAATCTGCTGTGAATGTTTGATTGGTGTTAGAGCTTTGAGGGGTGTTTGTTATTTTTTAGGTTGGCTTAATTTGGTTCTTTTCAAAAGGGGTCGAAGAAGAGCATCACTCTGTGGCATTCCCTCCTGCTACTATTCCCCCCCACCCCCCAACAAGTCCACCCACTCCTTGAGGGGGGTCTCCATTAGGGGTGTCACATACAGCGGCCCCATACAACAAATGGGTAAGATGTTTCGTGGATTTCAAAGCTGCCTATGTTTTCCACATCTTTGAGGAATCTGATGACGCAAAGATAGGTAGGAAAGTGAGCCATGAAGAGGACATTAGGAACCTATAAAGTGATATACATAGGTTATGTGTGTAGGCGAAGATCTCACAAATGGGGTAGAATGAGGCAAAGTGGAAAATTATTCATTTTGTCATAAAGAATATCAAAGAAGCTTATTATCAAACAGGGAGAGGCTGCAGAGCTCTGAGATGCAGAGAGATCTGGGTGAACTAGTGCATGAATCACAGAAGGTTAGTATGCAAGTCCATCAAGTAACCAGGAAAACTCAGAAGGTTATGGGCAGTATTGTAGAACAGAGAGCCCTGGGGTTCAGGTACAGAATTCTCTGAACTTTGCATCACAGGTTGACAGAGTGGCTAAGAAGGTGTTTAGCATGCTTGACTTCATAGCTCAGACCTTTGAGAATAGGAGTTGGGAAGTCATGTTGAGGTCGTACAGGACGTTGGTGAGACCTCTTCTGGAATACTATGTCCAATTCTGGTCGCTCTTTTATAGGAAGGATATTATTAAGCTGGAGAGGGTTCAGAAGAGATTTACCAGGATGCTGCTGAGAAGGGAGGGTTTCAGTTATAAGGAGAAGCTGGATAGGCTGGGACTTTTTTCACTGGAGGGAAGAAGGCTGAAGGGTGACCTTATAGAGATTTGTAAAATCATGAGCGGCATAAATAAGGTGAATGGCAGGTGCCTTTTCCCCAGGGTAGGGGATTTCAAGGCTAAAGGGCATATTTTTAAGATGAGAGGAGAAAAATTTAAAAAAGAAATGAGGGGCAATTTTTACACAGGGTGGTTTGTGTGTGGAATGAACTTCCAGAGAAATTGGAAGTTGCAGTTATAATGTTTAAAAGACATTTAGATAAGTACATGAATAAGAAATGTTTGGAGGGATATGGGCCAAACGCAGGCAGGTGGGACTAGTTTAGTTTATGGTTGACATGGACTAGCTGGACAGAAGGGTCTGTTTCCATGCAGTATGACTCTTTGACTCCAAATCTTAATGTGAGGGGAATTGAATACAAGAGTAGGGAGGTTATGCTTCAGTTGTACAGGGCATTGGTGAGGCCACATCTGGAGTTCTGTGTACAGTACTGGTCACTGTATGTATGTATGGATGTTAATACATTGGAAATAATTTAGAGAAGGTTTACTAGACTAATACCTGGGATGGATGGGTTGTGTTATGGAAAAAGTTAGGTAGGTTAGGCTTATATGCTCTGGAGTTTAGAAGAAGTCAGGGGAGACTTGGTTGAATCATAGACTGGGTGGATGTGGAAAAGATGTTTCCTTTTGTGGAGCATATCTGGAACTAGTGGTCATTGTTTAAAAATCAGGGCTAACCCATTTAAGACAGAGGTGAGGAGAAATGTTTGTTTCTCTCAGAGGGTTGAGAGAATGGCAGTGGATATTTTTAAGCCAGAGGTCGATAGATTCTTGATTGCCAAGGGGGATGAAAGGTTATTGGGGATGTGCAGGAATGTAGAGTTGAGGTCAGAATCAAATCAGCCACGGTCTTTATTAAATGACAGGTGGGCCCAAGTGGTCCACTCTTGTCCTTTGTTTCTCTGGTTGAAATCCATGGAAATATGAGTCTGCGCAAGGTTGCAGCTTCCGTAGGGTGGGGGTGTCCAAAACTAGGGGGACAAGGATGGAAAAGAGTACAACTGGGTGAGAAGGGTCTTTGATTATGTTCGTTGCCTTCCTGAGGTAGTGAGAAGTACAGACAGAGTCAATGGAAGGAAGGCTAGTTTTTTAGTGATGGACTGGGCTGTGTTCACGACTCTCTGTAGTTTCTTAAGGTCTTGGGAAGAGCAGTTGCCACACTATGTTGTGATATTTCCAGGTAGGATGTTTTCTATGGTGCATCTATAAAAATTGGTAAGAGTCCACCCATCTGCCTTTCCTCGCGGCCTACTTTTTCAAAATGTCATATAATAAATGACAGGAATTCTGTTCTGATTGAAAGGAAAGACGGAAAGTGCTGCGAGAGATAGAGGAAGCACAAAAGATTGGAAACATTGCAGAAATCAACAAAGGATGACCAAGCATTTAGGAAGAATGAGAAAATAGAATATAAGATAATATGATATAAACATACAATACAATAGAGTATAATATATAATACAAGAATTCAAAAACAGACAGTAAGTCTCTCGAACTCCAGGTTTTGTAACTCAAACAGCAATATATGATGTTTGTTATCCCACAGCTGGAGTACTGTGTGCAACTGTGGTCACTACGCTGTAGGAAGGATGTGATTGCACTAGAGGGGGTGCAGAGGTGATTCACCAGGGTATGACCTGGAATGGAGTGCATATGAAGAGAAGTTGTATAAGCTCAGAGGTAACATGCTATGGAGCTGGAGGAACATCGCAAGCCAGGCAGTATCAGAGGAGCAGGAAAGTTGATGTTTCAGGTTGAGACCCCTCTTCAACTTTCCTGCTCCACTGATGCTGCCTGGCCTGCTGTGCTCCTCCAGTTCCACACTGTGTTACCTCTGACTCCAGCGTCAGCAGTTCTTGCTATCTCTGAGTAATGTATAAGCTCAGGTTGTTTTCTTCAGAGGGCTAAGGGAGGACCAGAGTGAAGTGTACAGTTTTAGAAGGCAGATTTAGGTTAGAAGGGGAGGAAAGTTCCCCCTTATCAGAGGGACATAGATTTAAGGTAATGGGCAGGAGGTTTAGACGAGATGTGAGGAAAAACCCAGAGGGTGGCGGGAATCTGGAACTCACTGCCCGTCAGTGTGGTAGAGGCAGAAACCCTCATAACATTGAAGAATTATTTAGATGTTCACTTGTGATACCAAGGCATACAGGGCTGTGGGCCAAGTGCTGGAGAATGGGATTAGAATAAATGGATATATGATGACCCCAGTAAGGACACAATGGGCCAAAGGGCCTGTTTCTGTGCTGTAAAAAAAAATTGTGACTCTATGACTTGTATGCAGGGACCCGCTGTTTTGTAGGTAAACTCATTGATGAGATGAAGATAGGCAGGAAAGCATGGTATGTGGAGGATACAGAGAGGGTGCAAAGGGATAGTGATTTAAAAAAGGGAGATACAGTATAATGTGGAAAATTGTGAACTTTTCCCCTTTGGAAGGTAGAATAGAAAAGCAGAATATTTATTTGAATGGAGGGAGATTGCAGAATGCTGCAGCGCAGAGAGATCTGGGTGGTCTAGTACAAGGGTTGTCAGAAGTTAGCACACAGGCACAGGAAGTAATTAGGAAGGCAAATGTAACACTGGCCTTTATTGCAAGCAGGATGGAGTCTAAAAGGTCTTGCTACAATTGTACAAGGGCATTGGCGGGCCCACAGCTGGAGTAAGTACTGTATGTTTTTTCGATATCCTTATTTGAGGGGGTTTCACCAGCATTGGAAGAAGTTCAGAGCAGCTTCACTTGACTGATCCAAGGGATGAAAGGGTCTTATTTTGAGGAAGGGTTAGGCCTGTACTCATTGGAGTTCAGAAGAATGAGAGGTGATTGTATTGGAATAGACAAGATCCTGAGAGGATTTGACATGGTAATATGGTGAAAGGAGGTATCCCCTTGCACACAGATGGGAACTAGGGGATACATAGGAACACGGAAGATAGGAGCAGGAGGAGGCCATTTGGCCCTTTGAGCCTGCTCTGCCATCCGCCATGATCATGGCTGATCATCCAACTCAATAGCTTAATCCTGCTTTCTCCCCATAACTTTTGATCCCATTTGCCCCAAGTGCTATATCTAGTCACCTCTTGAATACATTCAATGTTTTGGCATCAACTACTTCCTGTGGTAATGAATTCCACAGGCTCACCATTTTTGGGTGAAGACACGTGTCCTCACTTCCATCCTAAATGGTCTACCCCGAATCCTCGTACTGTGACCCCTGGTTCTGGACACACCCACTATCGGGAACATCCTACCTGCATCTACCCTGTCCAGTCCTGTCCAGTCCTGTTGGAATTTTATAACTGTCTATGAGATACCCCCTCATTCATCTGAACTCTAGCGAAAACAATCCCAGCCTAGTCAATCTCTCCTCATACATCAGACTTGCCATCCTTGGAATCAGCCTGGTAAAACTTTGCTGCACTACCTCGAGAACAAGAGCATCCTTCCTCAGAAAAGGATACCAAAACTGCACACAATATTTCAGGTATGTAGTTTAAAAACAGGAGATCTAGGTTTTAAGCTGGAAGGGAGGAGGGATGTCTTGTCTCCAAAGGCCATTGATATTTGGGAGTCCTTTCCCAAGAGAGCAATGGAGGTTGAATACTGAGAAAGGCAGATGATCAATTGATGAGGGAGTTGAGGGGTTATGAGGGGAGCACAATCAGGAGACTGGAATTCAGATCAGCTGTGATCGTATTGTGTGGGAGCAGGCTGAATGGGGCCTAGGCCTGCTCCTGATTCACACACTGTCAATTTGAAATCCTGTAACATCCCTATTCACCATTCACAATTGGGTCTTGGTACATTGGAAAGACCATAAGAAGTAGGAACTGCCCCTCGAGCCTGCTCCACCATTCAAAAGGATCATGGCTGATCACGTCCACCTTCCTGCCCTTTCCCCGTAACCCTCGATCCCCCGACTGATCAAGAATCTATCAATCTCAGCCTTAAATAGATACAAGGACTCTGCCCCCACAGCTCTCAGTGGTTAGGAGTTACAAAGACTCTCAATCCTCTGAGTGAAGAAATTCCTCCCCATCTCAGTCTTGAATTGGTGCCCCTTTATTCTGAGACTACACCCTCTGCTCCTAAATTTTCCCAATGGGGGGAAACATCCTCCCAGCATTTACCCTGTCAAACCCCTTCAGAATCCTGTATGTTTCAATGAGATTACCTCTCATTCTTCTAAACTCCAGTGAGTAGAGTCCCAGCCTGTTTAGCCTTTGCTCATAAGACAAACCCTCTATACCAGGGATCATCCGAATGAACCTTCTCTGTGCTGTCTGCAATGAAATAACATTCTTCCTTAAATAAAGGGACCAAAACTGCTGACAGTGCTCCAGATGTGGTCTCACCAGCACCTTGTACACTTTCAATAAGACTTCCCTACTCTTATACCCCAATCCCCGTTAACATAAAGGCAAACATTCTGTTGGCCTTCTTGATTACCTGCTGCGTTCTGTACGTTAGCTTTCTGTGTTTTGTGCTCAGGTAACGCTGAGCCCGTTTGTGTGGCAGCTTTATGCAGCTTTCCTCCATTTGAATAATTCACTGCTCTTTCGTTCTCCCTTCCAAAATGAACAGCTTTGCATTTTCCTCCATTTGCCAATTTTTTACCCACTGACTCGGGCTATCATTATGCCGGTGTAAGCTGTTTGTATTCCCCTCGCAGCCAGTTTCTCCACCTACTGCAGTGTCATTGGCAAATTCGTCTGCAGCACATTCACTTCCTCCCTCCAAGACATCCATGTATATTGTAAACAGTTGTGTTTCCAGCACTGATCCCTGTGGAACCCCATTGGTGACAGGTTGCCAACCTGCAGAGGAGAGTAGGAAACAGGACATGACCATCCTGGCACAGGCCAGACGCCCCCCCCACTCAGTTCTGAGGAACCTGTGATGTAAGCCCCTATTGATGGCGATGCCCACTTTCATGGCTGGCACTGACAGTTCACAGTGACGTTCTGACGGTGTAGGGTGCCAAGGTGGGAGTGAATGTGGTGTGTGCGATCTGTGTCACTGCAACCCCACCTTGCCTCAGTGTGTTGTCATTTCCAGCCCCCAATTCCCCTCCCACCATACAACCCATACTGACATAATACAGCCCAAGACCACGCCTTCTGAGCACCTCAAGGCCCACATTAAACTCCTGACGGCCATTTTGCCCCTTCACCTGCTTCAATAGAAATCTGAATATTTTGGGGGTACTTTTCCTCAGGCTGGGTTGGGAGCTAACACTGGAGATTGGTCTGGTGTTAACACCAACAGACACATCATGTTGTGGAGAGGTTGGTTTTTTACAGCTCATTCACACTGTTAAGCTCACTCGTGTTCTCTCTGTCTCTGTGTGTGTGTGTGTGTGTGTGTGTGTGTGTGGCCTTGTATTGATCTCATAGGGTAATACAGCTCGGAAGCAGACCCTTTGGCCCAACTCATCCATACCGACCAATTTCCCCAAACTAAACTAGTCCCATTTGCCTTTATTAAACCTTTCCTATCTATGTTCCTGTCCAAACATCTTTTAAATGTTGCAACTGTACCTGCCTCTACCACTTCCTCTGGCAGCTGATACCATATATGAACCACCTCTGTGTGAAAAAGTTGCCCCTCAGGTCCCTTTTAAATCTTTTCCCTCTCACCTTAGCCCAATAGTTTTGGACTCCCCTATCCTAGAGAAAAGACCTTTGCTATTCTCCTGATCTATGCCCCTCCTGACTTTATAAACCTCTATAAGATCACCCCTCAGCCTGCTACGCTCCAGAGGAAAAAGTCTCAGCATATCCGGCCTTTCCTTAAAACTCAGTAACATCCTTGTAAATTTTTTCCGGACCCTCTCCAATTTAATAATACCCTTCCTATAACAGAACTGTACACAGTACTGCAACAGTTGGCCTTACCAACATCATCCTGTACAACCTCAACATGACATCTCAACTTCTACACCCACAGGTCTGAGCGATCTCACAACAACTCATCGGGTTTGATCGTTCCTGCAGGTATCGTCCATGAGACTGTGAAGATGGGTTTGGACAATGAGAGTGACCAGATCTCTGGCACATCCTCGGACGAGATCCATTCACCCGTCGGGGTGCGATTGAGAACTCGCCATCACCAACGCATTTCCACAGAGGTACCTCCTGCTTCACCACCTCTGGAAGATTGCAATGGAGATTTGGATTGTTTAGCCCATTGTGTCTGTGTGGACTCGCTGCCCATTCTAACCCCAACTTTCCAGCACCTGGTCCACCGCTTTCAGAACCCCATTGGATAGATCCAAATTGCTTTTCAAGATAGCCTACCTCAACAACCAGACCTGGCAGCGAAATCCAGGAAACAACCGGAAATCGGAAATGGGAATCGCTGGAGAAACTCAGCAGGTCTGGCAGCAACCATGGAGAGAGAGAAAGCAGAATTAATGTTTCGGATCCAGTGATCCTCTTTAGGACACTGAAGGAAGGGTCAGTGGACCTGAAACGTTCCCTCTGCCTTTTCTCTCCACAGATGCTGCCAGCCCTGTTGAGTTTCTCCAGCAATTCCTGTTTTTGTCGACGAATTCCAGAGACCCACCACCTCTGAGGGTGCAGTACTTTTCCTCCTTCCCTCCCCACCTTCCCCCCCCCACCGATCCCACCTATCAATCAGTGCCCCCCTGCCTCACGTAACTTGACCTCTTCACCAGTTCCTCATTATTTTGTACCTCTCAATTAAGTCACCCCTCAGCCTTCTCTGTTCTGAGCAAAAACTACCATAGCCTGTCCAATCTCTCCTCATAGCTGCAATTTTCAAGCTACAACATCGTTGTCAATCACCTCTGTCTTGAGCAATTCTGTCTTCCTCTAGTGAACACAACTGC
>NC_063347.1:61351541-61358364 GCF_021869965.1 Rhincodon typus | reverse complement strand
CTGCTGCTGCTTGGCCTGCTGTGTTCATCACATTCTCCAGCATCTGCAGTTCCTACTATCTCCCATTGAGGTAAACCTGCTTTACCACCTTATCCACCTATTGTACCCCCCTTTAGGGATCTGGGTACTCCAAGGTTTCTCACATCCTCTACCCCTCTCAGTACCCCTCATTAATTATGGATTCCCTTTGCTCTCCCCAAATGCACAACCTGCACTTCTCTGGATTGAATTCCATTTGCCCCTTTTCCGCTCACTTAGCCAAAACATTGATATTCACCCGCGCTGGGACAGTGATTCCCTGGCCACATTTTGTGCTTTCTGTAAACCTCCCAATCATTGCCTCCCACATCTCAATCTAAATTATCACTATATGTCTCAGACAGCCGGGGACCCCAGACCGAGTCCTATAGAACACCCGCTTGAAACTGCTTACCATTTACAAAAAAAAACATCCTTCGACCCTTACCTGTAACATTTAATCCTACCCTCAGTATAATCCAGTAGCCTGCCCCCGCTGAAACTAACTGTCCTACAGTTATTTGATCTGTCTTGTCTCACCCTTTTTGAATAACAGTACAACGTTCGCAGATCTCCACTCCTGTTACCTTGCCTATTGCTAGTGAGGATTGGAAAATGATCCTAACCTGTTACTTCCTTTCTGGCTTTCTTTAAAATTGTAGATCCTAAGTGATTTACCCATCTTCAAGGAGGCCAGTCCCTCCAGTACTACCCTTCTTACTAAACCTATTTAATCTATCATTTGGCATCCCCCTTTCTTTAAAAGTTTCGCATCTTCCCACTCCTTTGACCATGAGACTCTAAGAAATGGGAACAGGAGTAGGCCATCTGGCCCCTCGAGCCTGTTCCACCATTCAATAGGATCATGTCTGATCTGACGTTCCTCATGCCCACTTTCCTGCCCTTTCCCCATAACCCTCGATTTCCCCGACTGATCAAGAATCTATCTATCTCAGCCTTCAATATACACAAGGACCCTGCCCCCCACAGCTCTCTGTGGCAGGAAGTTCTAAATACTTGTAACCCTCTGAGAGAAGAAATTCCTCCTCATCCCAGTCTTAAATTGGTACCCCTTTATTCTGAGACTCTGCACCCCTCCCCCCCTCCGGCCGTTCATAGAGTCATACAGCACAGAGACAGGCCCTTCGGCCCAAACAGGTCCATGCCGACCCAAAATGTCCATCCACGCTAACCCCATTTCCCTGCACTTGGCCCATATCCTCCTAAACCTTTCCTATCCATGTATTCATCCAAATGCCTTTTAAATGTTGTTAATGTACTCACCTCAACCACTTCCAGTGGCAGCTCATTCCATGTGCGTACCACCCTCTGTATAAAAAAAAAAAGTTGCCCCATACTCTCCCATGTGAAGACGGAGACAAAATACTTTTTAAGAATCCATCCACATTTTCTGCATCCACACACAATTATCCTGTACATTACTAATAACCCCAACACTTTCCCTAGTTCTCTTCTCAATGTACTGATGAAACATATTTTTAACCTGCCAATATTTTCTTGTATCCTCTTTTTGCTTTTCTAATTTCATTTTTCACTTCACCCCTGTGCTTTATACACTCCTCTAAACTTCCTGATATTTATATTTTTTGAGATTGCCGTAATATTTTTGGTTTTATCTGACCCTGAATGCTTCAGTAGCGCTGTTTTTGTGTATTGCTGAAGAAAAGACACATTTTTTTCTGTCTTGCACTCATCAGGACACTTCACAAGAAAAGCAATTCCCTGATGACAGCAAGATGAAAATTGTTAACAAAATAAGTCCTTTATCGGCAATACTCAAGTTCCGCACCACCAAACAACTATTTGTAACCACCCTTTTTCCTTTGTGAGGACATTGTCTGCTTTTTGGCACAGAATCTCACTTTGAGATGCCTCTGACTAATTTTGCCACTGACTTTCCTTTAAGTGGCTGATCTTCTTGCCTGATCGTCTCTCAGCTTTGCGAATTTTCCCTTTGCCCAATTTAGACCTCTTACTCCAGTGCTATCTTTGTCCTCTTCATCATGCTGCTAAATCTAACTAGATCATGATCACTATGTCCAAAAACGTTCACCCACTGCTATTTCATCTGGACAAAATCTAGACTTGTATGCCCTCTCTCATAGGACTCGATATGTGCTGGTAAAGCAGTTCTCTTGTGGTGTAGTGGTAGTGTCCCTGCGTCTGAGCCAGGAGGCCTAGATTCAAGTCCCACTTGACCTATGTGTCATAGCATCTCTGAACAGTTGATTACATTTTTTTTTCACAACTTCTCTCGAATGCAGTTCAAGAATTTTGTGCTCCCCATGCTTTTCACACTGCCGTATCCCAGCTGACATTTAGATAATTTGAATTCTCCACCATTACTGCCCAATTATTTTTGCACTCAGAAATTTGCCACATATTTGCTCCTCTGACATTCACGCTGTTTGGGGATCTCTAGTCTAAACTCAGCAGAGTGGCTGCCCCTGACCTCAAAACATATGCCCTCATCTGATTTCTCACTGAGGACATCATCTTTCCTCACAGCTACATCTGATTCTGTAATCAGTCATGCTACCACAACCCACCCCTCCGCACCTTTTTAATCCTTTCATTACAGTGTCTGAAAACTCTATCTCCAGCAGTGTTGAGCTGCTGTCTTTAAGCTAAGGTTTCATTGTAGCAATGCTGCCATATGCCCTCAGCTTTATCCACTACACTCCCTGTGTTTGCGTATACCCGCTTTTGAACTGCTAAATTCCCATGCTGTGCCCTGTTTAACCTCCGTTTCCTTTCTTGTTGCTCGTTCAGTTTCTGCCTCCCTCTCCTTGATCTGAATTTGCAGCCAGCTTCCTATCCCTGTGCCAGTTTTAGTGGCACTGACAATCTCCCAGCCAGATACTTACCCAAGGCCTATTCAGGTGCACACTGTCCCGATTGTATGGGTCCTGCCTTCCCCAGCACGGCTCCCCTGTGCCAGCAGTCACCCCCACACGCCCCCGCCCCACGGCCCCAACACCAGTTCCCCAGCCACATGTTCCACCACTCAGTCCTCCTGCCCATGTAGCACTGGTGGTTATCCTGAGGTCACAGCTCTGCAGGTCCAGTCTTTCAGCCTCCTGAATCTAGCTCCCTGCAATCTGCCTATGACCCTCCTACAATCTCGTACCAATGTGGAACACCATTTCTTGTCACCTGCCACAGAAAGATGTCTGGCAGCTGCTCAGTGATATCCTTGATTTTGGCAGGTTTATGAAACTGAACTAGTCCCATTTCCCTGTGTTTCGCCCATATCCCTCTAAACCTTTCCTATACATGTACCTGTCCAAATGTCCTTTAAATGGTGTAACTGTACCTGCCTCTACCACTTCCTCTGGCAGCTCGTTCCATATATGCACCACCCTCTGTGTGAAAAAGTTGCCCCTCAGTTCCCTTTTAAATCTCTCCCCTCTCACCTTAACACTGTACCCTTTAGTTTTGAACCCTGCAAACCCTAGGGAAAAGACCTTTGCTATTCACCTTATCTATGCCCCTCCTGATTTTATAAGCCTCTATATGGTCATCCTTCAACCTCCAGTGCTCCAGGGAACAAAGTCCCAGCCTATCGCAGCTTCTCCTTATAACTCAAACCCTCCTGTCTGATAACACCTTTGTAAATCTTTTTTGCAACCTTTCCACTTTAATAACATCCTTTCTATAGCAGGGCAACCAAAATTGTTCGCTGTACTCCAAATGTGGCCTTACCAGTATCTTGTACAGCCGCAACATGATGTCTCAACTCCTGTCCTCGGTGCTCTGATCAATGAAGGCAAGTGTACGAAACGCCTTCTTTACCATCCTGCCTACCTGTCACTTTCAAGAAATCATGTAGCCTTCCAACTTGTCTCTGTTCATCAACACTCCCCAGGACCCTACCATTAACTGTTTTAAATCCTGCCCTGGTTTGACTTCATAAAATGCAACACCTCGCATTTATCTGAATTAACATCCGTCTGCCATTCCTCCACCCACTGGCCCAGATGATCAAGATCCCATTGTAATCTTAGATAACCTTCATCACTGTCCCCTATACCACCAATTCTGGTGTCATCCACAAACTTACTAACATGCCCCTTATACTCTAATCCAAATCATTTATATAAATGACAAACAGCAGTGGACCCTGCACTGATCCTTGCAGCACAGCACTAATCACAGGCTTTCTCTACCACCAGCCTCTGTCTCCTGCCATCAAGCCAATTTTGTATCCAACTGGCTAGCTCTCCCTGGATCCCATGTGTTCTAACCTTACTAACCAGTCTACCATGTGGAACCATGTCAAGACTCTTAATAATGTCCACCATTCTACTTCCATCTATCTTCTTGATCACCTCTTCAAAAAAAAAAATCAATCCAATTTGTGACACATGATTTCCTGCTCACAAAGCCATGTAGATTAACCTTAATCAGTCCTTGCCTTTCCAAATGCATGTAGATCCTGTCTCTCGGAATCCCCTCCAACAGTTTACCCACCACAGACGTTAGGTTCACCAGTCTATTTCCCCGGCTTAACCTCCCAGCCTTTCTTAAATATTGCCACAACGTTACCCAACCTCCAGTCTTCCGGCACCTCAGCCGTGGCTATCGATGGCACAAATATCTCAGCTAGGAACCCTGCAATTTCTTCCGCGGCTTCCTATACAATCCTGGGATACACTTCATCAGGTCTCAGAGATTTCTTTACCTTTAAGACTTCCGGCAGCTCTTCTTCTGTAATGTGGGCATGGCGTAATAGGAAATGTTTTGTCATTGAAGTTTATTTTGTTGAATGTTGGGAATGGGTATTGTTTCCTCCTCGGTTTCTGGGTTCCCAGGTTGAATGGGATGACGTGGATTTGGTGGGCTGTGTATCAGGGTGAGGGAGGTGAGGGGTACATGCCCTCTGCTCCTGTGTCACTGGGGGATATGGGCAGAGTGACTGTCTGTACTGGGACTACAGCCCAAGATGACGCTTCCTCTCTCCGAGGCTCCCATGGGGATCTGTGAGGGGCGCATTGCGCCCCATTGCCTCGCTGTTCCTAATCTCCCCTCCTCCCACCTCCTCCTCCCTATCTGAGGAGGTCTGGGATTGCTAGGTGTGGGATACCAGTCAAGAGGGAACAGCCCTACATTGCCAGCTCATGCTGACTGGAGGCATTAAAGGGGCATGCTCTTGTTCCTGCTGGCTCTGCCAAGCAAACTCCTCAACCCCAGGCACCCATCCTCTGTGCCCTGCTCTCTGGCAGAGCCAACCCCCTGGGGGACTTGTGGCCCAGGACCCCTCTCTCCACGCAGACTGGTACCTGTCGCCCGCTGATAGGGCTGGCTCAGCGTCAGGCAGGGGTTGAGCGAGTGGGCATAGCCTCTGCCTCTACCAGCTGGGCAGTGCCTCCCACTGAGCGGGTCTTACCAACCCTCTCCCCTTTGTGTCTCTGTGCTCCCCCTCCCAATCATTCTACCTCTCCCTGTCATTCCCATTCCCTCCTTCCCTCTCTATTTCTCCCTCTCGACTCTCTCGAATAAACAAAGGCTGAGGTGTGTAGAGAGCTCTCTATCTTTACCCAGCCATCCCATTCCTGTTACATCTAGCTCCTAGGCAGCAGAGTGCTCCCTGGCATCAGGGAGCACAGTGTGCCTCAATGCCAGTCCCTATGGGCAGGGAGATTTGGCGAGGATGGCATTTGGGGCTGAGGGAGGTCATGGTTGGGGGGCAGGGGTTGGGGTTCTTTTGTTTCTCTAAACTGGTGACTGAATGGTGGAGGCTCTCTTTCCAAGAGAGGGGAATCTGACCCTGTGCTCTCTGCCGGCCAGGATGTGACCAAACGTCTCTCCCTTCCTGCGGATCTCCGCCTCCCAGAGGCTTACCTCGAGAAATTCGCCACAAACAGTGCTCCTTTTGACAAACCCATGAGCCGCCGTCTACGGAGAGCATCCCTGGTGAGTGCAGCTCGCTGTGATTGGAGAGGGACCCTGGCTGAATAGGTGAGACTGGGAGAGGGAGAGAGAGGTATAGTCTTGGAGAAGGACAGAATGGCCTGTTAAAGCTGTTCATTTCAATTCAGGGTGTGGGACTGATTGGTTAGATGGGCCTCAGAGCTGGCACAGAATGGTCCCTGCTCTCTCTCATGTCCCTGTTGTAGTGTATTTATTGCCCATTCTGAAATGGGTGGCTGTCTTGGTCTTCTCAGGTGGTTAAGACTCTGCCACACTGTTGTGTGGTCTGGAGTCACACACCATAGAGTGGGACAAAGTCAGCAGAGCTGATTGTGATCACATTCTCCGCCAGGATTACTTCCCTGAGTATTAATTCTAGAGCCTGTCAATTCCAGTGACATTACAGACTGCTTGAAAAGCACATTGTCACCGGTGGGGGGGGGTCACACAGAATTGCGAGCAGAGTATTTCGAAGGACAGGCTATTGTGTAGCTGCTGTTTGGAATGGGAGTTACTCTGGTGGAAAGCAGCAGTTGGGGGGGGGGGAGGGTGGTACTGAGCACAGCACAGAAGAGGATAATGAACCATCCCTCCCTCTCCAAGGCTGCACAACTGTCACACGCTCACATCACTGCATTGTGAGCTGGTGTTGTTGATTCAAACTGAATGGACAAGCATTGTGTCCCATCCCAGTGTTGTGTACACACCAGTACTATACAGTCACTTGGACCAATGGTGTGTAACCAGTGTCATGTACTAGTGTTATAACCCCCACCCCATCACTACACCCTCCCCTCCGCCAATACACCCTCCCCTCCACCACAAAACCCTCTCACTACACTCTTCCCTTTGCCACTACACCTTCCCCCCC
>NC_063347.1:61337279-61351531 GCF_021869965.1 Rhincodon typus | reverse complement strand
AAACCCTCTCACTACACTCTTCCCTTTGCCACTACACCTTCCCCCCCCTCCCTATACCCTACTCCCCACTACACTGTCCCCTCCATCACCACCCTCCCCTCTGCCACTACACCCTCCCCTTTGCCAATACACCACAACACCCCTCCACCACAACACCCTCCCACTACACTCTCCCCTCTGCCAATACACCCTCCCCACCCACTATTCTCTCCTACTACAGTCTCCCTTTCACCATCAACCTCCCCTCCATCAGTACACTCCCCCCTGCCACACTATACACTCCCCTCCCTCACTACGCACTCTACTTTGTCACCACACTCTCCCTCCGCTACTGCCCTCTATCCTCCATCACTGCACTCTCCCCTGTCTCACTACACCCCATATCTCTAGTACAACCCCTCACTCACATCCCACCTCAGTACACTCCACCCTCCCTCCCCACCACTCTGTCCCCACTCAGCATGTTCTGCCCTCCCTCCTAACACCTTCCACTTCCTAGAAGTGTCTAGGACCAGGGGGTCTATTTCAGAATAAGGAGTCATTTAAGACAGATATTTGCCTTTATTAGCTGAGGCATAGAGTGGGGAGATGATGCTGGAACTGTATAAAATGTTGGTTAGGCTACAGTTAGAGTACTGTGTGCAGTTGTGGAATCCACATTATAGGAGGGATGTGATAGCACTGGAGAGGGTGCAGGGGAGATGTACCAGGATGTTGCCTGGGCTGGAGCGTTTCAGTTATGGAGAGAGATTGGACAGACTGGGGTTGTTTTCCTTGGAGCAGAGGAGACTGAGATGTATGAAATTATGAAGGAGGGAGATAGGGTGGACAGGAAGAAACCTTTCCCATTGATGGAGCGATCAATGACGCAGGGACATAGATATAAGGTAAGGGGTGGGAGGTTTAGAGATGTGAGGAAAAATGTTTTCATCCAGAGGGTGGTGCCTGTAAGGGTGATAGAGGCAGAGCTCCTCATAACATTGACAAAGTGTTTAGATGTTCACTGTGATACCAAGGTATACAGGAATATGGGGCACGTGCTGGGGAATGGGATTAGATTAGTTAGGTAGTTCTTTTTGACCAGTGTGGATGCGAAGAGCCAAAGGGCCTTTTTCTGTGCCTCTATGACTAGGACATTTCTGACAGTACAGTATTTATAACAGCCGTAACTACACTGTTTCTATAGTGCCTACGACTGCTGCATTTATAACATGGAGAGAGAGCTGAAAGCAGCAAACGGTGTGCTATGCAGTGAGTAACAGTGGTACAGCCAGAGACCCAGGATGCAGCAATCTGTCCCCTCTGCCCCAAAATCTGCTGAGTCCACCGGCTATTCAGCGACAGAAGCCATTACAGTTACTGCATGCGATTTTGAGTTTGCAGGTTAACCATGATGTACAGGTAAAGGCACTGGCCAAGTAATCCAAAACCTAGGTTAATAGTCCAGGAAAATGGCTCTAAATCCCACTTTAGCGGACAGGGGCATCTGAATTCAATAAAGATCTAGAATAGAAAGCTGGTCTAACAATGACTGTGTAACTACCATCAATTGCTGTTTAAAACCCCATCTGGTTCACTAATTGTTTTATGGGGAAAGAAATCTGCCATCCTTATCTGGTCTGGCCTACATGTGACCCACAGCAATGAGGTTGACACTTACTTGCCCTCTGGGCAATTAGGGATGGACAATAAATCCTGGTCTAATCCCATGAACAAGTAGAAGTAAGCACATGCCTTATTGGAGCTTTCTTCTTGTAAATATTCTTTTGTCTTCTCTTTGCTGACTTTATACTTGGATTGTGTTTTTGTCGACAACATTCTGCCTTTGATGTGTGTGCGTGCCTGTGGTATAAAAGCTGGCCCATGAAGAAAGCAGAGGACAGACAGGTCAATGTGATTGAGACAATAGCAGAACATGGAATGTTGAGAATATCTCACAGAGAGGCAAAGCCCAGAATGCCCAGATCTGGGATTCGGTTTGCGTCCAAAGGGACTCCGAGATCTGGGATTGATGAATGGGCAGTGGGATTGTAGAAAACCAGAAAGTGCTGGAGAAACTCAGCACCTCCAACAAGACCTGTGGGGAGAGAAGCAGAGATTTGTCACAGCGGATTAGTTAGTGTGCTAATTGGTCTATTTAAAAGGTGTGAGGATATGTAGAGCAGGTTAGTGAGTGACTGGAGACAGAGAAAATGTAAGAATGTGGAGGTTGATGAATGAGTAAGTTACTTCCGGTCTGAGAGTGTGGGGGAGGCAGGTTCACTCAGGGAGTGGTTAGGTTCTGGGATACACTGTCTGAGAGTGTGGGGGAGGCAGGTTCACTCAGGGAATGGTTAGGGTCTGGGATACACTGTCTGAGAATGTGGGGGAGGCAGGTTCACTCAGAGAGAGGTTAGGGTCTGGGATACACTGTCTGAGAGTGTGGGGGAGGCAGGTTCACTCGAGTGGGATTTGGCTAATTATCTGTACAGAGCAATGGGGAGAAATCAGGAGAGTGGTACTAAATGAATTGCTCATTCAGAGAGCCAGCATACACACAGTAGGCCGAGCGGCCCTCCGTATTTGCCGCAGTTATAAACTGGATAAAGTTAATGGGTTACCTTGCCCAAAGTGCATTACTGATGTGTCTGGATCTTCAGGGTAACTGGAGATCTGAACTATGAAGTTTGCTGAGACTGAAAAGACCTGGGAAAGGAGGCGGTGAGAGCTGCTGTTTGTGGGACAGACCCAAAAACCTGACCAGCTCACTGCGAGGGCGAGTGAGAGAGACTGCGAGGGCGAGTGAGAGAGCGGGCGAGTGAGAGAGCGGGCGAGTGAGAGAGCGGGCGAGTGAGAGAGCAGGCGAGTGAGAGAGCGGGCGAGTGAGAGAGCGGGCGAGTGAGTGAGTGTGTGTGAGTGAGCGTGTGGGAGTGACAGTGTGGGACTGTCACATTGTGTGCTGGTCATCATTGTTGAACGAGTGTGCACACTGTGCGTGAACAGCATCAAATCTGACCCTCGAAACAAGCAAAAACTGATCTTTGTGTTCTTTCCTTCACCAGTCAGAAATTGGGTTTGGCAAACTGGAAACCTATGTCAAGCTGGATAAACTGGGAGAGGTATGCAAAACTCACCTCCTGTGTGACTGACTGTCTCTAAGACAGAGATGGACAGGTTTGTGATTGGTAAAGGGATGGAAGGTTATGGGGAGAAGGCAGGAGAATGGGATTGAGGAACACATCAGTGGCCGAATGGCCTAACTCTCCTCCCTATATCTTCGGGGTCACCCAGTTGGGGGGTGCTGTGATTTCCTCCTACACCAACGTCACTTTTTGTTTTTGTCTTCCATGTTAATTTTGCCTGTTTTTTAAACAAAGATTTTGTTTGCGGTTGGAATAACTTGTCCCATGAGCTCAGCAGATGTATACTTTAAGTGCATTTAACTCCGCCTCCACTTTTTCCCTCCCACGTTACCCTGCCCCCTTCTTTTGCCCTCTTAAGAATTTTCAGCTGAATACTGAGCCCGTTGTCTTTGGTCCCTGCTCTGTAGCTCCGTTCCCAAGTTGCCAGCTCTACCTGTCTCCCTGGTAACTGGGCCAGGCCGACTCAGCCCTGGTACTGGAGTGAGTCCTGTGGCTAGTTTCTGACCAGCTCCGCCCCCATCAGTCAGATCCACTTGGATGCTGCTGCTTGCCTTTCTCCTGTCTCACTGCTGTGGGAACGGCCTGACAAAGGGTCCCGGCCCAAAACGCCGACTCTCTTGCTTCCGGTGGCTGCCTGACCAGCTGCGTTCCTTCAGCCCTGCACTGTAACTGACTGGTTGTGAGCGCAAACTCGGAGCCTGCACCCTCGTGGATTTTGAAAATCCCAACCGGTTTTTTTATTTCTGCAAGTGTACTGTCACAACATTCACAGCCTTTTCTTCACCAACAACACCGTGATACTGGCTGTTGGAGCTCTCAGTAAACTGTCCGTCATGGCCCTGTGTAACTTTTAGGCTGTGTGTCTTTATTTGATCTGTTTCCACGGCGAAATACCCAGACCATTGAAGCATTTCGTCGTCCCACTGTATGGTCAGGCCAGTATAGAACTGTCCACATTGTTTTGTCACACTCTAACATCTGTCTTATTTCCAGGGCACGTACGCCACAGTGTTCAAGGGCAGGAGTAAGCTGACCGATAATCTGGTCGCACTGAAAGAGATTCGCCTGGAACATGAGGAGGGGGCACCCTGCACAGCCATTCGGGAAGGTACGAGCGCACCCTGAGGAAGATTCTGATCCCATTTGTATCTGTGCCAAGGTGGGCTCCCGATCCCATTATTGGATAATAAAACCAATGATGTCTCCTCGACCCGGAGCTGTGAGGTGTAACTCTGCCCGATAAGCTTCTGGAAGCATGTATAGATTGGTTCCAGTTGGATCCTCCACTCGTTGGCTTTCTGGGACCTGTAGTGCCTTCACCCCACCACAGACAGAGTCACACAGAACTGAAACTCCCTTCACCACAACTTGTCCAAGGTTCCCAAATTAATCTAGTCCCATTTGCCTGAAGGGTCACCGGACCCGAAACGTTAACTTTTCATTTCTTTCCTTCACAGATGCTGCCAGAACTGCTGAGCTTTTCCAGCAACTTCTGGTTTTGTTCCCCATCTGCCTGCGTTTGGCCCATATCCATCTAAACCTTTCCTATTCACGTACTTATCCCGATTTCTTTTAGGCATTGTAACTGTAGCTGCATCTTCTCGCAGTTCATTCCACAGAGGAACCACCCTCTGTGTGAAAAAAATTACCCCTTGGGTACCTTTTAAATCTTACCCCTCTCACCTTAAACCTATGCTGTCTAGTTTTGGAAAAGACCTTGGCTATTCACCTAACCTATGCCCTTCATGATTTTATGAACCTCTATAAGGCCACCCCTCAACCTCCAGCGATACAAGTCCCAGCCTCTCCTTATAACTCAAACCCTCCAGTCCCAGCTAAATCTTTGTAAACCTTTTCTGAACCCTCTCCAATTTAATAACATCCTTCCTACGGCAGGATGACCAGAACTGTACACAGTATTCCAAAAGTGGCCTCACTAATGTCCTGCAACATGATGTCTGAACTCATATACTCAATGTTCTGAGCAATGAAGGCTAGCATTCTGTAACTTCAAATAATGTTGATCTTGTTAATGTTGATCTTGCCTCACATAGCTCCTGTGCAGTGTAACCAGTATGCCTCACTCTGTCCATGCACCCTATAATCTGTATGTCCTCGCTTACTATTACTGCTCACAAACAAAACTTTTCACTGTACTCAGGTACACGTGACAATAAATCAAATCAGATCTGCATGCTATCCAGACAAATGGTACCTTATGTAAGTACATCAGGGTAATAGGACAGAATGCAGAATGTAGTGTTACAGCTACAGAGAAGGTGCGGAGAGAGATCAACTCTAATATATGAGAGGTCCCTTCATAAGTATGATAACAGCGGGGAAAAAGCTGTTCCTGAATCTGTTGGCACGGTCTTCCAAATTTTCATATCTTCTGCTCGATGGAAGAAGGTGGAAGAGAATATACCTGGGATTGGAGGGTCTTTGATTATGTAGGTTGGCTTCCCGAGGCAGTGAGAAATCTAGATGGAATCAATGGAAGGAAGGCTGGTTTGAGAGATGGACTGGGCTGCATTCACAACTCTCTGAAATTTCTTGCAGACTTGGGCAGAGCAGTTGCCATTATCATGCCGTGATGCATCTGTATAGGGTGTTTTCTATGGGGTCACTTATAAAAATTGCGAGGAGTCATTGTTGACATACTGGATTTCCTTTGCCTTCTGAGGAAGTAGAGATGTTACTGTGCTTTCCTCACCACAGCAGTGACAATGGATGGACTAGGACAGTTCCTTAGCTCGGACTGGCTAATGTTGTCCTATCCCAATCCGCACTCCAGTCGCCTCCGGAAGCTACTCTGAGGTGGGTTTGCTCAGTGCAGAGTGTGACCTGCAATGGAACAGTCTGTGCCAAGCTGAAGGACATGAGGAGTGCCTCTCTGAGCTACCATCAGATTACTGGATGGAGTGAAGGAGACAGGCTGGGAGCAAAGGGGTATCCGTGATCATGCCCCAGTTCATTTCAGTGTTGAGAAGAGGCCAGGGTAGAGATGCTAAACTATATAGCCATTGGATTTTGGGTGAGCAAAGTCAGAGGAGATGGACAGATAAAGATAGGGGTAGCTAGCTAAGAGGAGGAATGTGGAGGCACGGATGACAGGTCAGAGGTCAGAAATAAGAGGCGGCTCAGCTTGGGTGGAATGCTCAGAGACTGGGAGAAGTTGAGGGCAGCTTGTTGTGTGAAGACTTACTTGAATCTTTCTGTTTGCAGTGTCCTTGCTGAAGGAGCTGAAACATGCCAATATAGTGACACTACATGACATCATCCACACTGAGAAATCACTAACTCTGGTCTTCGAATACTTGGTAAGAGAATGTCAGTTACCACATTACTGCTAGCCCTCCCCCATTACTGTCTCCCCGAAACCTGCTACCACCACCATACCCATCCACCGTTCACCCGTGGACTGCTACAAATCTGTTCTGATCCTTTCTACACCAACAGATCTCCGCCAGGGACAATGACAAGGTGATCCACTCTCATCCCATCTGCACTATCAGAGACAATGAGACAGTAATCTACTCTGGTGTCCTTCATGCCCACAGATCTCCATCACACTCTGCACCAACAGATCTCTGTCAGGGCCAGTGTTTCTGTGGTCCATTCCACACAAATATGGGACAGAGTCTGCAATCCATTCTGTGCCAACAGATCTCTGTTATGGCCATTGACTGTGTGATCCAGTCTGACCCACTCTACCGTAACAGATCTGTCTGGAGCAGTGATTGTGTGATCCTGTCCTCAAATGGACATTGTTCCAGGCCCCAGATGCTGTCTGTCCATCTGATCAGTGGGGCTGCTGGTCGGCACAATATTGGCCAGGACAGTACTTCCATTGGTATTCCCGAGAACTGCAGAGAGCCTGGGACCATTGTGTGGGAGAGTCATCCAGTTCATTCAGCACCCCTCCTGAGCTTGCTCCTAACCCTGCTACTGCTGCTTCTGCTATCCATGTCCTTGTAATGCCTCACTCTTCCCTTTATGCCACCTTCCACATTTTTGAAACAACATCCTTGTTATTCCTTGTCCAGTACATCAATGTAGAAATTTACTGGTCGCAGAAGTGCCAAAATCCTCAGACAGCACCTTCCGAACCTACGACTGTTTCCATGTGGAAGGACGAAGGCTGCAGATACAGCTTATTTTTGATTGTCTCTAATTGTCCTTGTAATGGTGGTGGTGAGCTGCCTTCTTAAACCGCTACAGTCCACCTGCTGTGGGTTGACCCACAATGTCCTTAGGGAGGGAATTCCAGGATTTTGACCCAGCGATACTGAAGGAATGGCAATATATTTCCAAGTCAGGGTGGTGAGTGATTGGAGGGGAACTTGGTGTTCCTATCTATTTTCTGCCCTTGGCCTTCTAGATGGAGGTGCTCCTGGGTTATGAAAGTGCTGTATGAGGACTATTGGTGAGTTGCTGTAGCTGTTAAGTTCTACCAGCGAGCTTGGAGGTCTTAAATTCAGTCCCACCACTCCGATAATAGATGTACAGTTTAAATAGCCAAAGCCCCAGCACTGATTCTTATTGTACTCTCTGTAGTCACACTGAATTTTTTCTTATTATTTTCTAATCCTCTGTCTTTTCTCCATTAAGCCTAACCTTGGCAACAAAAAATTTTGAGACACCTTAGCGACTGTTTTCTGAATATCTAAGTATACTACATCTGCTGGTTCCCATTTAGCTACCCAGCTTTTTACATCTTTAAAAACTCTATTTTAGTCAAATGCAGTTTTCCTGTTATAAAGCCATGTCGAGTCTCTGTCATCTATTTGGAATGCTTTGTTATCACTTCCTCACTAATAGATTGAGGAGGAAATCAATGACTAATGCCAGGATAGCTGGCCGATAGCTCCCTGTTTTTATTCTAATGCTTTCTTCAAAAGTGGGGTCACATTCACTAATATCTGGCCCACTGGGACAGTTGTGGAATCCTGGAATTGGTGCTAAACTGCTGAACATTAACATTAGCTAAAATCTTCATTTGGCTCCTCCACACCACTTGACTTGATGTCTCTGGTAACCTCCCAGTTGCACTCTCCTTCACATACTCACATGACACACACACACACACACACACACACACACACACACAGTAGTGGGGGGAATCTCCGATGATTTGAATCTGACAATTGTCTGCCCTGATATTCACTGTTAACTCTGTTCCAGGACAGAGACCTGAAGCAGTACATGGATGACTGCGGGAACATAATGAACATGAACAATGTGAAGGTATGGAAACGGCTGCTCAAAGTGTTTGTGCAGGTGGAAATTTTATTTTGATAGAGAACTTATGCTCGATCGTTTCATGGGATGGAGGATTGCTGTATTGCCCGTCCCTAGTTGCCCCTTGAGAAGGTGGGGGTGAGCTGCCGCCTTGAACCGCTGCAGCCCATGTGCTGTAGGTTGGCCCACAATGCTATTAGGGAGGGAATTCCAGGATTTTGACCCAGTGACAGTGAAGGAACAGCGATATATTTCCAAGTCAGGATGGTGAGTGAGTTGGAGGGGAACTTGGAGGTGGTGGTGTTCCCATATATCTGCTGCCCTTGTCCTTCTAGATGGAAGTGGTTACGAAAGGTGCTGTCTAAGGACCTTTAGTGAATTTCTGCAGTGCATCTTGTAGACTGTACCTACAGCTGCTACTGAGCGTCGGTGGTGGAGGGAGTGAATGTAGTGCCAATCAAGCGGGCTGCTTTGCCCTGGACTGTGTCAAACTCAAGTGTTGTTGGAGCTGCACCCATCCAGGCAAGTGTGCCTTGTAGATGGTGCACCGGCTTCGAGCAGGGTAGTGTTTGGTAATCAGCAGGTGGTTTCCCTGCTCATGTTTAATCTGATGCCATGGAGTTTTCATGAAGTCTGGAGATAATGTTGAGGTCGCTCAGCAGCTCTTTCCCAACTGTATTGGCACTGTGCCTCCACCACTGCTAGGTCTGTCCTGCCAGTGGGGCCGGGACATATCTGGGAACGGAGGTGGTGATTTCTTGGGCCACCCGTTGAGTTCTAAGGGTCACCGAATCTGAAAAGTTAACTTGGATTTCTGTCCGCAGATGCTAGCTTTTCCAGCAATTTGTGTTTTTGGTTGTGGTTTCGGGGACATTGCCCGTAAGCTAGAATTGCGTGAGGATGTCAGACAGGTGTTTTACTATTTTGTTGTGCAGCTGTCTGCCAAATTGTTGAACCCATTTGTAACTGGTTGAGCTCAGGGATTGCTCGTTCTGTCAGGCTTGTCCCAGGAATACGTGGTGTTTGTGGATTTAGCTCTGTTATGGTTAGAATTCTTCCCTCAGTAGCTTATTCCAAATGCAGAAATCACACCAGTTGACAGACGGTGGTGATTAACTTGAGCAGCATGAGAACAGCTGAGGAATGACGCACCTCTCACATTCTTCCACAATAATCAGCCTCCCTTGAACTCAACCAGTAGACCCCTCCGTCTCAGTCCAGTCTTCCTTAACCATCACTCTCTCCACTCCACTAATTCTTTCATACAGTGCTCATTGCGTGCCCATTGAAGCAAATCACATCCTTTCAAATTCCAGTAGCAAAGAGCAGACTGAAAACGAAATAATTCTCCAAAAAAAAAACAAAATACAGAAGCTTCCTTAAACTACTTCAACTCAATGAAATGCAGGAACATTTCTCTCTATTCCCAGTTTGGTGTATTGGCACTCTGTTCATAAGCGAATAAGTTATAGGCCCAGAATTCGGCCATTCAGCCCATCGCGTCTGCTCCACCATTCTATCTTGGCTGAATGGGTGGGGGGGATGGTGGTTGAGAAACCTCTGTCCTGCCTTCTCCCTGTAATCCTCAATCCCTTAACAGCCAAGAATTTGTTGTAAATACAACTCAATGACTCAGCTACAACAGCCCTCTGTGACACAGATTCACCACCCTCAGGCTGAAGAAATTCCTCATCTCAGTTCCAAAGGGTCATTGCTTCACTCAGACCATGCCCTCAGGACAGAGTCTCTCCCACAAGAGGGAAACATCTCCACATCTACTCGATCCAGGTCTCCCGAAAATTTCAATCAGAAACAGTCCTCCCCTTCTAAATACCATCAAATATAGACTCAAAAAGACCTCAGCCGCTCCTCAGATGACCAGCCCTTCATCCTTGGGATCATTTTGTAATCCTCCTCTGGATCCTCTCCAATGCCATCATCTTCTTTTATATGTGGAGACCAAAACTGCTCACAATATTCCAAATGCAGCCTGACCAGAGCCTTACACAGCCCCAGCAGCACATCTCTGCTCTTGTATTCCAGCTGTCTTGGATACTAACATTGCTTTTACCTTCCTAACTGCCAACTGAACCTGCATGTTAACATTGAGAGAATCCTGAGCCAGGACTCCCACCCTTAACAACTTCTCCTTCAATTCCTCCCACTTCCTACAGACAAAGAGGGTGGCCATGGGTACCTGCATGGGCCCAAGCTATGCCTGCCTCTTTGTAGGATACATGGAACAATCCCTCTTCCGTAGCTACGCTGGCCCTCTCCCCCACCTCTTCCTCTGTTACATTGATGACTGTATCGGCGCCACCTCGTGCTCCCACGAGGAGCTCAAACAGGTCATCCACTTTACTAACACCTTCCACCCCAACCTTAAGTTCACCTGGACCATCTCTGATACCTCTCTCTCCTTCCTGGACCTCTCTGTTTCCATCTCTGGCATCCACCTGGAAACCGATATCCATTTCAAGCCCACCGACTCCCACAGCTACCTAGGATACACCTTCTCTCACCCACCTTCCTGAAAAAAAGCCATCCCCTATTCCCAATTCCTTCGCCTCCACCGCATCTGCTCCCAAGATGAGGCATTCCACTCCTGGACATCCCAGATGTCCTCGTTTTTCAAGGACCACAACTTCCCCTCCACCGTGGTCGAAAACACCCTTGACCATGTCTCTCACATTTCCCGCAACTCATCCCTCACACCCCCTCCCCACAATAACAACCAAAAAAGAATCCCCCTTGTCCTCACGTACCACCCCACCAACCTCCAGATCCAACGCATCATCCTCCGACACTTCCGCCATCTGCAATCCAACCCCACTACCAAAGACATTTTTCCCTCCATACCCTTATCTGCTTTCCAGAGGGACCACTCTCTCCATGACTCCCTCGTCTGCTCCACACTCCCCTCCAGCCCCGGCACTTCTCCCTGCAACTGCAGGAAGTGCTACACCTGCCCCTTCCCCCCCCCCCCCCCCACCAATCCCAGGCCCTAAGAAGACCTTCCACATCAAACAGATGTTCACCTGCACATCTGCTACTGTGGTATACTGTATCCGCTATTCCCGTTGTGGCCTCCTCTACATCGGGGAAACCAGGCAGAGGCTTGGGGACCGCTTTGCAGAACACCTACGCTCGGTTCGCGACAAACAACTGCACCTCCCAGTCACGAACCATTTCACCTCCCCCTCTCACTCCTTGGACGACATGTCCATCCTGGGCCTCCTGCAGTGCCACAATGATGCCACCCGAAGGTTGCAGGAACAGCACCTCATATTTCGCTTGGGAACCCTGCAGCCCAATGGTATCAATGTGGACTTCACAAGTTTTCTTCAGAAAAAAAGGGTCTAGGCCCGAAACGTCAGCCTTCCTGCTCGTCTGATGCTGCTTGGCCTGCTGTGTTCATCCAGCTCTACACCTTGTTATCTCAGATTCTCCAGCATCTGCAGTTCCTACTATCCCAAAACCAGCCCAGCTTGTCCCCACCTCCCTAACCTGTCCTTCCTCCCACCTATCCCCTCCTCCCACCTCAAGCCCCACCCCCATTTCCTATCTACTAACCTCATCCCGCCCCCTTGACCTGTCCGTCCTCCCTGGACTGACCTATCCCCTTCCTAACTCCCCACCTACACTCACCTTTACTGGCTCCATCCCCGTCTCTTTGACCTGTCTGTCTCCTCTCCACCTATCTTCTCCTCTATCCATCTTCTGTCCGCTTCCCCCTCTCTCCCTATTTATTTCAGAATCCCCTTCCTGGCCCCCATTTCTGAAGAAGGGTCCAGGCCCGAAACGTCAGCTTTCCTGCTCCTCTGATGCTGCTTGGCCTGCTGTGTTCATCCAGCTCCACACCTTGTTATCCCAGGACTCCCAACCTTGTTTCAGATTTCGGGAGCCTTTCCCCATTTAGGAAAACAGCGTGTCCCTCGGTTCTTCCTACCAAAGTGCCTAACCTCACATGTTCCCACATTGTATTCCATCTGCCCCTTCTTTGCCCCTCCCTCTTCTAACCTGACCAAGTCATTGTGTAGCCTCCCTCCACTTATCTTTCATATGGAAAAGTAGCAATAATACCCTCAGTTCTTTCATTCAGTTTGTTAATATGTAACATGAATAGTTGTGGTCCCAACACTGGCTGGTAGTAGTGCTCAGAGTGACCTGATGGGGGTGTGCTTCATTTATAATCAGTGCCCACAGAGACTGACATTCTCTTAATTATTTCAATAATGTTAGTGATACAAATCAGAGACTTTTCCCCTTGCAGTTCCTCTACTCTACCCACAGATTCTGCGCCCGGTGACTCACTTCTTGCTATCAATTTAATTTCATTTCTTACTAACAACGCAGCCCTACCCCTTCTGTCTATCGGCCTTTCCTTGCAATCGGACGCATATCTCTGGAGATTTAGTTACCAGCCCTGATCCCCTTGCAGCCACGTTCCTGAGATACCCACAAGATCACGCCCAGCAATTTCAATTGGCACTACAAGCTCACTCACTTTGTTTTGTAGACCGTATATATTTAAGTACAACACCCTCAGTCCTGCACTAACTGGCCCCCTTATCTACTGTACCTGACCCTTTCCTTTACTCTGTCCTATTACTGGTTCTGGAAACTTCAATAGCCTTTGTAGAACCCTCCCCCACCACCTAATTTTTCATAATTTTCCTATCCAACAACCCAAGGTACATGAGTCACCAGGACTCTAGTTGTAGCATGATTCATGTGGAGCCCATCCTCCCTCCTTTCCAAGTCCTGGTGGGAATGTTCCATGAATTAGAACCCGTTTCTCCACACTAATCTTTGAACCACACAGCTACCTCCAATCTTATTGGCCCTGGGCCAGTTTGCTTGTAGTTCAGGTCATAATCCAAAGATGATGAATTTTGGTGCTGATTTTTGAATTTAGCCCCTAGTTGCTCATATTCCGTCAGCAGAATCTCTTTTCACTTATATCCTTGGGATCTATATGGACCACAGTAACCAGATCTTTCCCCTCCTATGCAGCCCAGATGAGATATCCTGAACCTAGGCACCAGGCAGGCAACATGACCTTCAGGTCTCTCAATCCTGGCCAGAGAACAGTGTCCATTCCCTGACTATCCAATTAGAACTACATTTCTCTTTTCTCCCACCTCACAAATGGTTTCTTGTCTATGATTAGTTTGTTCATCCACACTGGGAGCAAGAGTCTCAAACCTGTGTCAGACAAGCTGAAGGGCAGAGACTCCTTCAGCACTATCACCTGGGTCCCTTTACCGGCCTCATTCCTAGTCACACTCTCCTGTCCCTGACCACTGTCCAAATTCAAGGTAATCTAAGAGGTTTGACTGCATCCTGAAACTGTTTCCCTAACACATCACAGTGTTCCAAAGCTCAGACTGCAGCTCATCAACTCTGAAGCAGAGTTCCTCAAGCAACCAACACTTGCTACTGATGTGGTCACTATGAACAATGGGGTCCATTAACTCCCACATCATGCAGTTACAACACAACATCTACCCCTGCATCTCTATCTAATTTACTTAGTTCTAGACTTGTAGTTTGTAACCTGTTTAAAAAAAAGTTCCCATATTTACGTTCAATCTGAAAGTAAGCCGAAATAGATAATCAAGTTAGGGGCTATTATCACCAATAAACTTAATCTTCCTGTGGTGTCACTCTGTTGTGTTAAGCTGGATCCTGGGCTTCAATTTATCTGCTGAAATAAAGCCTTACAAACTATGAGCCAAACAAAAAGCACGTCACTCTCTGCACTGATTTCCCTTGATTCCTCCAAAATCTCTGAATTTATGCACTCACTTGGGCTGTGTCTCGCTCCAGATTTACTCTGTCCTCCCTGACCTGATCATGCACTTTCAACAGACTCCCAACAGAGTT
>NC_063347.1:61333679-61336779 GCF_021869965.1 Rhincodon typus | reverse complement strand
GGAGATCACCGTGCCAGGTCAGGGATCCACCACGCCAGGACGGGAGATCACCGTGCCAGGTCAGGGATCCACCACGCCAGGACGGGAGAGCACCGTGCCAGGTCAGGGATCCACCACGCCAGGACGAGATGATCTATCGTCAGGAAAACAAAGGGTTGTCACTCTGTCTCTCCCTATTCCCAGTTTGGTCTGTTTTTCTCCCTGTTTCCTCTCTTCCCAATTCAGTATGTTGCTTCTCTGTCTCTCTCTTGTCTGTTCCCAGTTCAACATGTTGTCATTCTCCGGCTCTCTATTCCCAGTTCAGTGTGTAGTCGCTCTGCCTGTCTCTATTCCAGTTCAATGCGTTGTCACTCGGTCTCTCTCTGTTCCTAGGTCACCATGTTGTCACTTTGTCTATTCCCAGTTCAGAGTGCTCTTACTCTATCTGTGTTTTCCCAGTGTAGTGTGTTGTCACTCTGTCCCTCTCATCACAGTTTAATGTGTTGTCACTCAGTCTGTCTGTCTATCCATTTCCTATTTCATTTGTTGTCACTCTGTCTCTCATTCTGTATTCCCAGTTCAGTGTATAGTCACCCTGCCTCTCTCTATTCCCAGTTCAGTGTATAGTCACCCTGCCTCTCTCTATTCCCAGTTCAGTGTGTAGTCACCCTGCCTCTCTCTATTCCCAGTTCAGTGTGTAGTCACCCTGCCTCTCTCTCTCTCTCTTTATGGTTCTCGCGAAGATCTGTAGCTCAGGTTGTGGATGAGGTTGTTGGCTTGCTTGACGTATTGTGTCCCCTTGGCGTTGTCTATCTAGTAGGTACCTGCGGATGAAGTTATCAGGATATCTGTTGTTAGCAATGACCTTGTATACGTGCTCTTTCTGTTCCTGGCTACTGGCCACACTGCCCTACATCAAGAACATATCAGGACTGACAAAGAGACTCCTATGACCACTAGGAATCATGGTGTCACGCAAACCCATAGCCACTCTACGACAAACACTCACAAGGACCAAAGACCGCATACCCACGATATGCAGGACCAGCGTAGTTTACAAAATCCTTGCAATGACTGCAACAAACATTACATCAGCCAGACAGGAAGGAAACTAGCCTTCAGGATACACAAACATCAGCTAGCAGCAAAACAACACAACAAACTGCCCCTCATCTCAGTACACTCGGACAATGAAGGCCATCAATTTAACTGGGACAATGTGACCATCCTAGCTCAAGCCAACCACAGACACGCATGGGAATTCCTAGAGGCCTGGTTTTCAACCCATAATGCAATCAACAAACATGTGGAATTAGACCCCATATACAAACCCATGCAGAACAGAACCGGAAATGACACAACCCAACTTAACATGCCGGATCATATAAATACCAAGTGGTGTAGAGCAACATTGCTTCATCGGAGATTGCACTGATGATATCACATAGCATGGTGATGAAATGTCTTTATGATAACCAGCCAGCTCGGTGATCAAGCCAACAACCTCTGTTTCTTTATTCGCCGTTCAGTGTATAGTCACTCCATCTCTCACCGCCCCCATCTCTCTCTCTCTCTCTCTCCCTCTCGTTCTCTCTCTCTCCCTCTCGTTCTCTCTCTCTCCCTCTCGCTCTCTCTCTCGCTCTCTCGCTCTCCCTCTCTCTCTCGCGCTCGCTCGCTCGCTCTCTCTCTCTCTCTGTTCCCAGTGCATTGTGTTCTCACTCAGTTTCTCTGTTCCCAGGTCAGCATGTTGTCACTTTATCTATTCCCAGTTAAGAGTGTTGTTACTGTATCTCTGTCTTTCCCCAGTGCAGTGTGTTGTCTCTGTCTTTCTCTGTTCTCATTTCAGTGTGATAGCTCTCTGTCTCTCGCTCTCTATTCCTAGTTCAGTGTGTTGTCTCTCTGTCTATCCTTCTATTGCCAGTATAGCGTGTTGCTCTCTCTGTCTCTCCCAAATCCTATTTCTGTGTCTTTGCTGTCTCACTGTTGATCTTCTCAGTTCAGTTCATTGTCATTCTGTCCCTCTGTCTGCCTGTATTTCCAGTTTAGTGTGTTGTCTCGCTGTCTCTCTATTCCCCGTTTAGTGTGTTGTTACTTTATCTATCTCATCACAATTTAGTATGTTGTCACTCTGTCTGTTCATTTCCAGTTGCATTTGTTATCAGTCTCAGTCTCAGTGTCACTCTCTATTCCCAGTTTTTAGTGTGGTTGTCTCTCTGTCTCTCTCTATTCCAGGTTCATTGTGTTATCACTTTGTCTCTCTGTATTCCCAGTTCAATCTGTTGCTTTCTCTGTTGCTCTTTATTCCCATTTCAGTGTGTTGCCTCTGTCTCTGTGTGTGTGTCTCTCTCTCTCTGTCTCTACTCCCAGTTTGGTGTGTTGTCACTCTGAGTCTCTGTCTCTATTTCACATTCACTGTGTTGTCGCTGTCTCTCTCACCGTCTATTCCCAGTTCAGTGTGTGGCCATTCTGTCCCTTCAATCTATTACCAATTCAGTGTGTTGTCTCTGTCCGAACCCAGTTCTGTGGGGTGTCGCTCTGTCTCTGTCTCTTGTCTATTCCCAGTTCAAGCTGTAGTCCGTCTGTCAGTCTCTGTTCCCTGTGCTTTCTCTGACTAACCTGTTGGGTATTGTTGTCTTGCTGTAGATTTTCCTCTTCCAGTTACTGAGGGGCCTGGCTTATTGTCATGGCCGTAAAGTGCTGCACCGGGACCTGAAGCCTCAGAACCTGCTAATCAGTGATAAGGGAGAACTCAAGCTCGCTGACTTCGGTAAGTGACAGGTCACCACAGCAATCAAGTCAGACTGAGAGAGGGTTCGGGAGTGAGGCAAGAAGTGTGTGACTGTGAAGAGGGTGTGTTTGTGTGTGTGCGACTGTGGGAGAGGGTGTGTTTGTGCGTGTGCAACTGTGGAGGGTGGGTTTATGTGTGAGAGAGGGTGTGTTTGTGCATGCGACTGTGAGAGAGGGTGGGGTTGTGCGCGTGAGACTGTGAGAGAGGGTGTGTTTTTGCATGTGACTGTGAAGAGGGTGTGTTTGTGCATGCGACTGTGAGAGAGGGTGTGTTTGTGAATGTGAGAGAGGGTGTGTTTGTGCATGCGACTGTGAGAGAGGGTGTGTTTGTGCG
>NC_063347.1:61331879-61333579 GCF_021869965.1 Rhincodon typus | reverse complement strand
TGTGTGAGCGAGAGCGTGTGTGTGTGTGTGAGCGAGAGCGTGTGTGTCTGTGTGTGTGTGTCTGTGTGAGAGCGTGTCTGTGTGCGTGAGCGAGAGTGCGTGTGTGTGTGCGTATGTGTTTGTGCGTGAGCGAGAGCGTGTGTGAGCGCGAGTGTGTGTGTGTGTGTGCGAGCGAGCGCTTGTGTGTGAGCGAGAGCGTACGTGTGCGAGTGAGGGCGAGAGCGTTTGTATGCGAGCGAGAGCGTGTGTGTGTGCGCGCGCGCGTGCGTGCGAGCGAGAGCGTATGTGCGTGTGCGCGCGTGTGCGAGAGAGTGTGTGTGTGTGCGCGTGGGCAAGAGCATGCGTGAGCAAGAGCGCGCGTGTGTGCGTGTGTGTGTGTGTGAGCGTGCGTGCGCAGTGTGATGATGCTGAGCTGGAGCTGCTGGTTGGGATTTGTGTCCCTGTGGCAGGTTGTGAACTCTTACTGTGTTCTTGCTATGTCTGGCCAATGTGGTGAAAATCCTCTGTAAAACAGCTGTTCTGTGAGCCTTTGTCCAGCGTGTATAGCTCAGGAGTTGATGTGGTGTCCTGGACAAGACTTCTAAAATGTGCAGGAAGAAGACAATCTGACCTGTCTCAAAGAAAAGTATCTCTGGTTTCCCTGAGGTGAGGATCATGGGCTGAGACAGAATGCTGAACAGCAAGAGGTATCCCTCCCACCTCGATCTCAGTGAATTTAACAGAAGCCAACTTCATCTCTCCAATAGTTACTGTTCCAGTTTAAGATATAAAAGTGACCTGACTGTTTTCATGAGTGCTGCTTTGTCAGGGGCCACACTTTGGTCAAATGGGACCTCTCAATTTCCAGATTTGTTGTCCCAGGTGACAGCTAGTCACCCCTTAGCTTCCAGAATCTCGCTTGTCCTAAGGTTTTATTGTGGGACATGGGCTTTGCTGACTGAGCCAATATTCGTTGCCCGTCCCTAGTTGCCCCCCCTCCCTTTGAGAAGGTGGTGGTGAACTGCCTTCTTGAACCACCGTCATGACCCACAATGCCCTTAGGGCGGGAATTCCAGGATTTTGACCCAGCGACAGTGAAAGAACAGCCATATATTTCCAAGTCAGGATGGTGAGTGGCACGGAGGGGAACTTGCAGATGGTTGTGTTCCTATGTATCTGCTGCCATTGCCATTGTCCTTCTAGATGGCAGTGGTCGAGTGTTTGGAAGGTGCTGCCTGAAGATCTTCTGTCATATTGTGCGTATTTCTCTGTCTGTGTGATCCACGGTCTGAACATATTCCTTTTCTTCTCCAGGATTGGCTCGAGCTAAGTCTGTTCCCACAAAGACTTACTCCAATGAGGTGGTGACGCTGTGGTATCGCCCCCCAGACGTTCTCCTGGGCTCGACAGAATACTCCACACCCATTGACATGTGGTGAGGCCTTGTCACTGGGTCACCCGTTCACACTGCCCTGTGAACGCGACATTTCACCCAGCTTTCTGTGTCACTGTTCCCCCACCGGCTAACCCTGCTGTGGTCCAGCTCCTTTTACCATGCTCTCTGTGTCAACTACTCCAACCGTCCTCCTCCTGTCTCCTCCTTATCCTCCACCCTCCTCCTCCCATTCTCTCCTCCTGTCATTCCCCCTCAAACACTTACCCCGCCCATCCCCTCCTCCTGTACTTCCTGTTTCCTCCCAGCCTCCTCCAGCTATCTCCTT
>NC_063347.1:61327025-61331779 GCF_021869965.1 Rhincodon typus | reverse complement strand
CAGCCCTGCTCCCCCCCCACCTCCTCACCCTCCTTCCTATTTTGGAGGCTGTCCGAGGCTCGCTTTGCACCCCCGCCCACCTCGCTGTTTGCCATTCTCCAGGCTTCACTGCTCGCGGTGAGGTGGTGATTCTGAATTCCTGTCCAAACCACTGGAATAACGTGAAACCGGCCCTCACTGTGTACTGTCCACCCTCCCCCCGCCAGCCTGATAACTAATCGTTCACTGGCACCGCCCGCTATTCCTGTTCTCATACCGACCCCCTCCCCCTCCTCCTCCTCCTCCTCAGTGAGCCACTTGGCCAACTCCCTCTGACCTGGGACCCCCAGTTCCTGAGCTCTCCGCCAATGGGCGAGATCTTTGGGAGATGCTGGCGTCACTGTGAGTAATGTGGTGTCGGTGTGTATGTGTGTGAATTTCAGTGCCAGGGTGATGCCAGGTGTTCCAGTGACTGCCAAATTGTGTGAGGCAGCAGGTTCCCTTCGGCTGTTCACCTGCCAGGCCGTGATGGTGAAACGGAAGGGAGTCACGTCTAACATGAAATGCCATTCCATGATTTAAAGGATGCTCGCTGAACAATCCAGAGTGGGCCGGGAATTTTCCTAACACCAATGGTGAGATTGGCCAGCTGGATTGACAGCATTTGCTGGAAGCTCTGGGTTCCTCTGGGTTTGCAGATAGGCTGAAGTGTCCTGGATCGTGAGAAATGGAGAATTATTGTTCCTGCAGCTGCCAGCTGCCAAGCAGCATAGCTTCCTGAGTTGCGTTGTCGTTGTGTTTCTCTGCAGGGGCGTCGGCTGCATATTTTATGAGATGGGAACAGGTCGCCCTTGTTTCTCGGGATCCACGGTCGAGGACCAGTTGCATCTGATATTCAGGACTCTGGGTGAGGAGAAGCTGGTACTGGTTCTCGCTGATTCTGTTCTTTGTTGCCGAAATGCTCAGCCATTGGGGATAACTCGGTGCCATTTGGTTCGGTTCCAGGAACTCCAACTGAGGAGACATGGTCAGGAATCTCGACCCACAGTCAGTTCAGTGCTTATCATTTCCCAAGATACAAGGCAGAGCCTCTTATCAATCATGCCCCAAGGTCAGATATGTCCCCCACCCCACTGGTTTATTGTTTGTTTGCTTGCTTGCTTTTTGGAATGAGTTTGATGGCCAGGTTAAGGACACTGCACTGCAAATCACAAACATTACCCTCTGTCCCTCCATCAGCCTGCTGATGTATCTAGACACTGCACGGCACGTTATGGATTGTTCTAGTGTATTGCTCTGAACAGAAGGAGAGGCTTATCACCCAGGAAAAAAATGCTGTTTAACCCTTATATCTGTGTGGGCCACTACACAACACTTTTCACCGTGTTTTACAAGATACACGTGACAATAATTAAACCAAATCAAATCAAATCATTAGGAACATCCTCCCTGTATTTATCCTGTCAAGTCCTGTTGTCAAAATTTTTAAGTTTCTACAATATCCCCCTCATTCTTCTCAACTCCAATGAGTATAGTCCTGACTGTTCTGGTCCTCTTTATAGTTCAGTCCTGTCATCCCAGGAATTAGTCTGGTAAACCTTTGTCACACTCCCACCATAGCCAGAACATCCTCCTTCAGATAAGCAAATAAATATTGCGCACAATAATCCAGGTGCGGTCTCTCCAAGGCCCCGTATGATTGCAGCAAGATGTCCCTGCTCCTGTACTCGAATCCTCTCGCTTCTTGTTGGTATGTGGTTCCTGGGTTCAGTACCTAGTAGATACCAGGTGTTTTTTATTTAACCTTTAGGATGTGGGATCACCAGTTTGCTAGTTGCTGGTCCGTGACTCCCACCATTTGCTATCCATAGCACGTTTACTGCTTTTGAGTTCCCGCTGACCTTTATTAAAAGAAAAGGTTTGTGTTAGTCTTTTGCACAAGGGGGAGACAGCACCAAGCCCGTGTGTAGAGATGGTGGTGGTCCTACCTGGTGGATGAGACTGTGGGAAGGTTACATCAATCAGAGAGTGCTGGCGGATATAGTTTGTCTGTTGTCCAAGCTGCAGCAGCAGGGTGCGTGTTTGTGAAGGCGATTATTTCACTCTCAGCTCAACCCTGGATTAAAGATTCCCCACCGCTTAAAGCCGTGTGTGTGTGTGTGGATTGATCATTGCCCACTGTGTTCCTTCAGCTGACATGATAGCGAGGGGGAGATTACCGTTCGAACACAGCAGCAAGAGGTCTAGCAGGGGTGTAACAACGCCAGACGCTGACTGTCCTCGAGTAACCTTCCTACACAGTGTGCCCAGGAATGTCAGAATGCAACCCCCGCCCCCAACCGCGCTCTCAAACATTTTACTGCCCTCTCGTACCGTCTCAGTATGAGGGTGAAATTTTTACTGAGTCTTTAATAGCGGGAGCACTCTTTCACAGAGAGTGGTAATTACTCCGTGAGTATTGATAGAGGCCACTCTGCCTCCGGTTCAGAACATAGCAGCTAGAGTAGGCCATTCGCCCCCACCATTGAACCTGCCTAGACCATTCTAGATCATCTCTGCAGTGTCCTTTCCTTGCACTGTTTCATTTGCCTGCATGTAATCGCTGGGAAGTGGGGGAGGGGGTTGGGGTGGGACGGGGAGGAACAGGGAGATGGGGGAAGGGGGTGTTTACTGTAAACATGGGCCATTTCCTGCCTGTTCCTCTGGTGTTTGCGGGCTGACCACCTTTATGTCATTCGCCTTGAAGTGATCACTGATGGCTTGACAGCGTTCCCACAGTCACAAGCCTTTTTACCGTTTGTCTCACTGAGGGAATGGGAATTGTGCCCCTTCCTGAGATTTCCCAAGCTTCCTGAACCCTGGTTTCCTGCTGTATTTTGGGAGGTCGGGCTCCATTTGTAATAGGTTTCTACAAAGTCACTCTCTGTCTGTTTTCCACCCAGGCTGGACACTGATGGCATTGACTTACTCTCCAAACTGCTTCAGGTAACTGCATTGGTCAGATATTTGTTCCAAAGTATACTGCAACACACACTTAAAAGTCTCAACGCATGGAATTGTGTTAGCTCTGAGCCATTGCTAGACACAGCTGCAGCTTTTATTTTACAAAAGAATTCCCTGAGGGGACATGGGTATCTCTGGCTGGGCCAGCATTTTTTGCCTGTCCCTAACTGCCCTTTCAGCGGGTTGTTGCCCAGTTTGAGTTAGGGTGGGGGGATATGATCAATCTTGAGGAAGATTGCAACACAGTGTAAGCTGTCACTCTCAGGGAATGGAGTAACGTGAAAAGGAGAAGCCACAATTCCTAAAGATCCTCAGACAGCACCTTCCAAACCCACGACCACTTCCAACTGGAAGGACAAGGGCAGCAGATGCATGGGAACGCCACCCCCACTGCATATTCGCCTTCGAGCCACTCGCCATTCTGACTCAGAAATATACCAGGGTCGCTGGCAGTGGTTTGAGAAGGCAGCTCAGTGTTTGCAAGCAGCACTGAAGGCCAGCAAAGCCAAAGTCTAAGCTCCGGAGTTCTGGTGGGGCAATATAATTCCAAAGCAAAGAAGGCACATTCCACTTTGGAGCAAACTTTAGCTCCGCACACTCCTGGGATAGTGAGGTCGCTGAAGCAGTTTGAACAAGGATGTGGGCACCTTGGGGAAAAGTGCAAGAAAGGATTGGGAAGATGGCCGTTAGCTTCTGAAAAGTTCTCCCTTTGTGGAAAGGCTAAGCTGGTGAGGAATTATCTTTTCCAATAAGGCAAGGAGGGGAAGGCTGAAGGAGCAGCCAACAAACTCCCTCACATATGATGTTATTGCTGTGCTCTCTCCCTCATTGAGAAGTGCATCTGTCACTGCTCCCCCAACCACCCCCCGGGGGCCTGGCTCCTTCTCCTGAGGTGACCAAGATACTGTGTGATAGAGCGCTGTCACATCAGCTCACACTCAGATCTCGGCGTGGACCTCACTGAATTTCCAGTACAAGAACTGCCCCTTTCCCAACACCATCCCCCCGCTGTTGAGGGTCCATTCCCACACCTCCGCACCCCCCACCCGCTTCCCCACGATCTCCTACTCCCTCTTCCAGCATCTTGTCCTGCTCTGCGCAGCCCTTTGCTCCAGACTGTGCAGCACTCTGAGGGAAAGGCCGGGAGCTGTCCCGCTGGTACAATGTGAAGGAGCTGCAGAGAACGTGAGCCACATGTAGAGTCATAGCCAGGAGGGTTTACACAGGGAGGAATCTGTAAACTCACGTGATCTTTTCAAACCATGCCAGGGGGAGGTGTGGGGACAATACAGTCTCTCCCGGACATGAATATCTTTGGGAGTAGGTTACCCAGCGTGGGGACTGCTAGGAAAGCTGAGCTCCAAACTGGCACCCTGCTGCCAACCTTGACATGACCTGCCACCCTTGGCAGTCTCTGACCATCCTTGTGGCATTGAGTGCCGCTGGCTCTCCAGCTCTCAGCATTCCCAGCTCCAGTGGCAGTGAAGCCAGACTCTTGCCTGGTGATTGGAAGCGGAGCTGCTCCCGGGGAGTGAGGGTAAACACAGGATCTCTTCCCCCACAGTTCGAAGGCAAGCGCAGGATCACAGCACAGCAAGCTGTCCATCATCACTACTTCCGAAGCTTCGGAGCGTCAATCCTGGAGCTGGATGACAGTGAGTACAATTCCATCACGTCCTCTGCGCAATTTATAACCCACGCAGGCACAGAGTTCACTCAGTGATGAGAGAAGGAGAATAGCAACTCCAGTGATTGGGGCGGGGGGGGTGTGC
>NC_063347.1:61308561-61326925 GCF_021869965.1 Rhincodon typus | reverse complement strand
TTGCAATTCCTACTGTGACTGAACAGGTACTGAGTTGGATGATCAGCCATGATCATATTGAACGGTGGAGTCAGCTCGATGGGCTGAATGGCCTACAGCTGCTCGCAGTTTGTATGGTTCTCTGTCTACTATGAGTGTACCGTGTGCTGTGGGGCAGACAGGCCGCACGTTTGAGAGAGTGTGTGTGTGTGTGGTGTGTGTGTGTGTTGGGGAGTGTGGGGTGTACGTGTGTGTGTGTGTGAGTGAGACAGAGAGAGAGAGAGAGAGAGAGAGAGAGAATGTGAGTTGAAAAGAAGTGAAGGCGAGCATGTGTAACAAACGTGTGTGCGAAAGAGTATGTGAGAGAATAAGAGCATGTACAAAAGGGAGAGAAGTGGGGCATGTGTGGGAGAGAGCACGTGTGTGTGAGAACACGTGAGAGTCTGTGGGAGAGCACGTGTGTGTCTGGGAGAATATGTGTGTTTGTGGGAGAGAGCGTGTGTGTGGAAGACAGCATATGTTAAAGTTAAAAGGTGTTTGGAATATAGTGAGCAATGCAGTAACTCTCACTCTGTGTCTGTGCTCTCCCCCTCCGCCCCACCCCTTCAGCTTTCAGGAAGAACAGATGTCCGAGCATGCTGTTTTAATTCAATAGGCACCCCCAGGTTGTGAGAGTGAGAGGCGAACAGCTTTACAGAGCCAGCACGAGATGTGTGTGCTGAAGTCACAGCTGAGCTTGTTATGACTGGTTCATGACTTACCGTGTCAGAGCTGACAGTGAAGTCCTGACTTGTATCTGTAAACAACTGCACTGGTAGCTACAATGCTTTCACCAAGCAGCCCGAACCTGCAAAGAGGAAAAGCCAAAAACAATCTAAGCCTAGTCATCGGCTCCCTGCATTTCAGGGTTTGCATATTATTTTGATCAGGGCTGATGGACACATCCTCGATTCACATACCACACCCAAAAGTGCACGCAGTCCTGCCCACTGTGTGTCAGTGGGACCCAGTCTTCAAAGCAGTGTCACTATAAACAGCAGATCACCAACTCAGTCATTAAAGATTTGAAGTATTCCAATTCTCAGTGCATACAAGGGTTTGTAAGACCACTCCACGGCCCGACTCTAAAGCCCAGCCTGCTCAGTACAACACCCAGGGTTTAAGGCTCCAGAGTTCCTGGCTGTCTTCAGGGCAATCTTGACCAAATTTAATCGACCGGGCAATATTAAAACGTCAGCAGTACCTCCACAAACACCATTGTACTCATTTACCAGGAAGTTTAACCAGGTTAAATGTTAAATGTAATTAGACGGGAGGCCATGGCCTAGTGGTATTATCACTGGACTGTTAACAGAGACCTAGGTAACATTCTGGGGACCTAGGTTCGAATCCCACCATGGCAGATGGTGGAATTTGAACTCAATAAAATATCTGGAATTAAGAGTCTAATGATGACCATGAATCCATTGTCGATTATCAGGAAAAACCCATCTGGTTCACTGATGTCCTTTAGGGAAGGAAACTGCCATCCTTACCCGGTCTGGCCTACATGTGACTCCAGACCCACAGCAATGTGGTTGATTCTGAACTGTCCTCTGGGCAATTAGGGATGGGGCAATAAATGCTGTCTTGCCAGCGATGCCCTCATCCCATGAATGAATAAAACAAAAGTGTGCTGCCCACAACAGTAGCAAAGCCTAGCTCACACACTGAGATGACACGGCTTCTGGATGGAGTGATCGCATTCTGAGATACACAGCCACACTTACCCCATTAAACAATACCAGGCTGAAATTGCACCACTCAGATGGCGTGTTTCTGGGCCCTGTTCTTCAAAGTATTTGCAGACATTTGAAACCGGGTTCCCGATAGGAGCAGGAGTTGACTTCCCATGGATAAGACTTTATTTTGGTGATGAACCATTTCCTGTTGTAACATTAAAATACCAAGCTGCAATAAAGAAAAAAAAATGCACAGAGAAATTAACTGTCGTGACAAGTTATTAACAGAATGTTTCACCTTCCTGCTAACATAAATGCACGTTCAGTAGGAACATGAGAAGGGATCAAATCGCAATGAGCTGAGCGAGAAATTAGCCAACAAAACCAGAGCGGGAGACTCTGCTTCACAATGTGTACACAAACACAGACAACTGGCAGGAAACTCACAGACTGAGAGCACGGACAGGAAACTCACAGACTGAGAGCATGGACAGGAAACACACAGCCTTAGAATACACACAGTACCTACAGGCTGAGAGTAGAGACAGGGAACTCACAAATGGAGAGTATGAACAGGTAACTTACAGCCTGAGAATATACACAGGAAACTCGCAGACTGGAAACTCAAACTGGAAGTTCACAGACTGAGAGTACAGACAGGAAACTGACAGACTGGGAGGATGGACAGGAAACTCACAGATTGAGAGTACAGACAGGCAATCAAAGACTGAAAGTACAATGAGAAAACTCATAGAGTGAGAATATGGACAGGAAAATCACAGGCTAAGACTATAGACGGGAAAGTCAGACTGAGAGCACAGACAGGAAACTCACAGATGGAGAGCACGGAGAGGAAACTGACACTGACATACACTGAATACAGTGACAGAGAATATGCACAGGAGACACACATAATGAGAGCATAGGCAGGAAATTCACAGATGGACAAAATAGACAGGAAACTCAGAGACTGAGAGTTTAAACAGTAAAGTCCCTCACTGAGAGCAAAGACAGGAAACTCACAGTCCAAGCACATAGACAGTAAAAACACAGCCAATATACACAAGAAACTCATAGACAGAGTGGACACAGGAATCTCAGTCACTGACAGTACAGACAAGTAACTCACAGACTGAGAACGAGGACAAAAAGCACAGGCTGAGAGTAGAAACAAGGAACTCACAGACAGGGAGCATGGACAGGAATCACAGACATGGAGAGTGAAGTCATAGACTATGGGCACAAACAGGAAACTCAGACTTGAGAGAATGGACAGGAAACTCACAGTCCGAGCGCATAGACAGTAAAAACACAGACAATATACACAAGAAACTCACAGACAGAGTGGACACAGGAATCTCAGACAATGAGAGTACAGACAAGTAACTCACAGACTGAGAACAAGGACAAAAAACACAGGCTGAGAGTAGAAACAAGGAATTCACAGAGAGGGAGCATGGACAGGAATCACAGACATGGAGAGCACACAAAGGGAAGTCATAGACTATGGGCACAAACAGAAACTCAGACTTGAGAGAATGGACAGGGAACTCACAGACTGATAGCACACACAAGAAACTCATGGAGGAGAAGACAGGAAAGTTACAGACCAAGAATAGACACAGGAGACACACATAATGAGAGCATGGACAGGAGAGTCATAAGCTGAAAGTACAATAGGGAAACTCACATACAGAGAAGGCAGAAAGGAAACACATAGACTGGGAATATGGACTTGAAACCTACAGACTGAGAGTACAGACAGGACTCTCACATGCTAGTTGTACAGTGAGCAAACTCAAACACTGAGAGCATGGACAGGAAACTCAGGCTGACAGCATGGACAGGAAACACACAGACTGAGAGCATGGACAGAAAACTCAGACTGACAGCACGGACAGGAAACACAGACTGAGAGCATGGACAGGAAACTCACAGACTGAGAGCATGGACAGGAAACACACAGACTGAGAGCACGGACAGGAAACTCACAGACTGAGAGCACGGACAGGAAACTCACAGTCTGAGAGCACGGACAGGAAACTCACAGACTGAGAGTACCGACAGGAAACACACAGACTGAGAGCACAGACAGGAAGCACACAGGCTGTGGCATTACAGGAAGAGATATCGGAAATGGTATTAAAGGGAGAGATGTTACATGGAGACCTATTGTAGGGAGAGGCATTAGAGGGAAAGTTGTCACACAAAGTGATTTCACAGGCAGTGATAATAGGTGAGTTATATTCCAGGGAGAGGTAGTAGATGGAGAAATATTATGTGGTGTCATTTTATGGGGAGAAGTGTTCAAGGGGTACAGATTGGAAGCTCACAGGCTGTGCACACTTACAGGAAGTTCAGAGACTGATAGTACAGGCAGGAAGTTTACAGTCTGAGAGTACAGACAGGAAACTCTCAGGGAGAGGTATTACAGGGAGTGATATTAGATGAAGTCTTATTAAAGGGAGAGATGTTAGAGGGAGATGAATGATGGGGAACGTTGTCACACTAAGTGGCTTTACGGACAGAGATAATAAGGAATGATATTACAGGGAGAGGTATCAGGGAGATATATGATGTGGAGCGAAATTATGGGGAGAGCTGTTAAAGGAGAGATGTACAAGGATCATATTACAGGTAGTGGCATTACAGGGCTTGGCATTATGAGGTGATGCATTACAGGGAGATGTATTATCGAGAAAGAAATACTTGGAGAGGTATAACAGGGAGTGTATGATAGGGAATTATAGAGAGAAGTGTTCTTGGGAGCTGTATTACAAGGTGGGGTATTAAATGGAGATGTCTTACAGGGTGAGATTTTAGAAGGATAGGTCTGACAGGGAGAGCTATGACATTGAAACATATTGCAGGGAGAGTTATTATGGGGAAAAGTATTTACATTGTTGGGCTCAAATACTGAACGGGCTCTTTAAGGTCTGATCAAAATGATTAAAGGAAGACACATGCACTTTAGCATGAAACAAATTTATGAGGTTAATCTACATAATATATATTAGCGATATCTGCAAACTAATGAGTGACTCTATTAGCTTAAAGTACATAATATACATTTATAAAGGAACAAGTGAGTCTGACACTGCTTTCTATCCATCGGAACTGGTGACAGTTGGAGCTGTATTTCAGATTCCTCAGTGCCAGTTTCACTAAATTTGTGAAATCTCGGTGTGCGAATGGTTTGGTCCAAACAGCAGATAATTAGCCCAAATTTAGCAACCTTATTTCACAGGGTCTCAATATCCGCAGAATTTAACACACCTATTCCCATTCCCAATAAAGCAGCAAATGTTTCACTTTGTGCGACTTTCTGCTTATGCTTCCTGCCTTTTCCCGGGTTCCCTCTCCTGCATCACATGCAGGCTTCTTTCACCCACACTAACTGTCCTAACATATTACCATTGCTCTTACTGTTTGAACAGTGGGGTAAATGTATCATACCATTGGCTGAAGACGGGGTTAAACTGTATGTCACCAAGAACATGGAACTGTATAGCAGAGGGACAGGCCCTTCAGCCCACAATATTGTGCCTAACATGATGCTAAACAAAACTAATCCCTTCTGCCTGTCCTTTAACCATATCCCTCCATTCCTTGCATATTCATGTGCTTATCTAAAAGTCCCTTAAATACCCTTATTGTATCTGCCTCCAACACCACCCCTGGCAGCGCGTTCCATGCACCTACCATTCTCTGTGTTATGCCCTTCACATCTCCCTTGAATTTGCCCCATCTCACCTTAAAGCCTCCTAGTTTTAGACATTTCAACTCTGGGAAAAAGATTCAGACCATCAACCCTATCTATGCATCTCATACTTTTATAGATGTCTATCAAGTTTCCCCTCAGCCCTGGCTACTCCAGAGAAAGCAACCCGAGTTTTTCTATCCTCTCCTTACAGGTCATACCCTCTAATCCAGGCATCATCCTGGTAAACCTCTTCTGCACCCACTCCAAAACTTCCACATCCTTCCAGTAATGTGGCGACCAGAATTGAATGCATTTTTCTAAGTTGGCCTAAACAAAATCCTATAAAGCTGCAACACAGCATCCTGACTCTTGTACTGAATTCCCTGACCAATAAAGTCAAGCATGCCATACACGTCCTTTACCACCCTATCTACTTGAACCCCAAGATCCCTCCATACAACAATGCTGTTCAGGATCCTGCCATTAACTGCAGAGTTTTCCTTAACATTTGATCTCCCAAAGTGCAGCACATCACACTTACCCAGATTAAACTCCTTCTGCCATTTCTCCACCCATATCTGCAACTGATCTGTATCCCACTGTATCCTTTGACAACCTTCTACACTATCCACAATTTCACTGATCTTTGTATTATCTGCAAACTTACTAGTGCAAACGTCTACATTTTCATCCAAATTACCACAACAAACAGCAGAGGTCCCAGTATAGAACCCTGTAGAACACCATTAGTCATGGACCTCCAGCCAGAAAAACACCCTTCCACCACTACCCTCGGAAAATTCTGAATCCATGCAGCCAAGTCACTGTGCATCCTATGCATCTTAATCTTTTGAATGAACCTACCATGAGGGACCTTATCGAAAGCCTTACTAAAATCCATGTAGACAGCATCCACTGCTCTACCCTCATGGATCACGTTTGTCACTTCCTCAAAAAAGTCAATTGCGTTATTAAGACATGAGCTGCCCTGCACAAAGCCATGCTGACTGTCCCTATTTAGGCCATGCTTTTCCAAATGCCATAAATCCTATCCCTAAGAGTTCTCTCCAATAGCTTCCCAACCACTGATGTGAGACTCAGAGGTCTATAGTTTTCTGGATTGTCCCTATTTCCCTTCTTGAACAAAGGGACAATATTAGCTTCTCACCAGGTCTCCCAGACCTCTCCAGTGGCTAGTGGGGATACAAGGTTCTTGGTCAGGGCCCCAGCAATCTCCTCTCTTGCCTCTCTCAGTAACCTGGGGTAGATACCATTGCACCCTGGGGACTTATCTACCTTAATACTCTTTAAGAGACCCAACACCACTTCTTTCTTGATCTCAAAATGCCCTAACACTTTAGCGTGCTCCGCACAAATCTCACTATTCTCCATATCCTTCCCTTGGGTGAATACCGATGCAAAGTACTCATTTAGAATCTCACCCACATCCTCTGCCTCCAAACCCTCCTTTATCCTTGAGTGATCCTACCTTCTTCCTAGTAAGCCCCTTGTTTTTAATGTATGTATAGAATGCTTTGGGACTCTCTTGAACCCTACTTGCCAAGGTCATTTTATTGTCCCTTCTTGCTCTCCTAATTCCCTGCTTGAGTACTTTCCTGCTTTCTTTATATTCCTCATGAGCCCTGTCTGATTTTTGCTTCCTAAACCTTATATATGTTCCTTCTTTCCATTTGACTAAATTCACGACCTCCCTCGTTATCCAAGGGTCCCTTACCTTACCATCCTTGTCCTTCCTCCTTGCTGGAATGTGCTGGTCCTGAACTCTGATCAGCAGGTCTTTAAAGAACTTCCACATGTCAAATGCGGACTTGTCTGATAACAGCTCCTCCCATTTAACACTCCCTAGCTCCTTGATACTGATGTAATTTGCCCTTCCCCAATTTAGTATCTTTCTGCAAGGTCTGTCTTATCCTTATAGTGATCTTAAAACTTAAGGAGTTGCGATCACTGTTTGCAAAATGCTCTCCCACTCAAAGGTCAGTCACCTAGCCAGGCCCATTAGCCAATACAAGGCCCAATATGGCCCCTCTTTTAATTGGATGATCCACATACTGTTTCAAGAAACCCTCTTGGAATCACTTAACAATTTCTGCCCCATCTGAAGCCTCTTGCTCTAAGGGAGATCCAGTCAGTATTGGGGAAGTTAAAGTCACCTAATATGACAGCCCTGATGTGATTGCATCTTTCCATAATCTGCCTATGTATTTGCTCCTCAATGTCTCAGTGTCTGTTGTGGGTGGGGGGGGGGGGGGGGCAATAGTATAATCCTGTCAGAGTGACTGCACCCTTCTTATTTTTGAGCTGTACCCATATTGCCCCAGTGCATGAGCCCTCCACAATGTCCTCTCTGACTGCAGATGTGGCATTTTGTCAGATTAGTAATGCAACTCCTTCACCTCTTTTACCTTCCTCTTTATCTCGTCTGAAACAATGAAACCCTGGAATGTTGAGCAGCCGGTCCTGTCTGGCCACAACATCATAGTCCTATGAACTGATCCAGGCTCTAAGCTCTAAGATCCAGCCTTACCTATAATACTCCTTGTGTTGAAATAAACACACTTCAGTCCATTAGTACCATTAATGTTCATTTACCTGTCTCTGATTTACCAGTCCTAAAATCCCCCTTCCCCTCAATCCTTCCACTTGCTGACTGGCTGCTCTGGTTCCCAGCCCCTCGCTACTCTAGTTTAAACCCTCCTGAGTAGCACTAGCGAACCTCCCTGCGAGGATATTGGTTCCCCTCCAGTTTAGGTGCAACGTCTCCCTCTTGTACAGGTCATCTTTGGCCCCAATGATCCAAGAACCTGAAACCCTGCCCCCTGCATCAGCTCCTTAGCCACACATTCATCTCTCCTATCTTTCTGTTCCTTGCCTCGCTAGCACGTGGCACTGGTAGTAACTCAGAAATTATTACCCTCAAGGTCCTGCTTTTCAGCCTCTTTCCTATCCCCTAGTACTCACTCCAGAGGACCTCATTCCTCTTTTTACCTATGTCATTGCTACCAATGTGCACAACCACCTCTGGCTGCTTCCTACTCCTTAAGAATTTCTTGCAACCGCTCAAAGATGTCCTTGACCCTTGCATCAGGGAGGCAACACATCATCCTGGAGTCTCGAAATGCAGCCACAGAAACACCTATCTGTGCCCCTAACTAGAGAGTCTCCTACCACTATTGTTTGCTTGGATTTGGCCCGACTCTACTGTACAGCAGAGTCAGTTGTGGTGCCACAGGCCTGGCTTCTGCTGTTCTACTCCCCTGAGAGGCTATTCCCTCTCAGAAGTATCCAAAACAGTAAATGGTTAGAGAGGGGAATATCCACAGGAGACTCTGGCGCTACCAGCCTGCCTCTGCTTGACTGAACATGTAGTGTGACCACCTCCTGGTAACTAGTGTCTATGACACTCCCTGCCCCCTGTGTGTCCAACTGCTGCTGCAACAGAACAACGCAATCTGTGAGGAGCTGCAGCCGGTCACATTTCCTGCAGACATAATCATCAGGGATACCAGACTGCTCCCTGATCTCCCACACCTGGCAGGAGGAGCACAACACAGTCCTAACTGCAATCTCTGCCTCTTTACACTGAGAACGATAAAAGAATCTTACTTACCTTGACCTTGCTTGCCTTACTCATTGAAGCCCAGTATTTAACTAAACCCACACTTATACCAACTAGCAGCACTAACAAGTTACTTACCTCAGATTCTCCAGCATCAGCAGTTCCTACTATCTCTGAACCACTTAAATTACACTGCAATCTTTACAAACAGACCAAATACCTTCTAGGGTAAACAAACTTCCTCACAGCCTTTCTCAATATGCCCACTATAATTCTCCCCAGAATCCATGTTCCTTCATCTCAAGGACACTCTGACATAATAGCCTTTTTATTTTAACTTTTACCTCCTTTTCACTGAAAGAACTTTCATTGTCAGTTTTAAAGTCAGCTTCTCTGTGGATTATGTGTCAGTGCCTCACCATTTAGAATTACGTTTTTGTGCTTTTTTTTTCAGGCCACTCTAATCATTTTGTGAAGTAGGTGTATATGTCTGAGTCCCATTTTTTAGTGCATTTTTACCATGCCTTCCCTCGTGTCTGTTACTTCAGATGCAATAACCACTTTTGCACACCTTACTTCAGCGTCCCAAGATCATGTCACACATTCTTGACTTGCAGCCAACAGTCAATGGAGAGTGCCTGTGTATTGTCCTCACCCCAGTCCCACGTTCTGGGTGGTGGTAAATCAGCTTCACTTCCCTTTGCTTTAAAAACTCACAGGAGGGACCCACCTATCTCCAAGAGAAAGCCGTTAATTACCTAATTCTACCTGCACCTTGATTTCATTGGATATATTCCATTTAGCTATACCCAGGGTGAGATATTCCCACTTCCATTTGATGTGCTCTAACCTTTTCCTCTGGTCAATATTCTTTTATTTTCAGTGTGACCCACATTTAATGGCCATGATAACCGATTCAGGAACCGTGGAGAGAATATTACTGTCCAGAGTAAACAACAAAAAGAAGCATATTTTCACAATGGCTTTGAAAGAGACAAACAAACAATATCACTGTGTGGTTTCAAGCATGACCAGGTTTTCCTGCTTTGGTCCTTTTTTTACAAAAAAGCACATATAAAATCCAGCCTCAACAGTGCTGTGGAGCTGACAGATTTCATTAGTGGTCAATTAATCTCTTCCTAAACAATCTATTCCATCCTTTTCACAAATTAAAACCACCTAGACTGTTTCCATTGGCTCTCGTTTTAAATTGAAACTTAAAAGATTTTGATTTATTTGCCCTTTAAAATTCAATTGAATTTCCCATTGTGCACTTGAATGTTGTATCAAGTAATTTTATCAATCCTAACTTCAGAAACAATTTTGTCTAGGCTTGTTTTGTTTTTAGAAACAATGTCGTTATTGGAGAACCATGTGGTTGTAGCCAGTCCAGGGTACTCCTGTTTGCGAAGGCTTTGTTTTCATAAGAAATCCAGCTCCCTCACTCTTGAAAACTGTTCAAAAGCAAAAAAAAAGCAAAATCCACTGTGGCTTGGGAAGAAGCCCAGTGAGTTAATGATATCCACACAACACACCTCACCACATAGAATGTCTGTGAGAAGATTTAGAGTTGTCAGGAGGAAGATTAACTCCACCCGTTTCAAAAAGGACAGGGCCCAATTCACCAAATGACGTCATTTCATATGCTCAGTTCAAAACCATCGAGAAGGAAATCTTTTGATAATCTCAAACTGGCATTCTAAATCTCCATTGTCTTAAAGAAACCATTTTCTAAACCATTTTCTTTCAAGACCACCTTCAAAAAGAAACAATACAACTAAGCAAACAGAACATTTCTCGTTCCAAATTCGGAGTTCAAAAAGGTTTATCAGGATTTTGAGAACAAGCTAAACTATTCTTCCTTTCACAGCATCTTTTCTACCGAAGTTTAAAAACAGGCTTTTTATTTTAAACTTTCCAATGAAACAAGATTTCAACATTTTGAATTTATGATGCTTTAAAATTTAAAAAATTTAAAACTTTAAAACAAATCCTTGTTTCAGTGCTGATTTCAGAGGAATGTATAGAATACTCTCATTGAGTGGAGCTTGGGAACACTGTGAATACAATGCCATTTTCACAGATGGCTTTTTTCACTGGGGGAAAGGGATTTGTTGATCTTTCACTTAACTGTGCCTAAGGGGCCTACTCCTCTGCTCACCCTTTCCCAGCTCCTGGGTGACATTACACATTCATCTCATTACACAGCGATGGAACAGTTGGGAAAACACTATCAACCCCATCCTTAAGGTTAATTGCCCTGTGTTGCAAGATAACAGCCCCAACTGCTGTCTGTTCATAGAAATCTGTCTGAGGTGATTTGATTTTTGCTATATCAGAGGAGATGTCCATCTTATCATCAGCCCAAACACGAAGTATCCAGTTTGGAAAACTGCGATGCTGGAAGTCCACAGACAAATTCAGAAATTCAGAGCTGTTGGGTAAAAAAAAAAACCTTCTGTGTGCACCATTTTCTGAGAAACAAAACAGTATTCTTCCATCCACTTCAAGCAAAATCTGTGAATTAGTCCAAGTGTCACTGTTCAATACAAACTGTGCACATACGTATTGAATATATAAATACTCCAAGTTGTGCAGATAGTTTACTGTGACCCAGAGGGGTGGGGGTGAAGGCTCATTGTTGTAATTACATTAACATCTCACCCCCCCAACCCCGTCTTCTACCTGGACAGAGATAAGGGCCATGTGTTATATTAGTTTTCAGAAGAAAGGAAGAGTCAACCTCCTTTCTTAGATTTTATCTTCTTCAAACTCCTTGACATTGGTTTCCACAGACTTTATGAGCGGGAATTACCATTCCAAGATTCCAATTTTCCCTTTTTCTTTTTCAGGGCACCAATTCACACCGACAAATATTTAAGATGAGCAAAACTTATTATCAGGAATTAAAGATTCGCTCATACATTGCATGAATATTTGGAAGTTCACTCCGGCCAGAAAATGAAATTCCAAACTCAATAATTCAATCATACAGGTTTTGAAATTTACCCAGGACTGTTTCCTTAAATTAAGTACAACAGACAGAGCACAGCGTTTTAAGGAAAGAGGAAATAAGTTACGCCCATTCAACTTAATTTTGTTTCTTCAATTGGTTTCATACAACTGCAGTCAATTCCAAGAGGCAAATTTTGACCAAATCCTTAAGAAACTAATTCCATGTAAACATTCAGTAAGCAGGGTGTTTTTTTTTTACACAGTCACTGATCATTCCCTAAAGGAACATCAAATTAAAGTCTCCCCAGATCTTGACCTCTAGGGAGGAAAGCACCACAAACAACATAAGATAACATTTTTGCAGCCAATGCGCAAAAACACACAATGAAGCTGTTCACAAAGGGTTAACAGTCTGTTGAGGAATTCACACCCGGACAGAAAAGATTTATTACCTTGATCAAACACAAAAGGTGGTTTCTCTCTCTGTCCCCTACAACTTGTGAGCACTTTCTTCCAATATTCACAGCGAGAGGGAGGTTTAAATAGTTTTTCATCCAATAATTTACAGCCCAGAATCAGCAGATATAGTACACCATGATGACACTGCATTGGCTAATTGGTTTCCTAAATGATGACGTCTTATTTAACTATCGGTCACATAAGCTCAAGGGCAGCCACTCTCAGAGGTCAGTCTTTCAGGGCTTGTAACTTCCACACCTAGCTCGCTTTCAACTGACCAACGGGTCATGGCTATGCCCCACAGCTTCACACACAAGTTTGTGATCAAATAGATCCACTCAACACCCAGGATCCACTTGCAGTATCAAAGTGGGGTTCATTGTAGATATCACAGAATCACAGAATCCTGACAGTGTGGAAACAGGCCCTTCGGCCCAACAAGTCCACACCGAACCTCAGAGCATCCCACCCAGACCCATCCCTCTAATCTACACATCCCTGAACACTACAGGCAATTTAACATGGCCAATCCACCCTACCCTGCACATCTTTGGACTGTGAGAGGAAACCAGAGCACCCGGAGGAAACCCACGCAGACACGGGGAGAATGTGCAAACTCCACACAGACAGTCGCCCAAGGCTGGAATCGAACGCGCGTCCCTGGCACTGTGAGGCAGCAGTGCTAACCACTGAGCCACTGTGCAGCCCATCTCTCAATCAGCTGAAGCAAACTTTTTTTAAAAAAATTAACTTATTTTTCTAATGGGCCTGCACATGCCCTGGCACTGTCCTGAATCTATCTGTCATTTGCAGCAAGGTTTACCCGACATAATGGGCTATAAAGCAAAGTCAAACAGAATTGTGGGGAGCAATACATCCCTACCCAACGAGCTCAGTGCATTCCCTGCTCGTTTTGAATGGAAGATCAATGAAAGAATGCCACCTATCTGAATAGCCTCAGATGTACCTGTACCCACGATCACCACCACAGACCTTAGCTCAACCTTCTCGAGAGCGAACCCACAGAAAGTGGTTGGCCCGGATGGAGCCCCCGTTCGTGCACCCGGATCCTGTGCGGACCAGCTGCTGGGAGTATCCACTGACCTTGTTTAACCTCTCCTTACTTCGATCTGCAGTCCCCAGCTGCTTCAACAAGACCCACCATCATCCCGGTGCCAAGGAAAAACCATGCAGCGTGCCCCAATGACTACTACCTGGTGCCTCTGACCTCCCTCGTTATGAAGTGCTTTGAGAGGTTAGTCAGGGCTCACATCTACTCCAGCCTCCCAGATTCCCTTGGATCCCCTGCGATTCACCCACCAGGCGACAGACACCGTCTCCCTGGCCCTACACTCATCCTCAGAACATCTGGATGCCACATCAGGCTCCTACTTATTGACTACAGCACCGATTTCCAGACAAAGTCATCTTCAAACTCCAAGAGACTCTGTAACTGGATCCTTGACTTCCTGATCCATAGACCGCAATCAGTCAGAACAGGCATCAACACCTCCTCCAAGATAATCCTTAACACAGGTGCCCCCGCCCCCACTCCCACCCCCACAGGGCTGCGGACTCAGTCCTCTACTGTACACCTTATACACTCACAAACCATGTCGCCAAATCACACCCCAACTCTGTTTACAAGTTTGCTGACAACAACAATGTTGTAGGTCACATTTCAAACAACAATGAGACGGAGCACAGGAAAGGGATTGCTTGCTTAGCAACATGGTGTAAATGCAACCATCTCTTCATCAACATCGACACCATAAAGGAGCTGGTCACTGACTGCAGGATGTGGAGAGGAGGGCACACCCCTGTCTGTATCAATGGTGCTGAGATGGAGATGGTCGAGAGAGCCAAGTTCCTGGGAGTGATCATCACCAACACCAACATTGACGCGATGGTCAAGAAAGCACAAAAACACCTTTACTTTCTCAGGAGGCTAAGGAAATTTGGCATAGAGTCATAGAGTCCTAGGAGACAGGCTCTTCAGCCCAAACGGGTCCATGCCAACCCAAAATATCCATCCATGCTAACCCCATTTCCCTGCACTTGGCCCATTATCCTTCTAAACCTTTCCTATCCATGTATTCGTCCAAATGCCTTTTAACTGTTGTTAATGTACCCACCTCAACCACTTCCGCTAGCAACTCGTTCCATATGTGCACCACCCTTTGTGTGAAAAAGTTCCCATGTATTCTTGCCCCTCTTACTTTAAACTGATCCCCTCTAGTCTTCGATTCCCCAACCCTGGGAAAAAGACTGAGTGCATCACCCTATCCATGCCTCTCATAATCTTATACAGTTCTGTAAGATCCCCCCTCAGTCTCCTATGCTCTAAAGAAAAAAGTCCTGGCTTGTCCAACCTCTCCCTGTAACACAGTCCCTTGAGTCCTGGCAAAATCCTTGTAAATTTCTTCTGCAATCTTTCCAGTTTAATAACATCCTTCCTGTAGCAAGGTGAGCAAAACTGAACGCAAGACTTCAAGTGAGGCCTCACTAACGTCCTGTACAACTGCAACATAACTTCCCAACTTCTATATTCAATGCCCTGACTGATGAGGGCCAGTGTGCCAAAAGCTTTCTTCACTGCCCTGTCTACCTGGGACTCCACTTTCAGAGAACTGTGCACCTGAACTCCAATGTCCCTCTGTCCCACTACTCTCCTTAAGGCCCTACCATTCACCATGAAACTCCTACCTTGATTTGACTTTCCAAAATGCAACACCTCACACTTAACTATATTAAACTTCATTTGCCATTTCTTGGTCCACTTCCCCAGTTGATCCAGATCCTGCTGCTATTTCTGATAACCTTCCTCGCTGTGCACGATACCACCTATTTTAGTGTCATCCGCAAACTTACCAATCATGCCTTGTACATTCTCATCCAAATCATTGATAGAGATAACAAACAGCAATGGGCCCAGCACCAACCCCTCAGGCACACCACTATTCACAGGCCTCCAGTCCAACAAGTATCCTTCCACTATTACTCTCTGCTTCCTACCATTAAGCCAATGGTGTATCCAATTTTCCAGCTCTCCCTGGATTCCATGCGATCTGGCCTACCAGGGCAGCCTCCCATGTGGAACCTTATCAAAGGCCTTACTGAAATCCATATAAGCTACGTCTACCGCCCTACCCTCATCAACCTTCCTGGTCACTTCACCAAAGAACTTTAACAAATTTGTGAGGCATGATCTCCCACACACGAAGCACGCTGATTACTCCTAATCAAACCCTCTCTTTCTATGTGCACATATATCTTTTCCCTCAGAATCTTCCCAAGTTACTTACCTACCACAGGTGTTAAACTTAATGGTCTACAATTCCCAGGTTTTTCTCTGCAGCCCTTCTTGAATAAGCATTCACTACCCTCCGGAACTTCACCCAAGGCTAACGATGATGCAAATATATCAGCCAGGGCCCCCGCAATTTCTTCTCTAGCTCCTTGCAGTGTTCTTGGATATATCTGATCAGGACCAGGAGATTTACCATCTTCATACATTCTAATACTTCCAACACCTCCTCCACTGTGATATGGACTGTCTTCAAGATATTGCTACTAACTTCCCCAAGTTACCAAGTCTTCATGTCTTTCTCCACGGTAAACAAAGGAGAAATATTCATTGAGGACCTTGCCCATCTCCTGCGGTTCCATACAAACATGTCCACTTTGGTCCTTGATGGGTCCTATTATCTCTATAGTTATTGTTTTTCCTTTAATATACCTAAAGAATCTCTTTAGATTCACCCTAATCTTCGTAACCAAAGCTATCTCATGCCCCCTTTTCGCCCTCCTGATTTCCTTCTTCAGTAAACTCCTGTATCCCCTATATACCTCCAGGGATTCCCTTGATCCCAGCTGCCTATTCCTGAGCCATGCCTCTTTCTTTTTTCTGGTCAAAGCCTCAATATCTCTTGGCATCCAGGGTTCCCTACTCGTGCCAACCTTGCCCTTCACCCTCACAGGAACATATAGACTGTGAACTCTAGCTATCACACTTTTAAACACCTCCCACTTGCATATCTTACCAATTTTTATTGATGCACCATAGAAAGTATCCAGCTTGGTATGGCAACTGCTCTGCCCAAGACCGTTAGAAACTACAGAGAGTCGTGAACCCAGCCCAGTCCATCACACAAACCAGCCTTCCCAACACTAACTCCATCTCTTCTTCCCACTGCCTCAGGAAAGCAACCTACTTATGACTCAAAGACTCCTCCCACCCCAGTTATACTCTTTTCCACCTTCTTCCATTGGGCAGAAGATTAAAAGTTTAAATACACATGTGAACAGATTCTTCACTACTGTTATCAGATGTTTGAACAGACCTCTCAAATATAAGTGTTGATCTCTCTCTCTCTCTCTCTGCACCTTCTCTGTGGCTGTAACACTGTATTCTGTACCCTATTCTGGTATCCTGATATACTTTGTATGGCATAATCTGCCTGTAGAGCACACAAAACAACACGCTTCACTGTATCATGGTACATGTGACAACAACAAATCAAACTCAAACTCAGAGATGTTTTTACACACCTCTGCAGCATGTGGGACTTCAGCTTGGGTCTCTTGGTCTTGGGGTAGAGACACAACCACTGTGCCACAAGAGGGCTCCACAGCTCAAGGTAATAAAGAGCGCTGTTTTATTGGATTCACACCCATTTTTTTATGTTGGACATGGCCAACTCTGCCAGTACAAGCTCCTGCTGTTTTGCTGTGCTCACAACAGCAGTCAATGTACTATTCACCTCTGTTAATTCTCACATCTCTTGAAAGACGAAGTCAGCACAAGCCACCCACTGGACTTCATCCTGGGTAGTAGGAACTGCAGATGCTGGTGAATCCGAGACAACAAGGTGCAGGGCTGGATGAACACAGCAGGTCAAGCAGCATCATAGGAGCAGAGAGGCTGACATTTCGGGCCTAGACCCTTCATCAGAATAGGGGGAGGGGAAGGGGGTTCTGAAATAAATAGGGAGAGAGTGGGAGGCGGATAGAAGATGGATAGAGGAGAGGATAGGTGGAGAGGAAACAAACAGGTCGAAGAGGCGGGGATGGGGCCAGTAAAGGTGAGTGTAGGTGGGGAGTTAGGGAGGGGATAGGTCAGTCCAGGGAGGGCGGACAGGTCAAGGGGGCGGGATGAGGTTAGTCGGTAGAAGATGGAGCTGCGGCTTGAGGTGGAAGGAGGGGATAGGTGGGAGGAAGAACAGGTTAGGGAGGCAGGGACGAACTGGACTGGTTTTGGGATGCGGTAGGGGGAGGGGAGATTTTGAAACTTGTGAAATCCACATTGATACCATTGGGCTGCAGGGTTCCCAAGCGGAATATGAGTTGCTGTTCCTGCAACCTTCGGGTGGCATCATTGTGGCACTGCAGGAGGCCCAGGATGGACATGTCGTCTGAGGAATGGGAGGGGGAGTTGAAATGGTTCGCGACTGGGAGGTGCAGTTGTTTATTGCAAACCAAACGTAGGTGTTCTGCAAAGCGGCCCCCGAGCCTCCGCTTGTTTTCCCCGATGTAGAGGAAGCCACACCGGGTACAGCGGATGCAGTATACCACATTGGCAGATGTGCAGGTGAACATCTGCTTAATGTGGAAAGTCTTCTTGGGGCCTGGGATGGGGGTGAGGGAGGAGGTATGGGGCAGGTGTAGCACTTCCTGCGGTTGCAGGGAAAAGTGCCGGGTGTGGTGGAGATGGAGGGGAATGTGGAGTGGACAAGGGAGTCACGGAGAGAGTGGTCCCTCCGGAAAGCAGATAAGGGTGGGGAGGGAAAGATGTCTTTGGTGGTGGGGTCGGATTGCAGATGGCGGAAGTGTCGGAGGATGATGCGTTGGATCCGGAGGTTGGTGGGGTGGTACGTGAGGACGAGGGGAATTCTTTCATTTCAAGCCCACCGACTCCCACAGCTACCTAGAATACTCCTCCTCCCACCCACCTTCCTGCAAAAATGC
>NC_063347.1:61307352-61308461 GCF_021869965.1 Rhincodon typus | reverse complement strand
GAGGTTGGTGGGGTGGTACGTGAGGACAAGGGGGATTCTTTTTTGGTCCTTATTGCCTGGGCGGGGTGTGAGGGTTGAGTTGCGGGAGATGTGGGAGACACGGTTGAGGGCGTTCTCAACCACTGACGGGGGGAAGTTACGGTCCTTGAAAAACGAGGACAACTGAGATGTACGGGAGTGGAATGTCTCATTCTGGGAGCAGATGCGGCGGAGGTGAAGGAATTGGGAATAGGGGATAGCATTTTTGCAGGAAGGTGGGTGGGAGGAGGAGTATTCTAGGTAGCTGTGGGAGTCGGTGGGCTTGAAATGAAAGAATTCCCCTCGTCCTCACGTACCACCCCACCAACCTCCGGATCCAACGCATCATCCTCCGACACTTCCGCCATCTGCAATCCGACCCCACCACCAAAGACATCTTTCCCTCCCCATCCTTATCTGCTTTCCGGAGGGACCACTCTCTCCGTGACTCCCTTGTCCGCTCCACACTCCCCTCCAGCTCCACCACACCCGGCACTTTTCCCTGCAACCGCAGGAAGTGCTACACCTGCCCCCATACCTCCTCCCTCACCCCCATCCCAGGCCCCAAGAAGACTTTCCACATCAAGCAGATGTTCACCTGCACATCTGCCAATGTGGTATACTGCATCCGCTGTACCCGGTGTGGCTTCCTCTACATCGGGGAAACCAAGCGGAGACTCGGGGACCGCTTTGCAGAACACCTACGCTCGGTTCGCAACAGACAACTGCACCTCCCAGTCGCGAACCATTTCAACTCCCCCTCCCATTCCTCAGACGACATGTCCATCCTGGACCTCCTGCAGTGCCACAACGATGCCACCCGAAGGTTGCAGGAACAGCAACTCATATTCCGCTTGGGAACCCTGCAGCCCAATGGTATCAATGTGGATTTCACAAGTTTCAAAATCTCCCCTCCCCCCACCACATCCCAAAACCAGTCCAGCTCGTCCCTGCCTCCCTAACCTGTTCTTCCTCCCACCTATCCCCTCCTCCCACCTCAAGCCGCACCTCCATCTCCTACCGACCAACCTCATCCCGCCCCCTTGACCTGTCCGTCCTCCCTGGACTGACCTATCCCCTTCCTAACTCCA
>NC_063347.1:61288109-61306852 GCF_021869965.1 Rhincodon typus | reverse complement strand
TGTGTTCATCCAGCTCTACACCTTGTTATCTCAGATTCTCCAGCATCTGCAGTTCCTACTATCTCTATTGGAGAGAGGGGTTGGAATAATTAGCTGGTTATTTTTGACCACCACAGATATGATGGGCCAAAGGGCCTTTCTCAGTGCTGTAGACCTCTATGAGTATGGTCACGCAACATGCTGGGGTCTCAGACAGCTGATTTGCACCAAACATCCATAACAAACAACAATCAAGCTGATTGCAGGATAGTTCCTCCTCAGGATCTTATTACTGACCTGTGCTCTGCACAGCAGCAACACCCCCCCTGCAGACAGGTCTCCAGCGTGATGTCACGGCTAGGAGGAGGGACGGCTGCCTGATGGTCACAGACTAAGCTCCTCTAAATCACAGTCCCACTGAGCCATCAGAGAATTTGCAGAAAGGACTGCAGGCAAAAACATCGGACGGATCTTCCCAGGACAAGGGAGAGAGACAGAACAGCGACACTGCCTTGTTGTTAGATCAAGAGGGGCCAATTAAATAGAACCCCATGCAGACAGAAAAGCACTCATTCCATCCGGAGAGACTGAGGAAACTCTGGGGCTTGGAAATCAGTAAAAGCCTGGCATGGGAAAAATTCTTCAGACTATTACTAAATCGCTTAGTCCCTGACACTACAAGCCTTGTTCATCTGCACATTCCTGTCTGGCTGACCACAGCCCAGACTTGCGGAGAATCCAAAAAAAGTCAATTGTCTCCAAACAGAAACTTTATTCTGTTGATGCTATGTCAGCCTTAGGAGGAAGGATGCTTTTCCCCTCCCCCGATGTTCAGACCATATCCTGTGCTGTGCGGACACACACGCCGGGACATTGAAAGTGATTGAGTGAACTTCTCCAGCTCCTCACACAGAACCGCAAGTGGATAAGAATAGAAAACAGCAGCAGGAAGAGGCCATTCAGCCGTCACAGTCTGTTCGGCTATTCAATAAAATCTGTTTATATTATGAAATCCACATTCCCTTATTATGTGATCCCTTTCCCAAACACAAACCCATCCAGTTCCTCCTTAAAAATATGTAATGAAACCATGCCCAGTGCATTCTGAGGCGGAGAACTTCGAGGTCACGTGATCCTCAAAGAGAAAATAAATTTTCTCAATGCTGCCCTAAAAAGGTGCCCCAAATTTTAGTAAGCTTCCCCTTGTTCTGGACTCACTGAGAAGAGGAAATATCATTTCCACATAGAGTCATACAGCATGGAAACAGGCCCTTTAGCTCAACTTATCCACACCAATCAGGTTTCCCAAACTAAACTAGTCCCATTTGCCTGCGTTCGATCCATATTCCTCTAAACCTTTCCTATTCATATACCTGTCCAATTGCTTCTTAATTGTTGCAATTACACCCCCCTCTCGGATATAACTTCCTCTGGCAGCTCGTTCCATTATACGCACCACCCTCCGTGTGTAAAAGTTGCCCCTCAGGTTCCTTTTAAATCTTTCCCCTCTCATCCTGAACCTATACCCTCTAGTTTTCAAATTCCACAAACCAGGGAGAAGATCTTGGTAATTTATCTTAGCCATGTCCCTCCTGGATTTAAAAACCTCCATAAAAGGTAACCCCTCAGCCTCCTACGCCCCAGGGGAAAAAAAAGTGCCAATGCCGCAAGCCCTCCAGTCTTGGTAACATCTTTGTAAATCTATTTTGCACCCTGTCAAGGTTTAATAACATCCTTCCTATAGCAGGGCAACCAGAATTGTACACAGTACTCCAAGTGTGGCCTCAGCAATGTCCTGTATAGACACAACATGATGTCCCAACTCCTATACTCAATGCTCTGACCCAAAAAGACAAGTGTGCCAAATGCCATCTTCACCACCCTGTCTACCTGTGATGCCACTTTCAAGGAAATATTTACCTTCACTCTTAGGTCTTTTTGTTCAACAACACTATCCCAGAGCCCTAGCATTGATTGTGTAAGTCCAGTCTTGGGTTGTCTCACCAAAATGCAACACCTCACAACTGTCTAAATGAAATTGCATCTGCCATTCCTCGGCTGAACGAGATCCTGTTGCGCTCTGAGATAATCTTCACTGTACCACCAATTTTGGTGTCATCTGCAAACTACAATTCCTCCATCTGGTCAAGACTGCTCAGGACATTATACACTTCAACGGAGTACCCCTCACTCACTTAAACTCCAGCAAAAAGAAGCCCAGTCCATCCCATCTTACCTCGCAAGAGAAGTCACACATTCCAGGTATCAAACTAGTGAAACTCACTGAGCAATCTTCCTAACTAAGGAGACTAAAACATAGAACATAGAACAGTACAGCACAGTACAGGCCCTTTAGCCCACGATGTTGTGCCGAACTTTTACCCTAATCCTAAGGTCTATCTAACCTCCACCCCTACCTTATACTATCATTCATATGCCTATCTAATAGCTGCTTAAATGCCCCTAACGAGGCCGACTCCATTACCCTCTCCGGCAATGCATTCCACACGCCGACCACTCTGAGTAAAGAACCTACCTCTGACGTCTCCCCTATATCTACCTCCACTCACTTTAAAACTATGCACCCTCGTAATAGCTACCTCCACCCAAGGAAAAAAGTCTCTGGCTGTCCACTCTATCTATACCTCTGATCATTTTGTACACCCCTATCAAGTCACCTCTCATCCTTCGTCGTTCTAAAGAGAAAAGCCCTAGCTCTCTCAACCTTTCCTCGTAAGACCTTCCCTCCATTCCAAGCAACATCCTGATAAATCTCCTCTGCACCTTTTCCAACACCTCCACATCTTTCCTGTAATGAGGCGACCAGAACTGGACACAATACTCCAGATGTGGCCGAACCAGGCTTTTGTATAGCTGGAGCATGAAAACTGCGTGCAATATTTGAGATGTGGGGTCACGTTTGTCCTGTTTCACTGAAGAATTATATCCTTACTTTTATTTTCAATCCCTCTTGCAATAAAGGAAAACATTCCATTAGCTGTCTTCATTACATGCTGGACCTGCATACTAACTTCGCTGGACTCATGCACTACAATATCTAGATCCCTCTACACCTTGGAACACAGCATAATTCCATAAAACCAGAGATATAGGAACAGAATTGGGCCATTTGGCCCATTGAGTCTGCTCCATCATTTGTTCAAGGCTGTTATGTTTCTCAACCTCATTCTCCTGCCTTCTCCCTGTAACCTTTGATCCCCCTTACCAATCAAGAACCTATTTGTCTCTGTCTTAAATACACTCCATGACTTGCCCTCCACAGCCCTCTGCAGCAATGAGTTCCACCGACTCATCATCCTTTGGCTGAAGAAATTCTTCATCATCTCAGTTCCAAAGGATCGTCCCTTCATTCTGAGGCTGTGCCCTCAGTTCTAGAGGAAACATTTTCAGCACAGCCACTCTATCTAGGCCTCTCAGTATTCTGTTAGTTTCAATCAGAAAAACCCTCATCTTTCTAAACTCTCCATTGATCCACAGTCCTCAACTGCTCCTCATATGACCATCCCTTCATTCCCATGATCATTCTTATAAACCTTTTCTGGATCTCCTCCAACACCAGCAAATCCTTCCTTAGATACCGGGCCCAAAGCTGCCCACAATATTCCAAATGCGGTCTGACCAGAGCCTTACACAGCCTCAGCAGTGCATCTGTGCTGTTGTATTCTAGCCCTTTCAAAAGTCAATGCTAACATTGCATTTGACTTCCTAACTGCCAATTGAACCTCCTGTTAATCTGAAGACAATCCTGATTGAAGATTCCTAGCTCTCCTTGTGCTTCAGATTTATAAAATCTTTCCGCATTTAGAAAATAGTCTATGCCTCCAATCTTCCAATCAAAGTGCATGACCTCACACTTTCCCACATTGTACTCCATGTGCCATTTCTTTGCCCCCTCTCTTAGCCTGTCCAAGTCCTTCTGCATCCTGCCTGCTTCCTCAACACTACCTACCCTTTCATCTACCTTTGTGTCATCTGCCAAGTGTACACAACAATGCCCCCAGTTCTTTCATCCAGATCATTAAAGTATAACATGATAGCTGTGGTCCCAATACTAACTCCTGCAGACCTCCACTAGTCACCAGCTGCCATCCTGAAAAAGACCCCTTTATCTCCACTGACTGCCTTCTACCAGACAGCCAATCCTCTCTCCATGCCAATACCTTACCCCAACACCATTATCTTATTTTGCAGCACCCTGTGCAGCACCCTGTCCAAGGCCTTCTGGATATCCAAACAGACTATATCCACTGGCTCTCCTTTGTCTAACTTGCTCATTCCCTCCTCAAATAATTCTAACAGATTTGTCAGGGGTGACCTCCCCTTGATGAAACTGTGCTGACTCAGCCCTATTTTACCAAGCACTTCTAAGTACTCTACAATCTCATCTTTGAAAATTGGCTCTAAAATCTTACTAATGACTGAGGTCAGGTTAACCAGTTTCCTGCCTTCTGCCTCCCTCCCTTCTTAAACAGGGGTGTTACATTAGCTGTGGTCCAGTTCTCTGGGACCCTTCCTGACTCCACTGATTCCTGAAAGATCACCACCAATGCCTCTACAATCTCCTCAGTTATCTCCATCAGAACCCTGGGGTGTAGTCCATCTGGTCCGAGTGATTTATCCAACTTTGGACCTTTCTGCTTCCCCAGCACCTTCTCCTTAGTGATGGCCACTACTCTCACCTCTGCTGCCTAATTCTGTCGAAGTTCTGGTATGCTGCTACTATCTCCCCCTGTGAAAACTGGCGCAAATAGCTATACAGGTCCTCTGCTATTTCTTTGTCCCACATTACTACTCCTCCAGCCTCATTTCCCAGCATTCCAAAGTCTACTCTTGCCTCTCTGTCACCTTTTAGATATCTAAAAAAATTCTTGCAAATCTTCTTTCATATTACTAGCTAGCTGAGCCTCATATTTCATCTTCTCCTCCCATATTGCTTCTCTAGTTATCCTCTTCTGGTTTTTAAAGGCTTCCCAATCCTTTGGTTTCCCACTAATCGTCAACACATTGCATGCTTTTCCTTTTTCTTTAATGCATTCCCTGGTCAGCCATGGTTGCCTCGTCCTCCTCTTAGCATGCTTCTTCTTGCCTCCCAAATTACCCCCTGGAAACTCCTGCCACTGCTGCTCCACAGTCTTCCCTGCTAGGTTCCCCTTCCATTCAACCAGGCAGCTCCTCGCTCATGTCTTTGCAGTTGCCTTTACTCAGTTGTAATACCGTTCCATCTGATTTGGCCTTCTCCCTCTCAAACTGCAGGGTGAATTGTACCATACCATCGTCACATCCCCCTACCTCGTACACCTATGAGCGCTGCTTTTTGAGCTGGACTCATCACTCAGGATAGTAAACACGTTCAGCAAATGACTATGTCCCAGCCTGGGCTTCGAATCTCCCCGGGAACACTGTAGGGAGCTGCAGTGGTTGTTGACAGAAAGCCAGCTTGTTTTTTCACTCCACGATCTTTGCTGAGGAAGCTTGGCTGGAGGTTCTAAGGCCCTCCTCTGCAGCTGGGAATGTATTCCTGGCTGGGGCTGCATACATTTCCTCGAGGGAACATCTGTTGTTGCCCAGTAAGCAGCGTGGAATTAGCGAGGCTGGCTGAAGGAACAGTGAGTGGGAGCCCTGCTAGCGGCTGAGAGAGAGTGCTAACTCCTGTAACAGGGCAGATCTCTGCTTGTCTGGCTCCTGTACCTGTGCCGAGGGGGAGCAGAACTCTTTCTCCCTGGGTGGGGGTACCTGAGTCAGGGGGCTGAGTGCAGTCTGCTTGCCCCTCCCGATCCCCTAGGGATTGTCACTCGGAGCTCGGGGGGGGGGGGGGGGGGGGGGGCGGGGGGGGGCGCGGCGGGGAGGTAGTTGGTACTGAGGGTGATGTTAATCCTGATTCCATGCTGTGTAATGTGAACCAGGCTGGGCTGCTCCTTGACTCCTGTCCGAGACAGCTTGAGGCCTCCTACCTGAGGTATGCTTAACCACCCACTGACAGACCCCCATGGCACAGCACCCTCAGTGTCATCGTGTTACAAAGAGCTGCTTCTAGTTCTGCAAGTTACACTCTGGAAGGCTGCTCGAGCACAGGCGGAATATTCCAGAATGCTTCGCTGCCCACCCACGCAGCGCAGACAGAACTTACCAGAACACAACATGGCTGTGTACCCGTGCAGCGCAGGGAGAGTACTGAATTGCCCAAGCTGTCCTATGGCAGAGGGACAATCACCTTGGCCAAAATTCATCATTTTCTTCAGGCAGCAAAAGGTGTCATGGCGGTGATATCCATCTCAGACTAGAACTCTCAGTTTCCATTCCTCTCTCTGTTGCTCCCTCCCTGTGTCACTCTCTCTGAAATAACTCCCCAGAGGGTAGTACCCTGTTACTAACTCACCCTTTCATTTACGAATGCATAATACTTGACACTGGTCCGTTTTCCTCAGAGCCAGCTCTCAGAGTGAGCAGAACCTCCAATGCTCCTGTTTCTATCTGTCAGCCAGGGCTCCCTGATTGGACCAGGTTAACAGCCCCAATCAGGGAACTCGTAATCGATGGAGGTCCCCCTGGCTGACCTCATTACAATCACTACATCCCTCCCCCCGTGAGTCCAGGGACGTAGGCCTGTTCTTTTTCTTGTAGCCTCTCCTGGGCCGTTTCTGCACCGGATCTGGTTGCTCCAACTCAGCCTCGGATATGGACGGTGTTTATCGGACCATACCCCATCTTCTGCACCTGGATCACCTTGGCCAAAATCCATTCTCTTCTTCAGGCGATGAAAGTGTCAAGGCTGTGATATCTACCTCAGACTCAGGTTTCTTCAATGTTAGACAGAGGGGAGAGAACCCACAGGTTCCAAGAGCCTTGCTGGATGTTCTGAGGGGCCAGAGATGTTTTGCCTCATGCCCAGTTTGAGAGTTTGCAGATTTTATGTGATCCATGCGCTCGTCCAGGACCACCTATCCTACCCAAACTTTGTAATTTACAGAACCCTACACCGCATCAATCATATTTCATACCCATTCAGGGCCACTCCCATGGTTTCAATACCAAATTTCATCCCCTGAAGTAAACTCCCTCTCTTGCTTAAAGGAGCCTTGTGTCCAGCATTGGCGTTCCTGATGCTGCTTCCCCCTGTTCAAACCCAGATCCAGGAAAATCAGGTTTAATCTGGTGTAGGGTCTTCTCCCCATTACGAACTTTGCGGGAGCTGTCCCTGTGGTTGCATGAGTCATGGTCCTATAATCAAACAGGAACCGGAATAATTTGGTATCAAGTGAACTTGTAGGCTGTTCCTTTAAGCCTGGTCTTCAAAGTTTGGAGTGCTCTTTCCACAAGACCATTGGATGATATGGAGCTGTCCTTAAATTCCTATTTGACTTTAGGAAATACTCAAACTCCCTGCTGGTAAACGATGGCCCGTTGTCTGTGACCAACCCTCCGGGAGTCTGTGTATTGCAAAGGATGCTCGCAGCTTTTCTAGCGTCGTCCCTGTGTTGTGGTGAATGAACCCTATGCGTGTCCAACCACTTTGAGCGGACATCCACGAAGACTAAAAACACAGCCTGTGAAAAGACCAGCATAGTTAATGTGTAACTGAGCCCAGCGCTTACCTGGCTATTCCTATGAATGTGGGGAAGCTGCTGGCGGGAATTTTTATCCTTGTTGGCACTCTGGGCACTGCCCCACCAACGCGGCTATGTCAGCATCCAACCCTGGCTACCAAACATAACTTATCGCCAACATCTTCATCTGGGAAGCCTCTGGATGACCCTGGTGGAGTTCAGCCAGTATCTGGCAGTGACGTTTACTAGGGACAATCCCTCTTACTCCCCCATAGTAATATGTCGTCCTCTACGGGGATCTGGTCCCACTGGGTCCAGAAAGGTTTCAGTCCTGGTTGTGATGGCCCTTTTGTATCCCCCATCACCACCAGCTCTTTTAGCTTTGCCAGGACGGGACCTTTTTGTGTCCCCACTCTGATATTGTCAGCGGTGACTGGAAGTGTGTCCAGGAAGTTTAAAACCAGAACGGACTCTCCCAGTGGCAGTACCACCGATGGTGTATCTGTCAGTGAGAGGTGGCTGTCACCACTGAGCCTTCCAGATGGTGTTCCAACTTGTACACACTTAGTATTAGAGCCCAACGCTGCATTCAGCCTGAAACTATGGGTGGCACAGCCTGGTCCTCGAAAAGTAGCCCTGGCAGGGCTTTGTGGTCCGTTACTATTACACATTTATGTTCGTAAAGGTATTGGTGGAACTTTCTCACACCAAAGGTGTCTGTCAAACCTTCCTTCTCTATTTGTGTTCCGCATCAGCCAAAGTCAGGGAAGCCTATGCTATTGGGCTGTTCCTCTCCAGTGGGCCGTCAGTGAGTCAACATTACCCCAGTAACTGCACAGGGAGCTATCACATGCCAGCACCACATCTCGGTTGGGATCATTAGGTGCCAACACCTTTGACGATGATAGCCACTTTTTCACTTCCCTAAAGGCTACATCTTGGCTACAAGATCATTTCCAAGGTTGTCCGTTTTCAATAGCAAATGTAAGGGTGGCAGGATGGAGGCTCGGTTATGCATGAATTTTTCCTAATAATTCACCAACCAAGGAAAGACCTGAGCCCTGGTCGAGATGTGGGAGCCGGGGCTCCTTTGATCACTCTCACTTTATCTTCCAACAGGTGTAAGCCAATCTTGTTGACTCTGTAGCCCAAGTAGGACACTTGGGGTGCCTTGAACACACATTCTTCCCTCCTGAGGCATACTCCCACCTGGGAGAGACATTTAAGAACTATGTCCAAGTTTTCCAAGTGCTCTTTATTGGTCTTGCTCATTATTAGTACATCATCCAAATAAATGGCAACCTGGCGTAGCCCTTGTAAAATGTTCTCCATGGTCCGCTGGAAAAGGGTGCAGGGTGATGATACCCCAAATAGCAGTCTGGTATAGTGATATAAACTCTTACAGGTATTAATTGTAGCATACTTCTGAGAATCCTCATCAAATCACAGTTGCAGGTTTGCATGGCTCATGTCCAGCTTCATGAAGGACAGCACCAACCTCCCACCAGTTTTGTGTATAAGTCCTCTATGCAAGCGATTGGGTATTTATCCAGCTGTGAAAAGCAGTTCACTGTTTGTTTGAAATCCCCACAAAGGCAAACCTACCCATCAGGCCCATTTCACAAACTGCACTGGTTTGAAAATTCCTTCACTTTCCAGACTCCTGGTTTCTGCCTCTACTTTTACCCATAATGCAAATGGCACTGGGCAGGCCTTGCAGAATCATGGGGTTGCTTTCTGGTCAACATGCAAGGTGGCCTTGGCCCCTTCGATAGTCCCTAGACCTTCCTGAAAAAAGTCTGGGTATTTCATGAAGACTTCACTCAGGCAGCCATTTTCTAATCGTAAAATGTTGAGCCAATCAAACTGAATCTTTCTCAACCAATTTTGCCCCATCAAGCTCAGGCCCAAACCTTTTACTACAATCAGTGGTAACTGAACCAGCTGCTTCTCGAAAGAGACTGGAATCAAAGTTGTCCCGTTAAACTGTAGGGGTTCCCCAGTACAGGTTCTCAGTCTGACTGTGGTCTTTCATAAACCTAACAGTTGGAATCCAGAGCGAATTTTGGTAAAGGCTGGTTCCATAATCACCAACACAGTTTCACCGGTATCAACCTCCATTGGAACAGGGTGACTATTTAACCAGATGTTAATTTTGATTGGTTCCAAACTGGATGTTGCTGAGCAATTTAACTGTTCCAAACCAGCTATTGGTGGACTTCCCAGGGTGTGCACACTCCTGGGTACTGGCCTATGAGTTCTCTTACTCAATTCAGGCCTAGAGGGACACTTTTGCCATCTCAAATCCATATACCTGCAGCAAGTGCAATGGCCTACCAGCCTAGACCCTCAAAGAACATTTTAGCTATTTGGCCAAGGCTTGGCTTTGTTTTGGGGTTTTGATGCAGGCTGACCTAGAGTCCCTCTGTTCATGGCATGTCCTGAGTGAGACTGTGCAATTACCTTCACTCAAGTGGTGTTCCCCAGGCTCAGTCAGCCTGGCGAGATTGCCCACTTCTATCAGAATACCCAGTAACTCATAAGCTCCACTCCCCTGGTTCTCAATCTGCCAAATAAAACTGATAGCTTCTCAGAATTATAGGAGGCTTGGGGTCATAATATTCCTTAGCTAAATCCATCAACTCGAGAGGTTTTTGTACCCAGTGCCTTGGGGAAAGTGAGGCTCCTAATAATCGACAAAGCTGTGGGTACACAAGCTGTCAGGAGATTTACTTGTTGCTTTTTGTCTGCCTCAATGTCAATTGCTCAGAAAAAGATATCACATTCATTCTACATATGGGGCCTAGTCTTCAAAGGCAGAATTGAATGAGTCAACCTTCCCAAATAGCAGCATGATACCAGAAATGCTTACCCCAACTCAAAGATGACTGTTGCAAGTGAATCACTTCAGGGGCATGTTTTTCCTCTCACTGCCACCGAAATAACTCTATGAACTCTATCCCATCACCACATCACCCTTTATTTCTATGTATATAGTACATGAGTGCCAGCTCCTAGTCTGAGCAGAGCCCCTAACATTTCTATTTATATCTGTCAGCCAGAACTTCCTGACTGGACCAGATTAACAGCTCCAATCAGGGAACTGTTATTTTATGAGATCCAATCACTTCACAGTTTCTCTGTCTCTGTCTATCACTCACATTCTCTGTCTCTCTCTGTCTGTTTGCCTCTCTCTCTTGTCTTTCAGTCTCTATCACTCTCTTTCTGTCTCTCTCTCTGTATGTCTGTCTCTCTCTCTGTCCCTCTTCTGTCACTCACACTCTCTGTCTATTTTGTCTATCTCTACCTCTCTGTCTGTCATTCTCTCTCTCCCCTGTCACTCACTCTCTCTGTCTCTCTCTCTCTCCATCTCCCTGTGTTTGTCTCTCTGTCACTGTTCCTGTCTTTCTCTGTCTTTCTCCCTCTTCTGTCACTCACACTCTCTGTCTCTGTCTGTCTGCCTGTCTCTCTCTCTCTCCCTCTCCCTTTCTCTCTGTCTCCCTCTCTGTCTGTCTCTCTGTCACTCTTTCTAACTCTCTCTCTCTGTCTTTCTCTCTCTTCTGTCACTCACATTCTCTCTGTCTGTCTCTCTCTTTTATCTCTGTCTGTCTGTATCTCCCTGTCACTCTCTCTCTCTGACTGTCTCTGTCCCTGTCTCTCTTCTTTCTGGCTCTTTCTCTCTGTCACTCACACTCTCTGTTACTCTCTCTCTCTCTTTTTATCTCGCTATCACTCCCTCTGTCTCTCCCTCTCTGTCACCCTCTGTCTGGCTCTTTCCCTGTCTCTCTCACTTTCCTTTCAATTCCTCTCAAATTCTAAGAAGCCTCAATCAGGTCAGTCTGAGTGTCCTCTCTTCCCAGTGTGCATGCCCAGTCAATGTACCCTGTGCTCAGGATCATTCCCTCAGGCTGTGGACATTGTTCTGTGCAGCCCCCAATGGGAGCTGGTGACAGTGCCCAGACCTGAGATACCTGGAAACTGGCGTCTGTGTGCTGGGACGCAGTGCCCATCCCTCAGTGCTGTACTCGAAGCCTGCGGGACTTTGTTCGGGATTGCTGTTTCCCGTGAATGCAGTTAGACAGGATTGCTGCTCACTGATGGAATGAATGATCCAGGGGTTAACAGCACCCCGCACAAGGACCACCCCACCACCCCCCGCACCCCCACCACCCCAGGGGGTGGGAGTTTTTGGGTGGGGACTGACTCACTCTCTGATGGCCCTCTTCAAGTGAGATAAATCATTCCAATGTGGAAGTAGCTTTGGGATAGATGTGTTTGAGCTCGGAGTTTGGGAGAAGCATGGGGGCGGGGGCTGATCTGTTTAGTTTATTTGGACATTGCCTGTTGGAGGAGAGCCAGGACTTTCTGGGAATATTGCATTCGAACTGGATTTTCCCACGAAGAATCAGCTTAGTGTGAGCCCAGTGAGAAAATAGTGCCTGGCCGATTGTGGGGGCTCAGACCAGCAGGACATGGGGACACGGACCAGCAGGACATGGGGGGGCTGGGACCAGCAGGACATGGGCCTCAGACCAGCAGACCACAGCAGGTGGTGGAATTTGAATTCAACAAATGTCTGGAATTAAGAGACTAATGACGACCGTGAATGCATTGCCAATTGTCAGGAAAAACCCATCTGGTTCACTAATGTCCTTCAGGGAAGGAAATCTGCCATCCTCACCTGGTCTGGGGCCTACTTCCGACTCCAGGCCCACAGCAATGTGGTTGACTTATAACAGGCCTCTGGGCAATAAATGATGGCTCAGCCAATGATGCCCTCATCCCGTGAATGAATAAAGGAAACAAAAACCCAGCAGAACATCAGCAGGGGAGAAAAACAAGTCACTATTTGACCAGGGCCAGATGCTGCCAACTGGAGGTGGAACATCTTTATATCAGGCCTTTGGGGGTGACCATCACAGTCAGAGAGCCCTCCTTGGTAGCCCTCTGGAGGCAACGCCCCATGTCCCTCGGGAAGCCTCAAGCAATTCAAGCCCCTGTGTCCATTCTTTTGGGCCTTTCATCTTTCAGAATGTCTTCCCAGTTCCTGGTACTGGCTGACCCAATGTCAGCCGAAGGGCAAGGGAGAGGGACCTGGATTAGCAATCTGTGAGAGGTGGCACTCAATGGACTCTGTAAGTGGGCTTGTACTTACCATGATAGATAAGGAGGTGGATGAAAGAAGAGGCAAGTATATCTCTAGCTTACTAGCCAATACTGATTTAGGAGCGACAGTAAGGAATGCTGATAGTTGATGGCTAGGGTAAGGGTAGCACAGTGGCTCAGTGGTTAGCTGCCTCACAGCACCAGGGACCTGGGTTCGATCCCACCCTTGGGTGACTGTCTGTGTGGAGTTTGCACATTCTCCCCGTGTCTGTGTGGGTTTTCTCTGGGTGCTCCGGTTACCTCCCACAGTCTAAAGATGTGCAGGTTAGGGTGGATTGGCCATGCTAAATTGCCCCATAGTGTTCAGGGATGCGCAGGCTAGGTGGATTACCCATGGGAAATGTGGGTCTACAGGGATAGGGCGGGATGTTCTTTGCAGGGTCAATGTAGACTCATTGGGCTGAATAGCCTCTTTCTGCATTGCAGGGGCTCAATGATTGGGACTGAGGAAAGGGATTAGGGCAGATTAAGTGAGTTAGCAAATCTAGAACAACGAAATTTGATGTGAACAAGTGTTAAATTGGAGTATTTTCTGCAGAATAGAATATCAACACATCCAGCTCTATTAATTGGTACCCCAGCCATCACCTTCAGTATCTACTCCCTCCACCACCAATGCTCAGTAGCTGTATTGCGTACCATCTATGAGATGCGCTGCAAAAACAATCCTCAGATAGCACCTTCCAAACCCACAACCACTTCCACCAAAAAGGACAAGGGAAGCAGATACATGGGAACACCACCCCCTGCAAGTTCCCCTCCAAACCACTCATCGTCCTGACTGGGAATCAGAGTCAGCATGGGTTTATGAAAGGTAAATCATTCTTGACCAATTTGCTAGAGTCCTTTGAAGATGTAACAAGCAATGTTTCCTCCCGCAGTCCAAAGATATGCAGGTTAGGTAGATTGGCAATGCTCAGTTGTGCATATTATCCAAGGTTGTGCAGGCTAGGTAGATTAGCCATGGGAAATGCAGTGTTACAGAGATAAGCTAGGGGTGGGTGGGTGGGTGGGTCTGGGTGAGATGATCTTTGGAGGGCTGGTGTGGACTCAATGGGCCAAATGGCCTGCTTCCAAGCTTTAGGGATTTTATGTGGATAATGGGGATCCAGTAGATGTAGTGTATCTGGACTTTTGAAGGCATTTGATATGATATCTCACAAAAAGTTAGAAAACCAGGTAAGATCACATGGGGTTGGGGTAAGTTTGGAGAAAGGATTGGCTAACCAACAGAAAGCAGAGAGCCGGGATAAATGGGTCTTTTTCTGGTTGGTAAAATGTAATGAGTGGGGTACCACAGGGTTTGGTCCTCAGGTCCAACATATATTAATGACTTGGATGTAGAGATAGAAATTGCGATAAGCCAGATTTGCACTTAACACTAAAATAGCTTAGCTGCAGCTCAGAAACAAAAAAATTACAAATGGATGTGGATAGGTTGGGTGAGTGGGCCAAAATTCAGCAGATGAAGATTAACGCGCAATAAGTGTGAGGTTATCCATTTTGCTCAGAGGAACAGAAAGGCAACTTATTATCTAAATGGAAAGAAATTTCAGAAAGCTTCGGTGCAGAGGGATCTGGGTGTCTTCATGCATGAATCACAGAAAACTAGCAGGTAGGCACTAGCAGGTAATAAGGAAGGCAAATGGAAGTTTGGCATTTATTGCTAAGGGAATGGAGTACAACAGTAGGGAAGGGTTGCTGCAAATGTCCACGGTATTAGTGAGACCATACCTGGAGTACTGTATACAGTTTTGGTCCCCTTATTTGAATAGGGATGTAGTTGTATTGGAAGCAGCTCAGAGGAGGTTCACTAGATCGATTCCAGAGATGACGGGTTTGTCTAATGAAGAGAGATTGAGCAGTTTCGGCCAAGAATCTCTGGAGTTTAGAAGAATGAGAGAAGACCAATTCAGGGATATAAGATGCTAAAAGGATTGACAAAGTAAGCATAGAGCGGATGCTTCCTTGTGTGGGGCAATCTGGAAGAAAAGATCACAGTTTTAGAATAAGGGGCGACAGTTTTAAAACAGGGATGAAGAGAAATTACTTCGCTCAAAACGTTGAGAATCTGTGGAATTCACTCCCCCAGAGTGCAATAGATGCTGGGTCACTGAGTATGTTTGAGGTGGAGACAGACTGATATTTAATTAGTAATGGGTTGAAGGGCTATAGAGAGCGGGCAGGAAAGTGGAGTTGAGGCCAAGATGATTTCAGCCATGATCCCATTGAGTGGTGAAGCAGGCTCGAGGGGCTGAGTGGCCTCCACCTGTTCCTAACTCTTATGTTGTTATGTAAGTATATCACCGTTCCTCCACTGTTGCTGGGTCAAAATCCTGGAATTCCCTCCCTGACAGCATTATGGTTTAACCCACAGCAAGTAGACTGCATCTGTTCAAGAAGGCAGCTCACTACCACCTTCTCAAGGGATCAAATAGAGACAGGCAATAAATGCTGGACCAGCCAGCAACACCCATGTGTTTTGATTGCATCAGTAAAGAAAGGACGACCAGCCTTTTGAAAATACATATTCCAGGGAACTTGATATTTTTCATGGACGGGGTAGAATGGAAAATAGAATTGTGGGGGGAGGTGTCAGGAGTCCAGGTTAGCCAATAATAAAGGGCTGAATGGCCTACTAGTTTCTGTAACAAAGATTGACATAAGGGGAATAGTCAAGAAAAACTTTGGCACAGTCGATCTGGAAGTAGAATCAGAAAGGGTGGAGATCAGAAATAACAAGGGGTACAAAGGTCCATTTACCAGACGACTAGAAATACTGGAATTTGTAACAAAAGCAATAGAATAATCATAGGGGATGGGAGCATTAATCATCGGCCGCATCAAATTTCCAGATGCAAGTTGGGAATGAAGTCAAAGACTACATTTAAGAGAAAGAACACATCACCAAATTAACCAGAGTTAATGTTATGTTAGACCCAAAAGCAGAAATTGCTGGAAAAGCTCTGGCAGCACATGTGGAGAGAGAAAGCAGGTCTAGTGAGCCTGCTTTGGTTCAATGCTATGTCAGAGCTCGTGTTGTGAAATGTGTTGGGGGTTACTTTGGAAGCTGATTGAAAACAAGACAAGCTGATGATGATATCGTAGAATTTCACTCGAAGTGCGAGAGTCGCATTATTAAATCTTTGGAAAACGAGAGCAGGGATCAGATAAAACCCGTGACGTGGGGGAAATCTGACTGAGGCGGATACAGAAATTCAATTCAAGCTCTTGAAGAAGCAAGGCCAAATATGTTTAAAAATTGTGTACAATTCTGACTGAGCATACTGCATTTGTGATAGGCCTGAAAATTCAGGCTGGTGTTAAATCAGAATAAGAGGTTTATCCAGGATCCTCAACCATGGACTTTTCCAATAGATACAAAGTTCTTGCTCCTGGTGGGATGAGGTCACAAATTACTGGGAGAATGAGTGAATTGACCAAAGCACTGTTCTCCAGAATGCCATTAAATTGAGAGGGAGATATGAGAAATGTAGTGGTAATGGGGGATAGTACAGTTCAGAGAATATTTACTATTCTCTGGGGCAAAGATGCAGAGGGTGATTTGATAATGGAACAAGCTGCCAGAGGAAGTGGTAGCGATGGCTACAATTAAAACATATTCATGGAACCCCTACAATGTGGAAACAGGCCCTTTGGCCCAACAAGTCCACACTAACTCTCAGAGCATCCTGGCCAGACCCATCCCCCTATAACTCACCTAATCTACACATCCCTGAATACTATTGGCAATTTAGCATGGCCAATCCACCCTAACCTGCACATCTTTGGACTGTGGGAGGAAACCCACACAGACACAGGGAGAATGTGTAAACTCCACACAGACAGTTGCCCAAGGCTAGAATCGAACGAGGGTCCCTGGTGCTGTGAGGCAGCAGTGCTAACCACTGAGCCACCATTCTGGATGGTATATGAATAGGAAGAATTTAAAGGAATATGGGATAAATGCTGGCAAATGACACCAGGTCAGATTGGGATGTCTGATTGGTGCGGCCAAGTTGGACCAAGGGGTTTGTTTTCCGTGCTGTATGACTCCATAAGACACTGTTTTCCCTACCTGTTGCCAAGGTCCAGAAAATTTCTTCTGCAACGAAGAGGAACTCCAAGTAGGAGGGGAAGGATCTGGTTGCAAATTACACATAGGTACCAATGACACAGAGAGTGGTTCTGTGGAGGGATTACTGGCAGCTCAGGCCACGTTTGAAAAGCAGAACCAGAACATTAATAATCTCCTGATTACAACCCGAGCCACGTGCAAAATGGGTAAATAGAATTTGAAAGGTAAATGCTTTAAGTCAAAGCTTGGTCTGGGACAAATAGGCCATGATTCACAGGGCACTGGCTCCAGGAAAAAGAGAGCTGTTCCATTCTGAGTGGGATCCATGATGGGACCAGTGCCCAGGTGAATCGTTATGACAACGGTTGCCAAATTGGGCTTTGATCTTATCAGTGGTGGTGGGGAGGGGTCTGTTGAAGGGAGGTTTAAAATGTCAACAAGAAATCTGAGGGTCAGATGAAGGCTAATGAGGAAGTGAATAATAATCACGTTGACAGGAAAGGTTAGAAAACACACACAGGAGAGTGTAGCAGAAATTAGAACCAGAGTAAGTAATAATGGCTATAAAGTCAAAGCTTAAGGCTCTTTATTTGAGTGCACACAGCATTGAAAGGAAGATAGATGAGGTGATGGCACAAATAGAAATAAACGAATGACTTGATAGGTATTACAGAGCCTGGAAACAAAGAGACAAAGAAGGATGAGAGATAATCTCACTGGAATACATAGAATTCTTAAGAGGCTTGACAGAGGTAAATGCTGTGAGGATGTTTCCCCTCATGGAAGAGTTTAGGACCAGAGGGCACAGTTTCAGAATAAAGGGGCACCAATTTAAGACTGAGATGGCTTCTTCTCTCTGAGATTTGGGTGATCTTGAGTGTGAAACACAAAGCGTTGAATATGCAGATGCAGCAAGTAATTAAGAAGGCAAGTGGAATTTTGACATTTATTTCTCAGGGGTTGGACTTTAAAAAGAGGGAGGACTTGTTATAACTGTATTGGTGAGGTCGCACCAGGAGTGCTGTGCACAGTTTTGGTCCACTTATTTGAGAAAAGATATACTGGCTTTGGAGGCAGTTCAAAAGTGATCCACTATACTCCATTCCTGAGATGAAAGGTTGTCTTATCAAGAATGGCTAAACAGGTTAGGCTTTTTCTTCAATACAGGTTAGAAGAATGATGGGTGATCTTCATTGAAACAAACAAGATTCTGAGGGGGTTTGAAAGGGTAGATGTTGAGAAGATGTTTCCACTAGTGGAGGACTCTCAAACTAGGGGACACAGTTACAGAATAGGGGAACACTATGATATGTGAAATAACTTATTCATTCAGGGGACAGTGAATATTGTGGAGGCCAGAGCCCTGAAAGTATTTGAAGTGTGTTAAAAAATAAAATAGGAAAGGTGGGCTGAACGTGGCTAACAAGGGAAATGAGAAGTAATATTATAGCCGGGGAAAGGACATACAAATTGGCCAAAAAAAGCAGTAGACATGAGAATTGGGAACAGTTTAGATTTCAGCAAAGGAGAACAACGGGATTATTTTAGATGAGGAAATAAATTACGAGAGTGTGCCAGCAGAGAATATACCAACTGTAAAAGCTCCATAGGTATGTGAAGAGAAAAGATTAGTAAAAACAAATGTAGTTCCTAACAGTCAGACACAAGGGAAGTTATAATGGAGAACAAAGAGATGGCAGACCAATTTGGCTCTGTCTTCACAAAGGGCGTACACACAAAACTTAAGGAAGCACAGGGTTTAGTGGGAAGGAGGAAATAAAGGAAATCAATATTAGTAGGGAAATGGTGTTGGGGAAATTGATAGGACTGAAGGCAGATAAGTCAACAGGCCTGATAATCTTTATCCCAGAGTGGCATTGGTGGTCATCTTCCAAGATTCTTTAGATTCTGGAGCAGTTCCCATGGACTGGAGGGTAGCCAATGTGACTTTGCTG
>NC_063347.1:61275470-61287609 GCF_021869965.1 Rhincodon typus | reverse complement strand
CCCCCCACCTCCTTGTGTAATGTGTCAGCATTACAAACTCTATCACCACAATCCCTGCTTCAGTTCCTCTGCCCCTACTCCACCATCCATGTCTCGGTTTTCTCCACTCCTGGTCAGCTTCCGATCCTCCACCCTCCTTTTCCATGAGGGTCATCTACAGCTTTCTTGCCCACATCATACCAATGACCAGAGTTCATCTGTCTGGCCTGCGCTTGCTGACATACGCTGGCTCCCCATAAAGCAAAACTTAATTTTAATGTCAATACATATGCAACAGGTCAGATAGCATCCCGAGGAGCAGGAAAGTCAACGTTTCAGGCCGAAACCCTTTGTCAGGACTAGGGAGCGGGAAGGGAGGGTGGTTGGTCTGGGGAAGGATAAGTGAGATGGAGATAGGTGGATGTGGGTAGGCGGTTATTGTGATTGGTCAGTGGGAAGGGTGGAGCGGATAGGTGAGTCAGAAGATGGACAGGTTGGGGGAGGAGAGATTTTGAAGCTGGTGAAGTCAATATTCTGGCCATTGGGCTATAAGCTCCCATGGTGGAATATGAGGTATTGTTCCTTCAGTTTAAGTTCAGCCTCACTCTGACAGGGGAGGAAGCCAAGGATGGACATGTCACCATGGGAGTGGGAGGGGCAGTTAAAGTGGATGGCAATTGGAAGGTTGGGTTGGTTTGTGCGTGACTCTAGCTTCCAGCATCTGCAGTCCTTATTGTCTCCTCCTCAATTTTAATATTCCTATCCCTGTTTTCAAATTCGTTCACATCTCTCCCAATTCTCCTCTAGCCCCATATCCGCCTGTGAACACTGCATGCCTTAAATTCTGGTCTCTCCCAATTTTAATTGTGTTACCATTGGCCACTGGTGTCTTCAGTTGCCTGGGGCCCAGTTCTGGAAGTCTTTCCCGAAAGCTCTGACCCTGCGTCTTCTATTAGAAAACTACCTCAGTGACCAGGCTTTTGGACTTTGGTGGCTAATGTTCACTCTCTCAATTTGAGTTATAAAATTCTGGTGAGTCAGGCTATTTTATTTGATTTGCTTAACTGTCATTGACTCCTCTCAATTGCACGTCATTATCTGGCGAATGTTCGATGGTCTTTTTATTTAGGATATTGACTCAATGTGATGATTTACCTTCATAGTCTGCCTGCGAGTAATACAGCAATGATTTCAGGAATTGCTGATGATGGAGTGGTGTTTCATCGCCTCGCTTCCTTGTCCTTTCCAAGGCCTCACGACTGAGAGCAGGAGCATCTGATATCCTTTCAGGATTGGGCTTGCTCCCATTCAATTGCTCAGGGTTAAAAAAATGCATATTGCAGGTTTGCTCTTACCTAGAGCAGTGTGACTAAATCTGTTGACTCACTACATGAGTGATGCAGGCAGAGAGAGATACTGTTAGAGGAAGGGCATGCTTTCCCCACCAAGGACTGGGAAAGGTAATTCCCCACTGCCCCCAACCCTGCCAGATTTGCGTGGGGTGTACAACAGTGTCTACGGGACACTGTCGCAGTGACCCCAGGGTCTGGTGTGTCTACAGGACTCTGTCGCAGTGAGCCCAGGGTCTGGTGTGTCTACAGGACACTGTCACAGTGGCACAGAAACATAGAAATAAGAAGCAGAGGGAGGCCATTCAGCCCCTTGAACCTGTTCTGCCATTTAATATGATCGTAGCTAATTGTCTATTTCAATGTCATATTCCTGCTTTCTCCTCATACTCCTTGATGATTTTAATATCTAAAATTGTATCGATCTGTTTCTTGAATGTACTCAGTGACTTGGACTCCACAGCTATGTATGGGAGAAAATTCTACAGGTTCATGACCCTTCATGTTTCAACCAGAACCCTTCTCATCCTCCCAAGCTCTAGAGAATGCAGGCCCAGTTGAACCAACCTCTCCTTATATGACAGTCATGCCATCACTGGTATCAGCCTGGTGAACCTACTCTGCACTCACTCGATGGCAAGTATATCCTTTCTTAGGTGGGAAGACCAAAACTGCACACAGTATTCCAGGTAGGGTCTCCCCAAGGCCCTGTATAACTGCGGTAAGACATCCCTACTTCTGAACTCAAATCCTCTTGCAATGAAGGCCAATATACTAATTGCTTTCATAATTACTGTCTACTTTCATTGACTAGTGAGTGAAGACACCTAGATCCCTTTGTATATCCACTCTTCCAAATCTATCACCATTTAAATAATACTCAACCCGTCTGGTTTTCACACCAAAGTGTAAAACTCCACATTTAGCCCCATTGTGCTGTCCCTGCCATGTGTTTGCCCACTCACTCAATTTGTTTAAATCACCTTGAAGCCTGCTTGCATTCTGCTCACAGTTCACAGTCCCACCCTAGTTTTGTGTTGTCAGCAAATGTGGAAATGTTGTATTTGTTTTCCCCATGTGTATATCATAAAGCTGGGGCCCAAGCACTGATCCGTGCAGTAGCCCATTAGTCAGTGCCTGCCTCTCAGAAAAAAGACCTATTTATTCCCACCCTCTTTCCTGTGGTTCTCCTTTACCTGTTCTACCAGTTACATCCTCAAAAAACTCCACTAGATTTGTTAAGATTGTTAAGGGTTCTCCCTCAGGCGGCTCAGGAAATTTGACACGTCCATAAGGTCTCTCACCAACTTCTACAGATTCACCATTAAAAGCAAACTGTCCAAGTGGTACAGCCTGGTATGACAACAGCTCTGTCCAGGACCATAAGAAACTGCAGAAGATGGTGTGCACAGCCCAGACCATCACAGAAGCCAACCTTCCATCCATGGACTCTATTTACACGGCTCACTGCCGCAGAACGGTGGCCAACACCATCAATGACCCATCGAACCCTGGTAATGACCTCCTACGGCCTCGTCCATCAGGCAGAAGATACAGAAGCCTGAACACTCGCACCGACAGGTTCAGGAACTCTATCCATCTTCTATCCGCCTCCCCCTCTCTCCCTATTTATTTCAGAACCCCCTTCCCCTCCCCCATTTCTGATGAAGGGTCTAGGCCCGAAACGTCAGCCTTCCTGCTCCTATGGTGCTGCTTGGCCTGCTGTGTTCATCCAGCTCTACACCTTGTTATCTCAGATTCTCCAGCATCTGCAGTTCCTACTATCTCAGGTTCGGGAACAGCTTCTTTCTGGCCGTTATCAGACTGATGAATGGACTCTAGCCTCAAATTATGTAGCCTGCAATGTAACCTGTATGCCTCTAAATCTTTTTGATCTGTACATCCTTTGCTAGCTACGATCTGCCTGTACTGCTCATAAACAAAGCTTTTCACTGTATTTCAATATACGTGACAATAAAATCAAAATCAAAACCAAATCAAATGAAGGGTTCAAACCCAAAACATTGACTTTCCTACTCCTCTGAAGCTCCACACTGTGTTGTCTCTGACTCCAGCATCGACAGTTCTTACTATCTCTGAAGTTTGTTAAGATTTGTTTATTGGCCTTTCATAAACCCATGCTAGCTTTGTCCAGTCTCCTTAATGCTTTCTACATGTTCTGTTATTACACCTTTTATACTACACTCTGACACTTTCCCCATGACTCATGTCAGGCAAACTAGTCAGTAATTCTGTTTTTGCTGTAACTGGTGCGTTCTCCATGGCAACACCCCACCAGAGACCACTTGGCAGCCAATCAGCACTTCCCTGTGCTGTGTTACTTCAGTATTGTTGTGATGCAGAGGTGTGGGTGTTGGACCGGAGCGGACAAAGTCAGAGGTTACACGACACCAGGTTATAGCCCAACAGGTTTATTTGGAAGCTTTCGGAGCACAGCCTCTTCATCAGGTGCAGTGAGAGAAAAGAGCACACAGACCTAGAGTTTATAGGCAGAGAGATCAAGGGCAGAGAGATCAAAAGATCATACAACTGGTGTGAATGGAGTGTCAGATATTAAGTCTCGGCAGGTGACCAAGAGTGTTAGACAGTGAGCCAAGGGTCAACAGCTGAATAACCAGTGGAGGAAGGACCTGTACTTAATCTGATTAATTGAAGCGGAGAGATAATTACAAAGAATTAACAATAAGATAGAGCTGGAGACAAACCAAATGGCTGGAATAACATGATAGGTATAAGAGTCATATGCTGAGGGTCTAAACAGAGTAACAAGCAATCCAAAACTGTACAAACTAATTATGGTAGAGATGTCATAACAAGTTCAAGGTGATGGTGTGAAAACAGGGCAGTAAGGAAGGTTATACAGATACAGGGCAGTGTGGCGGGGTCACCTGTAGTGTGCCATGAACCCCAAGATCCTGGGTGAGGCTGTCCCCATGGGGACCGAACTTAGCTGTCAGCCTCTGCTCGGTGACTCTGGGTTATTGTGTATCCCAAAGTCTGCCTTGGAGAATGTTTACCTGAAGATCCGAGTCCGAATGTCCTTCACCGCTGAAATGTTCCCCCACTGAGAGGGAACATTTGTGTCTGGCGATTGTTGCAGAGTGTCCATTCATCTGTTGTCGTAGCATCTGCATGGTTTCACCAATGTACTATGCCTCGAGGCATCCTTGCCTGCAGCGTATGAGATAGACAACATTGGCCGAGTCACATGAGTATCTGCTGTGCATGTGGTGGGTGATGTTCCCACGTGTGATGGTACTATCCATGTTGAAGATCTGACATGTGTTGCAGAGGTTGCCATGACAGGGTTGTATAGTGTCATGGTTGATGTTGTCCTGAAGGCTGGGTAGTTTGTTGTGAACAATGGTCTGTTTAAAGTCTGGCGGTTGTTTGAAGGTGAGAAGTGGCAGTGTGGGGAAGATCTTGGCGAGGCCCTCATCATCATTGGTAATGGGTTGATGGCTGCGAAGAACATGGTGTGGTTTCTCCACTCCCGAGAAGTACTGGACGAAGAAGGGCACCCTATTGGATGAATCCTGTATCTGTCTTCTGAGGAAGTCATTACGGATTTTTGCTGTGGCACTTTGGAACTGGCAATCGATGAGTTGAGCATCACATCCTGCTCCTGTGAGGGTGTTCTTCAACACCTTCAGGTGTCCATCTCGTTCCTCCTCATCCGAACAGATTGTGTGTATGCGTAGGGCTTGTCTGGAGGGGATGGCTGTTTTAATATGTTTTGGGTGAAAGTTAGAGAAGTACAACATCGTGAGGTTATCCGTAGGCTTGCGGTAGAGTGATGTACTGAGATGTCCGTCCTTGATGGAGATGCGTGTGTCCAAGAATGAGACTGATTCTAAAGAGTAGTCTATGGTAAGTCTGATTGTGGGATGAAACTTGTTGGTATCATAATGTAGTTGTTTCAGTGATTCCTCACCATGAGTTCAAAGGAAGAAAATGTCGTCAATGTATCTGGTGTATAGTGTTGGTCGGAGGCAAAGAAGTCTTGTTCAAACCTGTGCATGAAAATTTTGGCATACTGGGGAGCAAACCTGGTCCCCATGGCTGTTCCATGTGTCTGGATGAAGAACTGGTTGTTGAAGATGAAGATGTTATGATCAAGGATGAAGCAAATGAGGTGTAGGGTGGCATCTGGAAGTTGGCAGTTGTTGGTATTGAGTACTGAGGCTGTTGTGGTGATGCCGTTTATGTGGGGGATGCTGGTGTAGAGTGTCAAAATGACCATTGTGACCAGGAATGTTCCTGGTTCGAATGGTCCGTGGGTGCTGAGTTTCTGTAAGAAATCTGTAGTGCCACAACAGAAGCTGGGGGTTCCCCGTACGATGGGTTTCAAGATGCCCTTGACATAGCCAGAGAGGTTCTCAGACAGGGTCCCAGTGCCTGATATGGTGGGACGTCCAGGTGTGTAGGCTTTGTGTATCTTTGGAAGGCAGTAGAAGTCCCCTACCCAGATTTATGTAGGATGAGAATGTGTAGGGTACTCTGAAGCACTGGATCAAAAGTCTCGACTAGTCTGTTCCGTTCCTGGGTGCATTCTTTGGTCGGATTGGCAGGTAGTTGTCTGTAGTGTTCCTGGTTGTTCAGTTGTCTGTATACTTCTTTGCAGTAGTCTGTTCTGTTCTGTATGGCAATGGCTCCTCCTTTGTCTGCTGGTTTGATAACAATGTTGTGATTGGCCTTGAGAGCATGGATGGCGTTGCGTTGTACCTGGGTGACGTTCTGTGCTACCCTTGTGAGTGCGGCTGATGAATCTGCTGTTAACGCATCTCCTGACAGCTCAAGCGTCCATGTCAAACCTAGGGCAGCAGCCCTCTGTAGGAGTCCAATTCGACTCCTTCCTCTGTTCGCTGCACCATGGATCTCTCTGTCGACTATTCGATTTGTTGGTTTAGTCGTTGGGCTCGCTGCTAATATCTGGGGGGTTGTGGAAGAATTCTCAGAGCCTCATTCGCCTGATGAATTCCTGTGTCTGCCGTGAGACCATTGGGATCCATGTTGGTGGTGGGGCAGAAACTGATCCCTCGGCTGAGAACTTCAATCTCATCTGCTTGAAGTGGGTGGTCAGATAAGTTGACAATGGTTTTTCCCTGCGGTGGTACCGCTTTCAACAGTGGTACCAGGGCAGACTTGGTTATTGCTGGTGGTGATGTCAAGTTTCTCCAGCATCTCGTTCTTGGTGTGTATGTAGCTGGTGTAGTTCCATTGCCTCGTATGTTTGGCAGTGTCTTGTAACTGTGCTGCTGTATCTTGAGCGCAAGCCGAGAATATAGATTCAATCTCGATTTCAAGGCCACAGCGCTTGCTGTAGAGTTGGTGTACAAGATGGTTGAGGAGTCTGTGAGAGGCGTGATAGCAAAATCTCTCAACATGCTGTATCGGTGTTGTAGGTCAACTTGAGTGGATTTGGGATCTGTAGTCTTTTTGGGATCTTTTGTGTTTCTTGTAGAAACTTGAAGTCTGTGTCGATATGCTGTGGAGATCCACTTTGAGCCAGAGTTGGTGGTGTTGATGGTAGCCATGATGTGGAGGTGCCGGTGTTAGACTGGGATGGACAAGGTCAGAAATCACACGACACCAGGTTATAGTCCAACAGGTTGATTTACTCCTTCGTCAGGTGCGGTGACAGCAGGGCACATAGGCACAGAGTTTATTGGCAGAGAGATCAAGGGAAAACAGATCAAAAGATCATACAGCTGGTGTGAATGGAGTGTCAGATAATAAGTCTCTGCAGGTGACCAAGAGTGTTAGATGATGAGTCAAAATGTCAACAGCTGAATAACCAGTAAAGGGATGACTATAATCTGACTAAATGAGGCAGAAAGGTCGTTATGAAAAATTAAAAATAAGGTGGTGTTGGAGACAAACTAAATGACTGGAATAACATGACTGGCATAGGAGAAGCATGCCGAGGCTCTAACCAAAGTAATAAGCAATCCAAAACTGTAAAACTAATTAAGGTAGAGAGATCAACAACATGTTACTAAGGTGATGGTGTTAACACAGGGCAGTAAGGAAGGTTATACAGATACAGTATAGTTCGGTGGGGTCACCTGCAGTGCGACATGAACCCAAGATGGGTGAGGCTGTCCCCATGGGTACCGAACTTAGCTATCAGCCACTACTTGGTGACTCTGGGTTATTGTGTATCCCAAAGTCCGCCTTGGAGAATGTTTACCTGAAGATCCGAGGCTGAATGTCCTCAATTCTGGAATGTTCCCCGACTGAGAGGGAACATTTGTGTCTGGCGATTGTTGCAGAGTGTCCATTCATCTGTTGTCGTAGTATCTGCATGGTTTCACCAATATACTATGCCTCGAGGCATCCTTGCCTGCAGCGTATGAGATAGACAACGTTGGTCGATCTTATTGAAAGTCCAGTGCTGTTCCAATCTTCCTTATACTCACCCCCAGCCAAGGGTGGGGTTCAGTGAGCTACACTTAGAAAGTCGCCTGTTTCTTTTTAGTTACTTGTTGGCTGCCGTATTCCCAACATGCATTTCAGCTACAGATTGACCACATCCAAAAACAGCGCAAACACCATGTTCTCTACCACCCCGAAACACCCACTGCGGTTCCACAGCTGTTGTTCAAACTCCAAAGCTCAGACCGGATAGTACTTCCTGCACATACAGGACACGGGAAGTGTCCCATTGTTCCCAAACAGCACATAGTGCTTACTCTGGCAAAGGGAAGATGGGGCTCAGAGCTGGCCTGCCGTTCATCGCTCTGTTAGACTTGACAAATGGCTACAACAATGACTGATACTTTTAATAATTTCCCTTCTGTCTGGCAGGGGAAAGGGGTCGGGGGGCTTGACTGGAGAATGTGCAAACTCTTACACAGACAGTCACCCGAGGCTGGATTCGAACCCGGGTCTCTGGCGCTGTGAACCAGCACTGAGCCACCGTGCCACCCCTAACAGTTTGCCACCCAGCTCATAAACAAATACATAAAAAAAGAAGTAGCCGTCCAACTCATGGAATCCATGTCAGCTCACAAACTGACATCTTCATCATGGTTTTCCAAATTCAGCTTACACACACACACACCCTCTCCCCTTCCAGCAGCCCCCACCCCACACCGTCCCACTCTCCCCGCCCTCTGTCTGTCCATGTCCTTACTCAGGTTCAAGCCAGATCTCTCCATCGCCTTCTTGTGCTGGGATTGGCGCTATGCTCTCGCAGCAGGACCCCACTGAAGGAGGGAGTTGAGGCAGAGGGGAGCAGGACACAATTTCCGAAATTGTTGTGATGTAAAACCCAAAATGAAGGGACTTGCCCTTCAGAAGTCGGGGGTGAGCTGCCTCCTAGAGCTGCTGGAGTCCTCCTGCTGTGGTTTGACCCACATTGCCCTCAGGGAGGGAATTCCAGGATTTTGACCCAGCGACACTGAAGGAACAGCGATATATTTCCAAGTCAGGATGGTGAGTGGACTTGGAGGGGAATTTCTGTACACAAACCATTGAAGGTGACAGAGCAGGTTGAGAGTGCATTGAACAAAGCAGTAATAACAAAAACAGAAAACGCTGCAGATACTGAGAGGCAGAAAGAGTTACTGCTTCAAGCTGACCAGACAGCCTCACCTGCGGAGTGCTTTTTTTTGTGTTTTTATTACAGATTATCAGTACCTGCACTTTGTAAAGCATACAGGATGCTGGGGCTTTATGAATGGAGTCATCCAGAGTGAAAACAAGGAAGTTATTTTAAGAATTAGAATCCACCCGACATCCCCCATCAGCTAAAGCATTGTGTCTAATTTCAGACCCAACACTTAGAAGGATGTGATGCCTCTAGAGAATTTAGCAGATGACCTGAATGGTTCTGGGAATGAAGTGTTCTGGTTTGGTCACAGACAGGATGAAAAGCTGCAGTCATGGAGATCTACAGCACAGGAAAAGACCCTTCGGCCCATTGTGCCCATGCTAGTCAATACAGCTACCTAACTAATCTAGCCCCATTTTCCAGCACTTGGCCCATAGCCTTGTATGCCTTGACATCACAAGTGCACATCAAAATACTTCTTCAATGTTATGAGGGTTTCTGCCTCTATCATCCTTACAGGCAGTGAGTTCCACCACCCTCTGGGTGAAAAAGCTTTTCTTCACATCCCCTCTAAACCTCCTGCTCCTTCCCTTAAAGGTATATGCCTGGATCATTGATCCCTACATCAATGGGAAAAGTTCCTTTCTATCTTCTCTATCTGTACCCCTCATAATTTTATACATCTTAATCATGTCCCCTCTCAATCTCCTCTGCTCTGAGGAAGACAACCCCAGTCTGTCCAATCTCTCTTCATAACTGATCGAGAGGGGACATGATTGAGATGTATATGAAGGGCATAGATAGGGTAGACAGAAGAACCAATTCCCCTTGATGGAAAGATCCATGACCTGGGGTGGGGGGGAGGGGGTGGGGGCATAGATTTATAGCTGTCACGTGTACCATGATACAGTGAGAAGTGCTGTTTTGTGTGCCCTGCAGGCAGATTTTTACCAAAACAAGTGTATCAGAGTAGGAAAACAGAGTGCAGACTACAGTGTTACAGCCGCAAAGAAAGTGCAGAGAGAGAGATCAACGTTAACATTTGAGAGGTCTGTTCAGCAGGGAAGAAGCTGTTCTTGAATCTATGTGTATCCAAACTTTTGTATCTTCTGTTCGACAGAAGAGGGTGGAAGGGCTTTTTGATTATGTTGGTTGCTTTTCTGAGGCAGTGGAAAGTACAGATGGAGTCAATGGAAGGAAGGCTGTTTTTTTTTGTGATGGACTGGGCTGTGCTCATGACTCTCTGTAGTTTCTTGTGAAGAGGAGTTGCTATACCAAGCTGTGATTCACACAGCTAGGATGCTTTCTGTGGCGCATCTATAAAAATTGCTACAGACAACACAGTGTGGAACTATTGGAACCCAGCAGGCCAGGCATTATCAGAGGAGCAGGAAAGTCGATATTTTGGGTTTACACCCTTCATCAGAACTGACTGTCCCGCTCCTTTGATGCTGCCCGGCCTGCTCTGTTCCTCTAGCTCCACACCTTGTTATCTCGGACTCCAGCATTGGCAGTTCTTACTACCTCTATAAAAATTGCTAAGCGTCTTTGAGGACATGCTGAATTTCCTTAGCCTCCTGAGGTAAGCAGAAGAGTTGTTGTGTTTTCCTGAATGTAGCGTCAACGTGGCTGGGCCAGGATAAATTGTTGTGATCGTCGCTCCCAGCAATTTGATGCTTTCGACCATCTCCAGCTCAGCACCATTGACGCAGACAGGGGTGTTTAAGGTAAGGGCTAGGAGGTTTAGAGGAGATGTGAGGAAAAACATTTTCACTCAGAGTGGTGGGAATCTGGAACTTACTGCCTGTAAGGGTGTCACAGAGTCATAGAGACCCATAGCACAGAAAAAGGCCTTTCAGCTGATTGCATCTGAACCAGTCAAAAATAGCCACATATTCTAATCCAGAACTTGGCCCATAGCCTCGTATGCAAGTGCACTTTAAATACCTCCTAAACGTTATGAGGGCTCCATGCATAAATTACTACTGTGGTCCTTAATGGGCCCTGCCCTTTCTGTTGATATCCTTCTACCCTTAATGTGCTTGTAAAACAATTTAGGAATTTCCTTTATCTTACCAGTGTGCTTCCATATGCCTTTTAAGCTTTCCTAATCTCCTATTTAAATTCCCTGTTGCACATTCTATGCTCCTGCTGTTTTGAGCCCTCAGGATCCACAATAATTATCAAATCTCTACAGTGGAAACAGGCCATTTGGCCTATTGAGCCCACAGAGACTCGCTGAAGGGCATCCCATCCAGACCCATCCCCTAGCCTACCACTGCATTTCCCATGGCTAACACACCCAGCCTACACATGCCTCAACACTACGGGCAATTTAGCGTGGCCAATCCACCTAGCCTGCACATCTTTGGACTGTGGGAGGAAACCGGAGTACCTGGAGGAAACCCACAAGACACGGGGAGAATGTACAAACTCCATGCACGCAGTCGCCCAAGGGTGGAATTGAACCCAGGTCCCTGCAGCAGTGCTAACCACTGTGCCACTGTGCCATTCAATTGTCTTTGTCAATGTTAAAGATGGGTGTTGCTGCTCATTTCCAGATACACCGTCCAACTCCCAACTCCCTAAACATTGAGCCATCATGTCGTGCCTTTTTCTCTTAATCCCTTTTTCTCTTTATCCCTCGATATCCAGCGTTCACCGGATTGACAGTCCCACCCTTTTTCTTTCTTGGAAAATGTTGGCCCTGTATCTCCATATTTCCTTTTTGAATGCAAATGACTGCTCTGAGACAGATTTATCTGGATGTGCCCACTCCCAGTCTAATCTGACCAAATCATATCAGAACTTATTAAAATAAGCCTTATCCCAGTTGAGAACTTTGATTTCAGGTCCCCCCAACCTTGAACTTTTCCACAACAATCTTGAATCTAACAGAGTGATGATCACTGTCTGTAAATACTCCCTTACTGATACTTCAGCCACATGCCCAGCTTCTTTACCTAAAATTAAGCCCAGGACTCCCCTCTCTCTTGTAGGACCTTGTAAATGCTGGTTTAAGAGGCTATCCTGGAAACATTAAGAATTCTGCTCCCTCCAAACCTGTCATACAATGACTCTCCCAGTTAATGTAGGGAAAGTTGAAATCCCCCCCACTATCACTTCCCTGACATTTGCCCAAAAAAAAAGGCAGTGGTAGAGGGACATTGAAGAAGTATTTACATGCACCAAGGCATTCAGGTCTATGAGCCAATCATTGGAGAGAGAGTGT
>NC_063347.1:61248410-61255470 GCF_021869965.1 Rhincodon typus | reverse complement strand
TTATAAAGGGAGCGAGAGAAAAGTTATAGACCCAGTCAGCTTGATGTCAGTACTGGGGAAAATGTTGGCTTCCTTTATAAAAGGCCTTGGAAAACAGTGGAAAGATCAGACAGATTCTGTATGGATTCATGACAGGGAAATCATGCTTGGACAAATCTACTAGAATTCTTTGAGAATGTAACTAGTAGAGTTGATAAGATGGAGCTAGTGGATGCAGTTTATTTGGACTTGCAAAAGGCTTATCTTAAGTCCCCACATAAGAGATTAGCATGTAAAAGTAAAGCTCATGGGATTGGGGACTTAGTGAACTATCATGGGTAGAGAACTGGTTAGCAAAACTTCTAAACTCAGGGGAGTTCAAGCCATTGTTCAGAAACCTGACCTAGTAATTTAACGTGTTTAGTGCAGATAGTACTCTGGTGATGAGGCACTACAGCCAAAATGTCCTTTCAGGTGCTCAGTGAAATAAAAGCAACAGTGCAGATGGGAACAGTGAATGAAATAAACAGGACATAGACTCTCAAATTGATTTGCTGCTCTAAGTTTCATTTTCCTACCACTGAGAAAACTTTAGGGGAGGTGATGGTGTCATGGGAATCTTAATGGATGAGTAATCCAGAACCCCAGGTTAATGGTTCTGGGTTCGAATCCCACCATGCTAGATGGTGACATTTGAATTCGATGAAATAAACCATGCAACTACTGTCAATTATTGCAAAAATCCATCTTCCATCCTTCCCTGTTCTGGCCTCCATACCCACAGCAATTACCCCCTGGGCAATTAGGGATGAATAATAAACCATGACCTGGCCAACAATGCCCACATCCAATGAATTAAAGAAAAGAAAATATTCCCATGTGTTTTGCTAGAATATAAAGAGGATATTCCCATATTGAATTCCATTTACCACATATACCCACCTGTCAAGCAGTCTGTGTCTCTATGTAACTTTTTGATTATTTTAAACAATTGCGTAGTTCCTCCCTACTTAGTGTCACATGTGTAACACTGAATGTACTGCAACTTATTCTTCGGCCCAGTCCATGATCACAAGAAGTCGAAGCAGTATTAGGCCCTCTGTCCCATTGGCCACACTCCACCATTCAATAAGGTGATTTGAATGTGACCTTCAATACAGTTCCTTGTCCCCCCTACTCCCAATAACATTTGATTTCCTTTATAAATCAGGACTCTGCCCAATCCATCTGGAGCATATTTGATGATCCAACTGCCATTGTGGGATATGAGCGTGAGTCCACAGAACATTCACCTCTGGATCAATAGCCCAGCGACATCATTAGTGTCCCATTATCTCCCTCTTGTCAACCGTGGATCAGCTAGAGTACAGATCCCTGAGGAATACTGTTGGTCACAGTGTGTCAATCAGGATTCATTCTCTTCATTCCAAATCTGGCCATTCAGCCAATTACCAAACCATATCACAAAATTATTCTAAATACGAGATAATAAGGTGTAGAGCTGGATGAACACAGCAGGCCAAGCAGCATCAGAGGAGCAGGAAGGCTGTTTCGGGCCTAGATGAGTAGCTTTTCTGTTACCATTTTGTATCACTTATGTTAAATTGTATACTTCTTCCTTTTGACTTATTATGAAATTTCTTATCTCCTTTATATTTTACTCTCTTTGTTTATAGAAAAATGGAAATAAATATTCATTTAATCAGAATATAGTTTTAATTATTGTCCATTATTGTTTATTAATGGGCCTGATTTTCCTTTCCCACTTTCTTTCTCTTAACATATTTGGAAAATCCTCTGACCCAAACTTTGATATCTCTTCCATTTGGTTCACACTCCTTTGCTCTGACTTGCCTTTTTTTACTGTTTTGTCCAGCCCTCTCAGTTCCACTTTGCAGGCAACGTGGGAGCCTGATCTGATATCTTACTTGCTGATCACGGTACACAGCACAAGTGGAGCTTTTGCCTTTTAGGGGAATGTACTCGTTCTCATACAATTATTGAAATATTTCCCATTGTTTGTCCAGAGGATGATTTATTAACAGCTCAGCCTCGTCCACTCTGGCCAATCTGTTTCATCTATTGGAAATGGAGTGCGAGATGGCTCCCATGCTAATAGCAAAGAGAAGGAGCAATGCTATTCACTGCAGTATTCTTAGTCTCTGACCTGCTCTTGTAGCCATTGTATTTATATGGCTAGTCCAGTTCAGTTTCTGGTCAATGGTAACCCCCAGGATGCTGATAGTGGGGGATTCAGTGATGGGAACACCATTGAATGTCAAGGGGTGGTGATTAGATTGTCTCTTATTAGTGATGGTCATAGCTTGGCATTTGTGTGGCGCGAATGTTACTTGCCACTTGTCAGCCCAAGCCTGGATATTGTCCAGATCTTGTTGCACTTGAACACGAACTGCTTCAGTGTTTGAGGCGTCACGAATGGTGCTGAACATTGTGCAATCGTTGGTGATCATCCCCACTTCTGACCTGATAAAGCAGCTGAAGATGGTTGGGCTTAGGACACTACCCTGAGGAACTCCTGCAGAGATGTCCTGGAGCTGAGACGACTGACCTCCAGCAACCACGACCATCTTCCTATGTGTCAGGTATGACTCCAACCACCGGAAAGTTTGTCCCAGTTCCCATTGATTCCAGTTTTGCTAGGGCTCCTTGATGCCACACCCAGTCAAATGCAGCCTTGATATTAAGCTCTGTCACTCTCACCTCACCTCTGGGATTCAACTTTTTAGTTTATGTTTGACCCAAGGCTGTAATGAGGTCAGGAGCTGAGTGGCTCTGGCGGAACCCAAAAACTGGGCGTTGCTGAGAGGTTATTTCTGAGCAGGTGCTGTTTGATAGCACTGTTAATGACATCTTCCATCATTTTACTGAATGATCAAGAATAGACTAGTGGTAATTGGTCGGGTCATCCTGACTGCTGAATGCAGGATTTATCTGGAAAACTTTTAATATGGCCAGGTGGATGCTAGTGTGGTAACTGAACTGAAACAGTTTGGCTAGGAAACAGGCAGGGAGTAGAGCTATACTAGTGTATTTGGAACTGGGAAGGAAGCTATACTCTCAGGAACCAGACTAGCATTAGATAGGAGGGATGTGATAGCACTGGAAGACTGAGCAAAGGAGATTTACCAGATGTTGCTTAGGCTTGAGAGTTTTAGCTATGAAGAGAAATTGGACAGACTGGAGTTGTTTTCCTTAGAGCAGAGGAAATTTAGTGGGGACACAATTAAGATCATAAAATTATGAAGAATGGAGATAGGGTAGACAGGAAGAAACCTTTCCCCTTAATGGAGGGATCAACGACCAGGGGCATAGATTTAAGGTAAGGGGAAGACAGTTTAGAGGAGATGTAAGGTGAAATATTTTCACCCAGAGGGTGATGGGAATGTGGAATTCACTGCCTGTAAGGATGGTAGAGACAGAAATGCTCATAACATAGAAGAAGCATTTAGGTGTGTACTTCTAATGCCAAGGCAATATCAATGCAGCACATTTAGAAAGTCATACTCTGATTAAGCAGAGTCAGCACTGCTTCATGAAAGGGAAATAGAGCCTAACTAATTAACTAGAGTTTTTCGAGGGAGTCTCAATCAGAGTGGATATAGGGGAACTAGTAGATGTGTTGTATTTGGAATTCCAGAAAGTATTCAGCAAGGTACCTCATTAAAGGTTAAGTCATAAGATAAGAGCTTGTGGTGTTGGAGGTGATGGGTAAGAAACACTGAGGGTCTCTTTTACAGGGTGGTGGCCTGTAACCAGTGGAGTTCTGCAGGCATCAGTGATGGGACTGCAACTGTTTACAACTTATATTAATGATGTGGAGGAAGAAAGTGAATGTACTGTAGCTAAATTTGCAGATGACACCAAAACAGGTGGAAAGGCAAGTTGTGAGAAGGATGCAAACTGTTTACAGAGAGATATTCATAGGTTAAGTAAGTGGGCAAAAGCTTGGCAAATGGTGTATAATGTGGAAAAATGTGAAGTTGTTCATTTTGGAAGGAAGAATAGAAGAGCTGAATATATTTAAATAGAGAAAAAAACAGAAAGCTGCAACACAGAGGGAGTTGGGGATATTTATTCATGGAGCACAAAAACCTCACACATAGGTGCAGCAGCTAATCAGTAAGGCAAATGGAATATTGGCCCTTATTTCAAGTGGGTTGGAGTATAAGAGTAGGGAAGTCTTATTACAACTGTACAAGGTGCTGGTGAGACCACATCTGGACTACTTGAGCAGTTTTGGTCCCTTTATTTAGGAAAGGTATCATTTCATTGGAGGCAGTTCAGAGAAGGTTCACTAGAATGGTTCCTGGCATTGAGGGGTTGCCTTATGAGCAGAGATTGGAATATAGAGGAATGAGAGATGACCTTATTGAAATGTATAAACTTCTTAGGGGTCTTGATAGTGTAGGTGAGGAAAGGTTGTTTCCCCTTGTGGGAAAGTATAGGACCAGAGGGTGTAATCTCCAACTCCTTCTAGAAAACATTAATTATGTTCAAGGCTGGGATAGACATTTTTAATCAGGAAGGGAATCAAGGGTTACGGGGGGAAAGGCAGGGAAATGAAGTTGAGCATTATCAGCTCAGCCATGATCTCATTGAATAGTGGAGTAGACTCAATGGGCTGAGTGGCCTACCATTGATCCTGCATCATGATGTGGTTTTATGGGCACTAACCAGTGTTATACCTCAGGGATAGGAGTTATACTGAGAAGGACTGCTTTTACCAGTAGGGACCAGCAATATACCAGCAAGGTCAAGAGTTGCACCAACAGGGTCCGACATTATACTAATACATACCAAAGTTGTACTGACATGGATGGGGTTGTACCAACAAGGACCACAGTTATACTGAGAAGAAGTGGGATGTTATGAGACGGAGCAGAGTTCTCCTGGGTAAAGAGTACAGTTACACCAGCAGGGAGCTGAGTTATCGCAGCAGAACTATACCAGCAGAAGACAGAGTTGTACCAGCAGGGAGCAGAGCTTTACCAGCAGAGAACAGAGTTATCCCAGCAGGGACCAGAGTTATCCCAGCAGGGACTGGGGTTTAACTGACAGGTTCTGGTGGTTTCAGGATACAGACAGGAGCTATACTAACAAAGACGGGGCTATTCTGACAAGTACGCGGACAGGAGCTATACTGACACAGACCGAAGTTATGCCGACAGCAGCTTTACTGTCTGGGACTGGAGTTACCCGGACAAGGTCCGGTATTTCACTTGTGATCGTGATTGATCCAGGGACTGTATCACCGGGGACAGGGCCAGACTGGAACAATACTGGCTGATGGTACTAAGAAGGACCGGAGTTATACTGCCAGCGAATAATCGCTATCCGACAGGGACCGGAGTTATACCGGCGGGGACCGGGGCTGCAGTGCGGAATGAGCAGGTTTTGCAGCGGAAATCTGGGACCGGGGTTATATCCGGGGACGGTTCCCAAATCTCCCTATTTCAGTCTCTCTCCCTTTCTATAATATTCCTATCTCTCTATCCATTCTTCTTCCTACCCCACTTCTATTCCCCTGTCTCCCCTCTCTCTATCCCTACACACACTCTGTCTATCCCTACTCTCTCTCTCTATCCCTATCTCTATCCCTACTCTCTCTCCCTCTATCCCTACTCTCTCTCTCTATCCCTATCCCCACACTCTCTCTCTATCCCTACTCGCTCTCTCTCACCGCCTCTCCCTCTCTCTAAACGCCTCCCTCTATACCCCACCTTCTCCACCTCTTTCACTATCCCCCCCTTTCTATTGCTATCTCTCTCTCTCTCATTCCCCCTCTCTCTCTATCCTCCACGCCTCGCTCTCTATCGCTGTCTCTCTCTCTCACTCACTCTCCCCCGCCTCTCCACGGTCCCAGGCTCGGTGTCTCTCGTTCGGACTGGTTCGCGTCACAGCCCGGGCGGCTGAGCAGGAAACAGGAGTCTTCCTGTGATCCCTGCAGAGAGAAACCATCAGCTAAACTCAGCCCAGCAGAGAGAGAGAAAGCCATTCCAGCCGGACGGGGAGAGACGGAGCAGACAGGTGGGAGAGCTGGGACAGGGAGCTTGTGACTGAGTTCCTGATATCTGGGGAGCCAGGAGAGGGGGACAGAGCCAGAGTGGGGTAGGGAAGGGGATTGAGAGGCAGAGAGACAGAGACAGAAAGAATGAAATACAGAAAGGCAGGGAGACACAGAGTGAGACAGAGTGACAGATAGAGAGAGGGAAGGGCCAGAGGGGGATCCAGACAGTGATAGAGGGAAAGAGAAGAGCAGAGATAAAGGGCTGTGACAGGATCATTCAGAGAGATCCAGGCATAGGGAGAGCACAGAGAGAGGGTGCCAGGGAGAGAGAGATAGACAGGGAGTGAGAGGGACACAGAGAGAGAGAAAGGGAGCGAGAGGGACACAGAGAGAGAGAGAGAGAGGGAGCGAGAGGGACACAGAAAGAGAGACGTGGAGAAAGGCACACATAGAGACAGAAAGAGGGACAAAAGGGAAAGACGGAGGCAGGGAGTGTGAGAGAGAGAGACAGAGTGTAAGAGGTACACAGAGAGAGGGAGAAAGAAAAATACAGGTAGTGAGAGATACAGAGAGTGAGAGGGGCACAGAAAAGGAGGGAGAGAGGGACACAAAGGGAGAAACAGGAATCAAGGGACATAGAGCAGGGTGACATCACGAGAGGGACACAGAGAGTGAGGGAGCTCACAGGCACTACAGGGAAAGAGGGACGGAGAGAGAGAGAGACAGGGAGTGAGAGGGACACGGAGAGTGAGAGAGAGAGAGATAGACAGGGAACGAGAGGGACACAGTGAGGGAGCTCACAGGCACTACAGGGAAAGAGGGAGGGAGGCGGAGTGAGAGGGTCACAGAGAGTGAGGGAGCTCACAGGTACTACAGCAAGGGGACAGAATCAGGCAGAGAGGAGCAGGGAGAAACAGGGTTAGAGGAGACAGGGTCAGAGCTAGGGTGACATAAACAGCAGTAGGTGGGGATTGCAGGAGACAGTGAAAGTGTGAGCAGGGGCTGGGGTGGGTGGAGGGAGAAAAGGCTGAGGGGAAGTGTGGGGAGGGCTGT
>NC_063347.1:61245945-61248310 GCF_021869965.1 Rhincodon typus | reverse complement strand
GTGAGGAAGGATCAGAGAGAGTGAAGAGTGTCTCTGGAGGGGCAGGGTTTGAGAGAGGAATTGGAGCAAGTGAGGGGCGAGCGGGGAGTGAGAGCGTGTCTCTGGAGGAGAGATTGAGAAGTGTCTTGAGGGGTTAGCGAGTGAGGGGTTAGGGAGCGAGGGGTGTCCCGGGGGTGCGGACGGTGAGCGAGGGGTGTCCCGGGGGTGCGGACGGTGAGCGAGGGGTGTCCCGGGGGTGCGGACGGAGAGCGAGGGGCGTGCAGGGGGTGCGGACGGGGAGCGAGGGGTGTCCCGGGGGTGCGGACGGGGAGCGAGGGGTGTCCCGGGGGTGCGGACGGGGAGCGAGGGGTGTCCCGGGGGTGCGGCCAGGGAATGATGGGCCTAGTTGGGATCAGTCTCGGGTTCCTTGTTGGGATCCTCCCTGCTGTGCTGGCCATGAAGCTGGAGGATACCTTTCGGAGCACCATGCCCACCAACAACCTGCTAGTGGTGGGGAGCTCACAGCAAGGCCAGGGCCTGGACCCCCAGCCCCAGGTGTACGTGGGGGCTGTCAATGCAGTGTACCAGCTGGGTCCGGGCCTGAGGCTGGAGGCCCGGGTGAAGACGGGGCCTGTGAAGGACAGTGCTTTGTGCCATGCCTCACAGCTGCCCCAGAATAACTGCGAGCACCCCCGCAGATGGACAGACAACTACAACAAGCTGCTGGAGGCTGACCGTGCCCAGGGTCTGCTGGTGGTCTGTGGATCCGTTCACCAGGGCTTCTGCCAGCTCCGGGCCCTGGCTAACATCAGTCGCTTAGCAGTGCAGTTCCCACCGGCAGCTGGCACGGACCTGGTCTTCCCCAGCATGCTGTACGTGGCTGCCAACCACCCTGAGGCCTCCACCGTGGGATTGGTGCTCCGAGGCCCAGGGACGGGGTCAGACCCTGGGAGTCGATTACTGGTGGCCACCACCTACACGGGCCTGGGCACCCGCTACTTCCCGACCAACAACAGCCGCGAGGACCTGCGGTTTGAGAACACACCTGAGATCGCCATCCGTGCCCTGGACACGGGCCGTCTCTCGCGCCTCTTCACCTACGACATCAACCCGTCCGAGGACAATGTCTTTAAGATCAAGTTCGAGGCCAAGGCCAGGAACCGGCTGAGTTTCGTCAGGGCCTTCGGCCACGGGGCCTACACCTATCTCGCCCTCAACAACGACGCCAACTCGGGCAGCAAGGGCGGGCGCCCCCGTAGCCTGCTGGCCCGCATCTGCACCGGGGCCCGGGGCCCAAGAGGGACCGAGAGCCGCAAACTGACCGAGTCGTACATCCAGCTGGGCCTGCAGTGCAGCTCGGGCCTCAGGCTTTACAGCCGCCTGGTATCGGTGTGGGCCGGGCCTGCCCAGAGCCTGTATGGCCTGTTCGAGAGGCCCGAAGCCGGGAGGGGGGACACGGCCCTCTGCCTGTTTGGCTTCCCGGACATCGAGCAGCGAATCCGCGGGGCCAGGAGAAAGTGCTTCGAGGAGGATCACAGCCAGGAGGTGACGGTGCTGGACAGTGTGATCCAGGGGAGCGGACCAGCCTGCGTTCGCCGCAACATCACGGTGAGCGGGGCCCGGCAGGGCGAGGGTCGGATGGGGGTTTGGGAGGTGTGAGCAGTGTGCTTTGAGTTAAGGGGGTGAGGGGCAGAGGGACTGAGGGAAAGGAGGCAGAAGGAAAAGGCAAAGGAAAAGGGGGAGGAAAGAAAGAGGAGGGGACCAGGCCTAGAGTTGGGCTTTAATGTGAGGTAACGAGGGTAGACCAGGAGTGGAGCAGTCATGGAGGGAGAGGGGCAGCAGGGAAGCTGTGGGGAAGTGGTACTTGGAGGGAGGGAGTGGGGGGGTGTGCGGAGGGGAATGGGTGTTTGGGCTGGGGGCAGTGGGGAGGATGAAGTGAATATAAATGCTGCACTCACTGTGTCCAGGCAAATACTACTTGCTACTGAAAAGCACAAACATCTGAAGTTGTGCAAGAATGCACTTCAACTTTGTCGAACCTTGTGGGTATGAGTAATGCACACATCTCCCAGAAGCATGACTCACGAGCATTCACTCATTGTAAAATCTTCAAACAGAGGGGGATACAGAAACGTAGAGAGAGATATTGGGGGAGACAGGACAATTAGTTTGGGATTGATACAGGGCAATGGGGATAGTGCAGTGCAGTGGGATTAATTTAGGGATTGATTCAGGGCTATGGGGAGAGTGCAGGGCAGTGAGATTAGGTTGGGGATTGATACAGGGCTATGGGGAGAGAGGGGGGCAGTGGGATTAGTTTGGGGATTGATACAGGGCTGTGGGGAGAGTATGGGGCAGTGGGATTAGTTTGGGGATTGATACAGGG
>NC_063347.1:61232710-61245935 GCF_021869965.1 Rhincodon typus | reverse complement strand
TGGGGAGAGTATGGGGCAGTGGGATTAGTTTGGGGATTGATACAGGGCTATGGGGAGAGAGTGAGGAATGGGTATTGACTGGGATTAATACAGGACTGTTGTTGTTCATTCCATTTCTTTCAGTAAAGGAATATCTGCGTAATGAGAAATGTTGTAACTCCAGGACACATGGACTGATAAAGGAGCCTGATGGAACATGAGGATAAAGTGTGTTTTCCCAGAGATCAGTTAGGATGTGGAATCTAATCAATGATGGGGGTGGGGCTGGCAACACAAATTTGGCAGCAACTTTTAACAGCAAATTGGATAAGTTGTTCAAACAAAAATAAAATCACCGAATCATTTGAAAAGAGCAGCATTAGAGAACTAACAGAAGGGCTCTGTGAAACGGTCAATAAAGTCTCATTGGCAAATGACTGCCTTCAATGCTGTCTTTTTCCAATGCTCCCTGCCCTGGGAGTGTTTGATGGGGACAATGTAGAAGGAGCTTTACTCTGTATCTAACCCCGTGCTGTCCCTGTCCTGGGAGTGTTTGATGGGGGGACAGTGTAAAGGGAACTTTACTCTGTATCTAACCCTGTGCTGTCCCTGTCCTGGGAGTGTTTGATGGGGACAGTGTAGAGGGAGCTTTACTCTGTATCTAACCCCGTGCTGTCCCTGTCCTGGGAGTGTTTGATGGGGACACTGTAGAGGAAACTTTACTCTGTATCTAACCCCGTGCTGTCCCTAGCCTGGGAGTGTTTGGTGGGCAAAATAATAGTTGTAATAGTAGAGGATCTTATCTTTTCAAACTTAGACTCGGACTACCATAGTGTTAAGGGCTTGGACTGGGAGGATTTAGTCAAGTGTGTTCAGGAAAACTTCCTCATCAAATACATAGATGGCCGTACTAAAGAAGGTGGCAAAACATGACCTCCTCTTGGGAAATAAGGCAGGGCAAGTAACTGAGGTGTCAGTGAGGGAGCACTATGGGACCAGTGACTGTAATTCTATTAGTTTTAAAATAGTGGTGGAAAAGGATAGGTCTGGTCCACAAGTTAAAGTTTGAACTTGGGGCCAGGCCAATTTTGATGGTATTAGACAAGGACTTCTAAAACTTGACTGGGGAAGTCTGTCCTCCGGTAGAGGGACATCTGGCAAATTGGAGGCTTTCAAAAGTGAGATATTGACAGTTGAGTGACAATGTGTTCCTGTTAGTGTGAAGGGCAAGGCTGGCAGGAGTAGGGAACAGTGGATGACGAGAGATATTGAGGCTCTGTTCAAGAAAAAATAGAACACATACATCAGGTAAAGGTCGCTGGGATCAAGTGAATCCCTTGAGGATTATAGGGGGTGTAGAAGTACATTTAACAAGGAAATCAGGACTGCAAAAAGGGGACATGAGATAGCTTTTGCACGTAAAGTAAATGAGAATCCAAAGAGATTCTACAAGTGTATTAAGGACAAACAAATGACCAGGGAGAGAATAGGATCCATTAAAGATCAACAAGGCTGTCTATGTGTGCAGCCACAGCGGATGGGTGAGATCCTGAACGAATATTTCTTGTCAGTATTTACCAGGTAGAAAGACAGGTAAGCTAGGGAACTCGGGGAAATAAATGATGATGTCTTGAAAAGAGTCCACATTACAGAAGAGGAGGCGCTAAAGGTCTTAAACCACATAAAGATAGATAAATCCCTGGGACGTGATCAAGTGTATTCCAGGATATTGTGGGAAGCTAGGGAAGAAATCATGGGGCCCCTAGCAGAGTTATTTGTATCATCTAAAGCCATGGGTGAGGCGAATGAAATCTGGAGGGTGGCTGATGTTGTGCCTTTATTTAAGAAAGGTGGCAAGGAAAAGCCACAGGACTATAGACTGGTGAGCCTGACATCAAGCTGTTGGAGGGGATTCTGGGGGACAGGATCTACATGCATTTGGAAAGGCAAAGACTGATTAGGGATAGCCAGCATGGATTTGTGTGTGGGAAATTGTGTCTTACAAATTTGATTAAATTCTTTGAAGAGGTGCCAGGAAGATAGATGAAGACAGAGTGGTACATGTTGTTTACATGGACTTTAGCAAGATTCTGCATGGTCGGCTGACTAGTAAGGTTAGAGCACATGGGATCCAGGGATATCTAACCAACTGGATACAAAATTGACTTAATGGTAGAAGTGATGGTAGAAGTGGTTGTTCAGACTGGAGGCCTGTGACCAGCGGTGTGCCACAAGGATCGGTGCTGGGTCCACTGTTGTTTGTCATTTATAAAAGCAATTAGTTTGGTAAAATTTCAGATGGTATAGTGGACAGTGAAGAATGTTATCTAAGAGTACAACAGGATCTTGATCAACTGGGCCACTGGGCCAAGGAATAGCAGATGGAGTTGAATTTAGATAAATGTGAGGTGTTGCATTTTGGTCAGCCAAAACAGGGCAGGACTTACACAGTTAATAGAAACATAGAAAATAGCTGCAGGAGTAGGCCATTCAGCCCTTCGAGCCTGCACCACCATTCGATACGATCGTGACTGATCATGTAATGTCAGTATCCCATTCCCACCTTCTCTCCATACCCCTTGATCCCTTTAGCCACAAGGGCCCCATCCAGCTCCCTCTTGAATATGTCTAATCCCATCAGCTTCCTGTGGGAGAGAATTCCACAGGTTCACAACTCCCAGAATGAATAATTTCCTCCTCATCTCGGTCCTGAATAGCTTACCCCTTATTCTTAAACTGTGACCCCTAGTTCTGGACTTCCCCAACGTCGGGAACATTCTTCCCACATCTAGTCTGTCCAGTCCCATCAGGATTTTTTATGTTTCTGTGAGATTCCCCCCTCATTCTTCTAAATTCCAGCAAATACAAGTCCAGTCGACCCAGTCTTTCCACATATGTCAGTCCTGCCGTCCCGGGAATCAGTCTGGTGAACCTTTGCTGGACTCCCTCAATAGCAAGAATGTCCTTCCTCAGACTAACAGACCAAAACCGCACACAACACTTGAGGTGTGGCCTCACCAAGGCCCTGTATAACTGCAGCAAAACATCCTTACTCCGATACTCAAATCCTTTTGCTATGAAGGCCAGCATGCCATTAGCTTTTCTCACTGCCTGCTGCACCTATACACCAACCTTCAGTGACTGTTCCTCCATGACACCCAGGTCTTTTCTTAAACTGCCACCATTCAGATAATAATCTGCCTTCCTGTTTTTGTGACCAAAGTGGATAACCTCACTTTTATCCACATTATATGGCATTTGCCCACTCAGCCAGTCTGTCCAAGTCACCCTGCAGCCTCTTAGCATCCTGGGGAGTGATATTGGACAGAGAGACCTAGGGGTGTAGGCACATAGTTCCTTGAAAGTGGAGTCACAGATGGACAGGATGGTGAGGAAGGTGTTTTCCATGCCTTTCTTCATCAGTCAGAGTATTGAGTACAGGTGTTAGGCATCATGTTATTGCTGTCCAGGACATTGGCAAGGCCATATTTGAAGTCATGTGTACAATTCTGGTCACCATGCTAGAGGAAGGATGTTATTAAACTGGAAAGGACGTATAAACATTTACAAGGATATTACCGAGACTGGAAAGTTTGAGTTATAAGGAGAGGCTGGATAGGCTGGGACTTTTTCTCTGGAGCGTAGGGAGCCGAGGATTGACCTTATAGAGGTTTATAAACTCATGAGGGGCATAGGTATGGTGTATTGCCAAGGTCTTTTTCCAAGGGTAGGAGAGTCCAAAACTAGAGGGTATAGGCTTAAGGTGAGAGGGGAAAGAATTAAAAGGGACCTACGGGGCAATTTTTTCACACGGAGGGTGGTATGTGTGTGGAACAAGCTGCCAGAGAAAGTGCTAGAGGCAGGTACAATTACAACATTTAAAAGACATTTGGACAGGTACATGGATAAGAAAGGTTTAGAGGGATATGGAACAAATGCAGGCAATTGGGACCAGTTCAGTATCAGAAACCTGTTTGGCATGGATGAGTTGGGCCAAAGGACCTGTTTCATGCTATATGACTCTAGAAAGGGGTAGACAGAGCTTTGCTTTCTGTTTACTTTTCAAGTAAATGAGTAGAGGGGGTTTACCCTGTTTCTAACTGCATTCTGTACCTGTCCTGGGAGTTTATGATGGGGACAGTGTAGAGGGAGCTTTACTCTTAGCAAACCCTGTGCTGTCCGTGTCCTGGGACTGTTTATTTTGATGGAGGCTGTGTGGAGGGACCTTTATTTTCAGTTTGCTTTCAGTTTAAAAGGGTAGAGGAAGCTTTACACTGTATCTAACCCCATGCTGTCTCTGTCCTGGGTGTATATGATGGGGACAGTGTAGAGCGAGCTTTACTCTTAGCAAATCCTGTGCTCTCCGTGTCTTGGGAGTGTTTGATGGGGACAGTGTAGAAAGAGCTTTACCCTGTATCTAACCCCGTGCTGTCCACATCCTGGGTATGTTTAATGGGGGACAGTGTAGAGGGAGCTTTACTGTGTATTTAACCTCGTGCTGTCCTTGTCCTGTGGGTATTTGATGGGGACCATGTCGAGGGAGCTTTACTCCTATATCTAATCCCGTCCTGTCCATGTCCTGGGATTATTTATGGACTATAATATATCACTAAGCTCTGTGTTCACTCTTACCAACCCGTCCATTTCCGGCTTCTGTTTCCTGTCCATTCCCAACCTTGTCTTCCTCTTGTTAATTGTGGCTGTGCAGAGGATGAAAGTTCAGGATATCACAGTGACAGATCCATCACCCACACTCTGTTCCCTCCCTGTTGTACCACACTTCCTGCTCAATGCAACCAGTGTTGCTTTCACCATCAATCACAAAATCACTGAACGTACACTCGTTTGTCCTCTGTTCAAAACTTTGTTAAATCTTCAACCCCAGCTCCTCACACTTTACTGTCTCATCCCCTCAGTAAACACTGCTCTTTCTATTTATTTACAGAACATGGGTGTCGCTGGCTAGGTCAGCATTTATTGCCTGTCCCTAGTTGTCCCTTGATAAGCTGCCATCTTGAACCGCTGCAATCAATGTGCTGTAGGTTGACCCACAATGCCCTTAGGGAGGGAATTCCATGATTTTGACCCAGCCACAGTGAAGGAACAGTGATATATTTCCAAGTCAGGATGGTGAGTGGCTTGGAGGGGAATGTGCAGGGGGTGGTGTTCCCGTGTATCTGCTGCCCTTGTCCTTCTAGATGGAAGTGATTGTGGGTTTGGAAGGTGCTGCCTGAGGATCTTTGGTGAATTTCTGCAGTGCATCTTGTAGATAGCACACACTGCTGCCTCAGAGTGTTGGTGGTGGAGGGAGTGGATGCTTGTGGATGTGGTGCCAATCAAGCGGCTGCTTTGTCCTGGATGGTGTCAAGCTCCTTGAGTGTTGTTGGGGCTGCACTCATCCAGGCAAGTGGGGAGTATTCCATCACACTCCTGACTTGTGCCTTGTAGATAGTGGACAGGCTCTAGGGAGTCAGGAGGTAAATTACTTGCTGTAGATTTCCCAGTCTCTGACCTGCTCTTGTAGACACTGTGTTAATGTGGCGAATGTAGTTGCGTTTCTGGTCAATGGTAATCCCCAGGATGTTGACTGTGGGATTCAGCAGAACGTTGTTTTCCACTTTACACTTCTGACTGAACCCTGCTGTGAATGCTTCAGCCCTATCTTTTGCACTGATGTGCTGGGCTCTTCCATCATTGAGGATGGGGATATTTGTGGAGCCTCCTCCTCCAGTGAGTTGTTTAATTGTCCACCACCATTCACGACTGGATGGGGCAGGACTGCAGAGCTTAGATCTGATCCGTTGGTTGTGGGATCGCTTAGCTCTGTCTATCACTTGCTGGAACTCACTGGTTACTGAGTTTATGTTGTGGTACTTTATGGATAACCAGAATCTCCTGGAGCCTCTCTCCTTTGGGAATTAGACAGCATTTCCCACAGCTTTTCCTTTTTTTTATTGCCTGTTTGGCATGCAACTAGTCCTGCTTGGTGACTAGGTTGACACCTCATCTTCGGGTATCCCTGGTGCCGCTCCTGGCATGCCCTCCTGCAGTCTCCATTGAACGAGGGTCGATCCTCTGGCTTGATGGTAGGGGTTGAGTGGTGGATATGTGGGTCATGAGGTTACAGATTGTGTTGGAGTGCAATTCTGTTATTGATGGCCCACAGCGCCTCATGGATGCCCAGTCTTGAGTTGCTGGATCTGTGCGAAGTCTGTCCCATTTAGCACGGTGATAGTGCCACACAACACGATGGAGGGTATTCTCAATGTGAAGGTGGGACTTTGCCTCCACAAGGACTGTGCAATGGTCACTCTTATTGATACTGTCATGGACAGATACATCTGCAACAGGGACATTGAGTGTGTTTTTCCCTCCTGTTGGTTCCCTTGCCAGCTTGCAGATGACACAGGCAGCTCGATCAGTACTCATTTCCCGCCATCCTATCACCTCAATTCTTCTGCTGCTCGGCCTGCTGGGTGTTTCCAGTTCTTTCTGTTCTCAATTCCACGTCCCAGGCTATTTTAACCTTGCTGATTTCTCGACTTTTGTGCTGATCGGGAGGCTGATCATCCTTTTGTGATTCCAGTGGCGTTCCAGCAAGCTTGATTTAGCAGGGATCAAATCTGGGAGTTTTTAATTGGATCGTTGGACCTGTAGGCCTCAACCACACGTCAGCCTGCTTACCCCCCACTATGAAACATCCTCCTCCCCCCAGTTGTCAGTGAGACAGTCTCCTCACAAAAAAAAAGCAATGAAAAAAGGAAAAGCTGTGGGAAATGCTGTCTAATTCCCAAAGGAGAGAGGTCCCAGGCGATTCTGGTTATCCATAAAGTACCACAACATAAACTCAGTAACCACACAGTAACCAGTGAGTTCCAGACTGTGCCCAAGACCCTTAGGCCTATACCACAGCTGAAGAAAGCTGTCTCTTAGGTAATGGAATCGTCAGTGGTTCTCAGTCAAACTGCTGTTGACAATTTCGTCGGATCAGCTGAAGGGAAAGAATATTATTTTAAAGCAGAGCGAGATGAAAAGGAAGGTGGAAAAGATGGCTGCCCTTGAAGGAGAAAGTGGGTTCAGGCTCAGTTATTAATACCCCTCCAACTAGGGGAAAGAGAAGTCAAACAAAGCCAGAATAGCCCGGATGGTGAGAGGGATAGAGAGTGAAGTGAAGCAGAAAGGAAGGTGCAGGGTGATGATGCAAATGGGAGGCAGTTGAAGGTCAGAGGTTCTGAGAGGAAGGCAATGTGTGAGCTCAAGGTCAGGTATGAAAAGTAACTAGCAGCGAACATCAGAGGGAATGCAAAAGACTTTCATAGGCTGAGGGGAGAGATGTCTGGGGAGATGGGCTCTAGGCAAGGGGGACAGGAGGCTGGGAAAGAAAGAGGCTGGGGGCTTGGCGAGGGAGGGGAAAGAGGAGGGGAGAGATTGGCTGGGGGCTCGGGGAGAGGAGATGGGATAGGGGTCTGGGGAGAGGAGCTCAGGGAGAGGGAAGAGGTGCTGGGGGGAGAGAGGCTGAGGGTAAGGGACAGGGGAGAGAGGGGCTCAGGGAGAAGGGGAGAGGGGAGAGAGGTCTGGGGGGAGGAGCGCGGGGGGGGGGGGGGAGAGGGGCTGGGTACCTGGTGCCTCTCGGACAGTGTGTGCGAACTAACTGTGGATCTGTTTGTATTGACAGCTGCAGAATGAACAGTTGGACTGTGGAGCTGCTCACCTCCAGCATCCGTTGTCCATAACGAAGCCTCTGACAGCCTGGCCCATCTACGCAGACAGGGGCCTTACCTCGGTGGCAGTGTCCAGTGTGAATAACCACACTGTGGTGTTCCTGGGCACGGTCAGTGGGCAGCTTCTGAAGGTGCATCACTAGCTGGGCAATGCCCCAGAACGCTCTCTCTCTCTCTCTCTCTGGGTGGTACATTCAGTGGTCTCCATGGGCCCATGGTTAGCACTGCTGCCTCACAGCACCAGGTACCGCGGTTCGATTCCACCGTCGGGCGAGTGTCTGTGTGGAGTTTGCACATTCTCCCTGTGTCTGTGAGGGTTTCCTCCGGGTGCTCTGGTTTCCTCCCACAGACCAAAGATGTGCAGGTTAGGGTGGATTGGCCTTGGGAAAGTGTCCAGGGATGTGCAAGGTAGGTGGGTTAGCCATGGGAAATGCAGGGCTATGAGGATAGGGTGGAATGCTCTTCGGAGGGTCAGTGTGGACTTGACAGGCAGAAGGGCCTGCTTCTACACTGTAGGGATTCTATAGTTCTCTACACCCCCTGAAACCACAGCCAATACTGGCTGGGGGAGGGAGTGGTGAGAGGGGGTGGGGGGAGGGGATTGCAGTTCACCCATTGATTTGTCCCTGACACCTTTACTGCTTTACTTTCCAAAGCCTTCCCTCCGACTCCAACCCCCCACCCCTTCCACGCCCCCATAGTCAGTTGTAAGTTCAGGGGGAGGTGAGAGGAAGCAGGATGGTTACTGAGCCTCAGCCTAGATCAAGAACTGCCTTCAGCATCACTGGGGAAGACAAGTGGCTGCTGCAGGTCTTTCAGTGGGAGCTCAAAGGTTCGATACAGAATGAGAGCTAACATCCCAGTGCAGTGCTGAGGGAGCCCTGCGCTGTCAACCTTTATCATCTCCATGTGTCAATCCCTTCAGGGCTTCCATCGCCCAGTCTCCCTGAGGGCAGGAGAGCCTGGTACAATAAACGAGACAGAGTTGGATGCAGTCCTGTAACTGATAACAGATTTTGAGGATCAGCTCTGACGTTATCACAAAGACTGACAGCAAGAGCAAAGTCCAGGCTCTGTTACAAACTCACAGAATTGTTACAGTGCAGAGGAGACTGGCACTAGGGCATAGAACCAGTCTCCTGCCTTCTCTCCCCTATCCTTGCACACTGTTCCTATCCAAATAATAATCCAATGCCACTCTTGAATGCCTCACTTGAACCCACCTGCTGCACCCCCACATCTCCACACACTATTTGCTGAGTTGTTTCTCACTTCCCCTTTTGAATCCATTCCCTCTTGTTCTTGTTCCTTTTACAGGCAGGCACAGTCTGTCCCTATTTGCTCTGTCCAGCCTCTCTCGTGATTTTGAACACATCGATCTGATCTCTCTCTCTCTCTTTCACTCAGCCTTCTTCTCTCCAGGGATGATTTGGTTCCCAACTTCTTCAATCCATCCTCCTCACTGAAGTTCCTCATTCCTGTCTCACAGAAGGGTCTACGTTACTCCCCCACCAAATCCACGGGCCACCATAGTGTGGAAGAACTATTCAGATATGCCCTTGTGATGCCAACACCATGAGCCAAGTGCTGGAGAATGGGATTAGAATAGTTAGCTGGTTGTTTTTAACTGGCGCAGACACAGTGGGCTCTATGGCTTTATGGTTGGGGCTTTTTATAATCAATTATCAGGCCTTTCAACTCCTGGCAGATGTCTACAAAGCGTTTTAAACTGGGGGGAAGATGTTAGACAAAGGGGCTGTTTTAGGTGGATATGAACAACACTATGATGCTCATTGAATGAACAACAGAAGGGGTGGAGTTATAGAGTCATACAGCATGGAAACAGACCCTTCGACCCAACTTGTCCATGCCGACCAAGTTTCCTAAACTGAACTAGTCCAATTTGCCTGTGTTTGGCCCATATCCTCCTAAACCTTTCCTATCCGTGTACCTGTCCAAATGTCTTTTAAATGTTGCAATTGTACTCACCTCTACCACTTCCTCTGGCAGCTTGTTCCATACCCTCTGTGTGAAAAAGTTGCCCCTCAGGTCCCTTTTAAATTTTTCCTGTCTCACCTTAAACCTACACCCTCTGGTTTTGAATTCCCCTACCTCTGGTGGCAGCACGGTGGTTCAGTGGTTAGCACTGCCCTCTCACAGCGCCAGGGACCCAGGTTTGATTCCACCCTCGGGCGACTGTCTGTGTGGAGTTTGCACATTCTCCCCGTGTCTGCGTGGGTTTCCTCCGGGTGCTCCATTTTCCTCCCACAGTCCATAGATGAGCAGGTTAGTTGGATTGGCCATAGGAAATTGCCCATAGCGCCTAGGGATGTCTAAGTTAATGCATTAGCCATGCAAATGCAGGGTTACAGGGATAGGGTAGGGGGATGGATCTGGGTGGGATGCTCTTCAGAGGGTCTGTGTGGACTTGCTGGGCCAAATGGCCTGTTTCTACACTGTAGGGATTCTATGTTTCTATGACCTTTGCCATTCACCTTATCTCTACCCCTGATGAGTTTATAAGCCTCTATAAGGTCACCCCTCAGCCTCCTACACTCCAGAGAAATAAAGTCCCAGCCTCTCCTTATAACTCAAACTGTCCAGTCTTGGTAATATTTTTTTTTACACTCTTTCCAGCTTAATAACATCCTTCCTATCGGAGGACAACCAGAATTGTAAACAGTACTCCAAATGTGGCCTTACCAATGTCTTATACAGCAACAACATGATGCCCCAGCTCCTGTACCCAATGCACTAGCTGATGAAGACAACTGTGCCAAACGCCTGTCTACCTACAATACCACTTTCAAGGAACTGTGTACCTGCAGCTGAGGCCTCTCTGTTTGAAAACACATTTACCCTGTCGTTAAGCCCAAGGCCAGGCTGCAACAGCTTCCATCAGTCAATCTGCATCATCTCACCAGAACTAAATTAAACTGCGTCAGGCACAAGTTGAACACACTCAGTCCCTGCTGCCATTGCTGCTTTTACAGACTGGAAGTGGTTATCAGCGCAGGACTCAGTGTGATTGAAGTTACAGAATAAACTGCACTGTTCACAGTTTCCCTCGTACACTGGGCTCTCTAGTCCCAGACCCACAGTCTTTCCTATGTGCCATTCTCTCATCATCAGGGACTCCTTTTTTTTTGCAATCCGAAAACATTTCCTGCTGCTCTCCTCCCCATGTTGTCACTGGGACTCGATGCTTTTTGCTGGATGGATCCGTCCTTTCCCAGAGCACGGAAGCGCTCTTCCTTTGGTGATACGTACTCTGTGATGCTTTGTAAAGTCTGCAGCCCAAGTCACACACGTTGCTGTTTCCTGTCCACCCCTTGCTTCCCCACCCCACCCCCCCACCTCTCTCTCTGGTTCTCTCCAACACCACCCCACGGTCAGCTGCGAGCAGTGCTATCTCCCTTTTACAGAGCAGATTCTTCCAAGGCTTTGTGTTCAGGAAGCTGTGGGAGTGCCTGGCTTCCATTGCTGCCGTTGGAGTTGTCCTTCAGCGCCCAGAGACAAGAGGGACCTTGCACTTCCTCCAACAACAACTTGTATTAAGCTAGCACCTTTAATGTGACCACACACACACACACATACGGGTGGGGGTGGTGGTGGAGGAGATGGAGGATGAGTCAGTGGAGGAAGAGGAGGAGGGAGGAAGTGGAATAAGAGAAGGTTGTGGAGGAGGAAGTGGGGATGGTCCTGGTCAGTCCCACTGGGTGTAATTTCTGATCAGTGTTGGCTCAGTCCTGGAGATAGGCCAGGAACCTGCCCTGGGGGGATGTTGCATAAAGCTGCAGGCCTTTTGGTCTTTCTCTGCATGTCCTCACCATTAAACTCCGTCCTTCCAGCTCAGTCTGTGCAGTGACCAGTCAATCGGGAAGAGGGAAGTGCTGCATGTGGCACCAGGCGAGGCTGTGCATCACATCATGCACTTTGACCCTGCAGATCAGAGCTACCTCTACGTCATGACTACATACCAGGTAAGTGCACAGTGAGAGCCTGAACTACAAACACACCTTACTCAATCCAGCAGGAAGTGTGACCTGGACACCTCCCCCCTTCCCCACCACCACCACCCCCACAACCCCCGCCCAGTGCTCCCTGTGACCAGGACACACACCCATCCCCCCCCCCACCCCACAGTGCTCCCTGTGACGGGGACAGCACCCCACCCCAAACTCCCAATCCCATGCTCCCTGTGACCGGGATTCTATATGTAAACTCCCTGAACCCCTCGATTAGGTTCTACTCTGTAACTCACTCCCAGGTATCTGTTATTCTATTTATATGAGCCCCCTGAACTTCTCGATTGGATTCCAGTCTATAATGCACTCCGTGGTATATGTATATATATATACATACGCCCCTAAACCCCCCAATTAGACTCGCTCCTGGTGTCAGATGGGACACCTGTTGAGTTTGCTGTGTTTATGTTGACTTGGTTTTTACCAAATGCTTTACTCAGACTGACCATTGCTGCCCTTGCCCTGTGTGTTGTTCTCAACTCTCCGATCTCCACAGTGAGTAACCTACCTTGGCCTCTCCTCCAGCTCCCTCACTCAGATGTCTGATGGAGGTTTCTGTCTCTTGTTCACCATGGTCAGATCCCTGCTGGGATCACACTCGGTCAACGTCAACAAGCGGAATAACAGAACTGGCCTCCTTTGCGTGTCTAACCAACCAATCATGACTTCACTCTACCTTGTTGCGTCATTAGGGGATCCTGCCACTATGTGGGTTCCCATTGGTCATCCTGCCTGGTCAATGAGTGATGCGGGGATCCTGTCACTATGTGGGTTCCCATTGGTCACTCTGCCTGGTCAATGAGTGATCTGGGGATCCTATTACTATGTGGGTTCCCATTGGTCACCCTGCCTGGTCAATGAGTGATCTGGGGATCCTGTTACTATGTGGGTTCCCATTGGTCACCCTGCCTGGTCAATGAGTGATCTGGGGATCCTGTCACTATGTGGGTTCCCATTGGTCACCCTGCCTGGTCAATGAGTGATCTGGGGATCCTGTCACTATGTGGGTTCCCATTGGTCACTCTGCCTGGTCAATGAGTGATCTGGGGATCCTGTTACTATGTGGGTTCCCATTGGTCACTCTGCCTGGTCAATGGGTGATCCGGGGATCCTGCCACTATGTGAGTTCCCATTGGTCACTCTGCCTGGTCAATAGGTGATCCAGGAATCCTGTCACTATGTGGGTTCCCATCGGTCACTCTGCCTGGTCAATGAGTGATCCGGGGACCCTGTCACTATGTGGGTTCCCATTGGTCACTCTGCCTGGTCATTGACTAACTACTTCTGCCCTCCTCTTCTCTCACCATGGCCTCTGGCCCCTCCCAGTGGTCATTACCCAGTCCACCCCTCACTTTTGCTCCCTTGCTTTCTACAGGTTAGTCGGGTGAAGGTTGCCACATGTGGCCAGTACCAGACCTGCCAGGAGTGCCTCGCAGCAGACGATGCCCACTGTGGATGGTGTACCCTGGAGAGCAGGTACAGAGCTGGTCAGGATGC
>NC_063347.1:61227484-61232700 GCF_021869965.1 Rhincodon typus | reverse complement strand
TGTGGATGGTGTACCCTGGAGAGCAGGTACAGAGCTGGTCAGGATGCCCACTGTGGATGGTGTACCCTGGAGAGCAGGTACAGAGCTGGTCAGGATGCCCACTGTGGATGGTTGGCTCTTTACCCTCTCAAGCTTTGAAGGTGATGGCAGGTCGTTTGTTCAGCTGCAGTGACCTGGCATCATCCTGATCCCCCCCTACCCCGCAACTTTCTCAAGCATCAATCCCAGTTTGGGAATGTTCAATATCCACAGATTGCTGGACTGAGTGGAAATGGAGAAGTTGTTGATTATCACCAGGCTTTATGCCAGGAAATGCCTGCTGATGGAACCCAATTGGCCTGGCTCCAATTTTAACACAATGCACACCCACACCTGTCCCCGCAACCCCCATTTCCCAGTGCTGGATATTCTGTCCAATGACAACCATTTCCATCTATCCAGGCACCCAATCCTTTAACAATCCAGTACAACCCCCTGCTAAACCTGACAGAGTGCAAGCCTCGTCACTTAACACATGAAACCCTCCTATCATTTTGATGCAGAGGGAGGATGATTGAGTGTTTTGTTTGTTTGCTCATGGGACGTGGGTGTTGCTGTGTGGGCCAGCATTTAATGCCCATCGCTAGTCGCCCCTTGAGAAGGTGATGATCAGCTGTAGTCCATATGCGATGGGTTGACCCACAATGCCTTTAGGGAGGGAATTCTGGGATGATCCAGCGACAAGGCAGGAATGGCAATATATTTCCAATTGAGGATGGTGAGTGACTTGGAGGGGGACTAGCAGGGGCTGGTGTTCCCATCTATCTGCTGCCCTTGTCCTTGTAGATGGAAGTAGTCATGGGTTTGGAAGGTGCTGTCTGAGGATCTTTGGTGAATTTCTGTAGACCATCTTGTAGATAGTACACACTGCTGCTACTGACGTTTCGGGCCTAGACCCTTCTTCAGAAAATTTTCTGGTCCTTAAAAAATAACTCAGAGGCAGCTGGGGATAGGCTGGGAATCCAATGGGCTTGCTAACACCCAACCCAACTTTGGAGAGCAAGATAGTAAAATGTGAACTGGCTTAATCGGCGCACGAAATACAACACAAAACACGGGCACCTACCTCAGCAGCAGGGTTCCTTGTGTGAGAATGCTTTGTGTGAGTTACACAATGTTGGATTCTCCTGTACATTCTCCTCCAATTGGGACCTCTCTTTCTCTGGCAGGTGTTCCCTGCAGCAGGACTGTGTCAATTCCACCGAGCCGTTGTTCTGGACCAGCCTGAGCTCCGGAGTACAGCAGTGCCCCAGCATGAATATCGTACCATCGGAGATCGACGCAGCGAGTGTGGCCCAGCAGGTAACCATGCCAACAGCTCACCCAATGGCTGCAGCTATTATCCACAGTCTGTATTAACATCAAATCTCAAAGGCCTGTCATCGCGATGGTCTCTCATAATTCTGACTAATGCTTAAATATATTTGGCAATAGTCCTGGCCAGTAGAGAACATGGTGAGGTGTATGACAGTGTGTGATGGGAGCAGTTGTAGGCCATTCAGCCCATCATGACTGCGCCATCATTCAATGAGATCATGGCTGATCTAATAATCCTCATCTCCGCTTCCCTGACTGTTGTCTATAACCCTTGGTTCCATTTCTGATTAAAAGTCTGCCTGTCTCAGCCTTAAACATCTTTTTAACAACCCAGCCCCAACAGTCCTCTGTGGTCAAGATTTCTGCAGATTCACCACCCACTGAGAGAAGAAATTCCTCCTCATCTCTGCCTTAAATGGGTGACCTCTTATTCTGAGATCATGCACCCCTCCAACCCCATCCTTGACTCTCCCACAAGGGGAAACAACGTCTCCACATTGACCCTGTCAATTTCCCAAAGAATCTTGTATGTTTCAATGAGGTCACCTCTCTTTCTTTTAAATTGCAATGAGTTTAGGCCTTTTCTACTCAATCTTTCATCATGAGACAGTCCGTCCATTCCCAGTACCAACCCATTGCATCTTCTCTGGGACTGTCTCTATAATGCCAGTGTATGTTTCCTTGAATAAGGGGCCCAAAGCTATTCATAGTATTTCAGCTATGGTCTGACCAGTGCCTTGTATTGTTTTTGCAAAACCTCCCTACTTTTATATTCCACTCTCTTTGAAGTAAAGAGCAACGTTCCATTCGCCTTCTCTATTACCCGTTGAACTTGGGGTGCTAATGTTTTGTGATTCATGGATGGTGACTCTGTTCTATAGCTTTCTGCACTCGTTCTCTATTCAAATAATATTTGGCTTCTCTATTCCTGCCAGTGTGCATAACTTCATATTTTCCCACATTTATATTCCATCTGCCATGTTTTTGCCCACTTGCTTAATCTGTCTCTATCCTTCTGCAGACTCTGTGTATCGTTTTCACAGTTGCCTTCCCACCTTCCTTTGAGTCATCTGCAAATTTGGCAATAGAACATTCACTTTTGTCATCCAAGTCATTAATATGTATTGTAAATAATTGTAGCCTCATCTCTGATCAGCGCAGTAAACCTGTCAGACATGATTTCCCCTTCACGAAACCATGCTGACTCTGTTTAGTAAGATTATAAATTTCTAAATGGTCTGTTATTACATCCTTTATAATAGACTCAAACATTTTCCCAATTACACACGTTAAGCTGGCTGGCCTCTAGTTAACTTGTTTTTATCGTCTCTTTCCCATTTTAAATAAAGGTATTACATTGGCAGTTTTCCAATACTTTAGAACTTTTCCAGAATCTAAAGAAACTCTGGATGATTACCACCAGTTCATTCACCATCTTTGTAGTGACTTCCTTTAGTATCCTCGGAAACATCCTGTCAAGCCTGGGGGACGTTTCTGTCTTTAGCCCCTTCAGTTCCCCGGTACTTTTTCTTTAGTGATAGTTAGTGTATTTACTTTTGCTCCTCCTTTTGCCCCTTGGGTTTTTGGAATGCTGTTAGTGTCTCCTCCTGTGAAGATTGATGCAAAGTATTTATCCAGTTCCTCTGTTCCCCATTAAGATTTCTACAGCCTCATTCTCTAAGGGGCCTATGTTAACTTTGGCTTCTCTCCTTTCTTTTTTTTATGTTTTTTAAATAGGCTTTTGCTGTCTGTCTTGATATTACTTGCAAGTCTGCCCTGAAAGTTTATTTGTTCTCACTTTGTTTTTTTGGCTGGCTTTTGTTGGTTTTTATAACTTGTTCAATCATCTGTCTTACTACTAGTCTTTGCCACTCATTTTTCGTTCAGTTTGATGCTATCGTCAACCTCACTTGTTAACCATGGTTGGCTTATTTCTTTCCTGGAATCCTTCTTCCTCACTGGAATATGTCTTCTCTGTGAGTTCAGAACTATTTTCTTAAATGTATGTCACTGTTCTTCAACGGTCTTTTCTGCTGAGCACCTTCTCCAGTTTGTCCAAGCCACTCCAGCCAGCTCTGCTGTCATTCCTTGTAATTACCCTTACTTAAACTTTTTCAATATTGCTTCCAAACCAAGTTCCTCCCTCTCCACTGAATGCTAAATTCTACCATGTTATGATCACTGTTTCCTAAGGGGTCTTTTACATTTATTAAACCTGCCTCATTACCATCACCAATTCCAAAACAGCCAGGTCTCACATTCCTGAATATTGTCTGTGAATTCTTCCGTCTGGCTTCCCCTGACAATCTGACTACCTCAATCTACACAAAGAGTAAAGTCACCCAAGATTGATGTACTGCCTTTGTTACATGTCCTCTTTATCTCCTGATTGATGCATCCTGACAAATCGTGAACATGACGATTAATCACTCCGACTGATAGTGGACGCACACAGTAACCATCCTGACCAATAGTGAAGATGGTCAGTAATAATCCTGACCGATAGTGAAGATGGTCAGTAATAAACCTGACCGATAGTGAAGATGGTCAGTAATAATCCTGACCGATGGTGAAGACGGTCAGTAACCATCCTGACCGATGGTGAAGATGGTCAGTAATAATCCTGACCGATGGTGAAGATGGTCAGTAACCATCCTGACCGATGGTGAAGATGGTCAGTAACCATCCTGACTGATGGTGAAGGTGGTCAGTAATAAACCTGACTGATAGTGAAGATGGTCAGTAATAATCCTGACCGATGGTGAAGATGGTCAGTAATAATCCTGACCGATGGTGAAGGTGGTCAGTAACCATCCTGACCGATAGTGAAGATGGTCGGTAATAAACCTGACCGATGGTGAAGGTGGTCAGTAACCATTCTGACCGATAGTGAAGATGGACAGTAATAAACCTGACCGATGGTGAAGATGATCCTTAGTCGTTATGTCACTGATGTTGTAATCCTGAGTCCTAGAATAATTTTCCAAACAAATGAGTTCACCTCTCGCCAGAGCGACTGGATGAACTGGAAATCAAACAGTGATACCAGTCTGGGTGAGGAAGCCAGTGTGTGTGGTCTGGTGAGGGTGAAATGATCAGCTTTGCGGATTAAAACAAAAACAGATGTTATATGGATTAATTATTCCCCTTTACGTGACTTGAGTGTGAACATCAGACTGGTGCTCATGTGAACAACCTTGGGGATGTTTAACTGTTTGGAAGGTGCTATATGAAGACAGGTTATTGTTGTTGTTGCTGCAATGCTAACTAGGCTGTTGATTTGACCCCTCCAGAACATTGGAATCACCATCCATGGGAATGTGCCCCAGCTGATTGGAAGAGACGTCTATTGTGTTTATGGGGATGAGGAGAAGACCCCAGTCACTGTCTATGAAAATAACTCCAGTCAATCCCAGTTAGTTCATTGCCCTTTCCTAAAGAAGGATAAATACTCCACATTCCTGGTGGACAAAGGTACAGAGTCTTGTGAGCTGTTGAGAGAGAGAGAGAGATGGAACCTGTTGTCTTACTGAGCAGTGAGTGTGGGGCTAGTGTGGAAACGTGTCATTGTCCATGCACAGACCATGAAAAGACTCTTTGAAAAGTCTAACCGAAGTTTAACACGAGGCTGGTGGCATTTATATTTATACTGTGAGCTCCCACCCACATGATTTCTATTCCGGGCCCGTTCTCTTAGGATGTGCCAGGAGCTCACTGCCCTTCCCCCGTGCTGGGTTGGCACAGACTGCTTAAAGGGTCATGCTGCTCCCCTTCAATCCCCTTCACTGTGGGTTTTCCCCACTCCTTACAGCTCTAATTCACAGGGTTCATTTCACTGGGCACTGGCTAATTCACAGGGT
>NC_063347.1:61222002-61227474 GCF_021869965.1 Rhincodon typus | reverse complement strand
CTGGCTAATTCACAGGGTTCACTTCACTGGGCACTGGCTAATTCACATGTTTCAGGTGACTGGGTACTGGCTATTTCCGGATAACACCCTTTAAATGTTCTAGAAATGCTGGAATAATAGCAGTGGGTCTTGTTTAGTCCATAATTCCTCACTTGTTTCTGTCATTAGCTCTCTCTAACTGGATAACACACCCCGTAACACCACCTCTGCTGTGTTCTCATCGAGCTGCTTCAGCTCCAGTGGATCTAGTCAAAGACAGGCCGACCTGTCATTGTTCCATTTGCTTGTTCCCTCAAACTCTCAAGTGTGCTCTGAAACGGCCACCAACATACAGCTCCTGACCCAACTGCACGACAGTGAGCTTTCTGTTTGTCTTTTCCTTCCTACCTGCCCATTATCATGGCAATCTCAGGTCACATGGCACCTAATGACGACATAAACAAGAAACCATTTCTTAATACACATCCCGACCTCCCAACGTTGGTCTTAAAAGGACATTTCAGGCAATTTACAATGCATTTTACAGTCCACAGAGAACCTTGCTATTTCATGTAATATTGAGATTGCAGAAACATGGTTGACATTGGCTGTTATATTTACTACGTACATCACAAAGTCCACGACTAACAGCAGTTATCTCACACTCAGATCATGCTCTGTTGACGGTCGCGATTGAGGTGTTGAATCGACCGATCATGTGGGGAAATGTAACCATCTACAATTGTGAGAAAACAGGACAGGTTTACCCCAAAACAGCGTAAGTCACTGTCACTGATCCTGTCAACACAGCCCAGAGACACAGGAGCCTTCTGTTACAGAGCCAGCAGAGGGGAGAGGACCTGATCACAGATCACACACACTTAGAGGTTGGGATGGAGATTGGAGACTGGGGATTGGAGACTGGAGACTGAGGGTGGAGATTGATATTGGAGATTGGGATGGAGACTGGAATTGGGATTGAGACTGGAATTGGGATTGGGAACTTGGATTGGGGGCCTGGGTATGCAGATTGGGATGGTCACGGGGATTGGGATTGAAGACTGAGATTGGAGATTGGGATTGGAGATGGAGATGGGGACTGCAATTGAGATTAGAGACTGGGATTGGAGGCCTGGGTTTGGAGATTGGGATTGGAGATTGGGATTGGAGACCGGGATTGGGATTGGAGACTGGGCTTGGAGATTGGGATGGAGTCTGGGATTAGTGGTGGGTACATTGTTGGAAATGGAGACTGAATGAGTGCAGAGTGAATCAGATAATGCGAACTCTGTGTGCTAACATTGACATTGTGGAGCCTGAGAGTACAGCTCAATCCGTTCTTTATGTCGGAGCCTACAGTCCCTCTGCTTTCTCAACATGACTCAGAGTAACCCCACAGCTGTCTGCTGTTGCAGCAACACTGGCATCTGTACAGACAGTCCATAATTTACAGTTCACAGTGCATCATCAGGACACTATCAGCTCTGAGGAAAACCACTGGCAAATGGTGTCCATTCTCCTGGGACAGTCGTGGTGGTGGGGGGTGGGGGGTGGAATTATAGAGCTGCTTGAGACATATGAACTTCATCAAGTGACGCCTAAAGTTATAACCAAGTCATTTTTGTTCCAAAACCAAGTCGCAATTTATTTTTAAAATGAGGGTCTGAAACCCCATGCCTGCAAATTGTTCAGAAGGCAAGTTAAACTTCACACTGTGCTGTTGGGAAAACAGCTCTTTAGAGTGACGTTCTGAACTTTCAGATTGCTAGCAACCACAGTCACAACTGAATGTTGGCCTTCAAACGGGGATATTTGGATTACCAAAGGGCTATTTAATCAGATAAAAATGAATCTGTGAACCACACATGCCTGAGAAAAATTTAAAAAAATATCATGTCTAATTGTATAATATTGAGTAGGAGTGTTTCAGCACCTCGATTGAATTTCTCCTGATAAATGTTCAGGTAAAAATAAAACCCAAGTGGAGAGTATTTGAGCGCTGGGCTAGTGGCAGAATGGGGCATATATGAAACTACCTTTATACAGACACTGCCCACTGCAAGGGGAAAGAGCTGGAGTCCTCCAGATAATTGGAAATGACTGGGAATTGCTGCTTGTCAGAGCAAAACATGTTACATATGGATTTTCAATGGAGCTCAGTCTGTCAGTAGTTAGGGAGTTGGGACACTCAGGGCAATGTCGGGAGTTCGCTTGTCTGTGCTCATGACCTGCTCCCTGTTCTTCTCCCTCTGCTATTTTCCATTCCACATCACCCCCTTCCCCATTCCCCATCCCATTCCCCATCCCCATTCCCTGTCCCCTTGCCCATCCCCACTCCCCATTTCCATTCTGCATTCACTGTCCCCATTCCCCATCCCTGTCCCCATCCACATTCCCTGTCCCCATCCCCATTCCACACTCCCCGTCCATTTTCCCCTCCTCGTTCACCCTCCCCATTCCCCATTCTCTACTCCCTGTCCACATTCCCTCTCCCTATTCCCAGTCCCCATTCCTCCTACACATTCCCTTCCCCATTCCCCATTCCTTGTCCCTTTTCCTCTCCCCATTCCCCATTCCCTGTCCTTGGCCCCTTTACCCCTCCTTATTTGCTATTCCCTGACCCCAGCGCCCCCCTTCCCATCCCTTCCTCCCTCCCATTCCCCATCCCCTTCCCCTTCCCCTTCCCATTCCCTCGTCTCCATTCCCTGTCTCCCCACCGCCTCTCTCACTCTGTGACTGCATCGGAAAACACATGGGTGACTGTACTGGATGTTGTTTGTGAGTGTCTTTTTAGAGGGAGGGGGGAAGTGTGGGATAGGGGTGCTGATGCATGAAGGCAGTAATTGTGCTGGAGGGGGTGCATTTTAAATCTCTGCAGGGAGTCTATGGCAGTTAGACTGAAAGTGGGTGAGGGATGGAAGGAGGGGGCTTGCAGTCCCAGGGGTCGGTTCCTGTTGTTTGCTGCACAGCCGAGCTCACAGTTTTGGCTGTTCTGACTCAGCGACTGTTTCTGTTTCAGGTGCAGAAGCTGTCTCCAGACCAAATGGGCCTGTTCCTGGTGTGTGACTGAGCACCGGTGTGTGTCAGACAGAGCGCACTGTAATGGGGTTTCACTGAATACACTACCCCAGGTAAGGCCAGGACAGGATTAATCCTCCATACAACCTTCACCATGACCTGCATAAACAATCAACTCACTCCAGAAGATTGACATGGGATTGTCTCTGAACTGCAGGGTTACAGTCTACAGGGTGTGTGTGTGTCTGTCCATGTGTGTGTGTGTGTACGCGTGTGTTTGTGTGTGCGTGTGTACGTGTGAGTGTATGTGCACGTGTGTATGTGTTTCGTATGCGTGTGCGTGTGTGTCCGTGCGTGTGTGTGTGTGTGTAAGAGATTCTGAAATGGAGGTATGCTGGGAGTGTGTGTTTTGGACAGCGATACAGGCTACAGAGTGTGTGATTCCAGATGTGTGACTGTGTGGGAGTTACAGGCCGCAGTGTGCACAGCTGCAATCAGTGAACAGGAGCAGGAATCCAGGCTGATTTCCTCTCTCTCCCTAATCCAGAGATTGCTGGAAAGTGATCAGGAGCCTGACCAGATTGAGGTGATTTCCTAGCAATCTGGAGCTGGGAGCTGGCTCTGTATGAAGTATATTGATGTGCACAATTTAACTCTGTCCCCCTCTCCATTACAGAGCTTCAGCCAGTGCCCACAGGCCCTACCAACATACATTGCCCCCGTGCCAACAGGGGCTACACGGGACATTATGGTCTCCCTGGTCAACAGTCAGTTGCTCGAGGTAAATTTCTAAATGTATTTCTGTATCATAGAGCAGCTAGACAGGGAAGGGAACAGCGGTCAGCTACTAACTTCAATAATATAAATTGAAAGAGGCAGACTTTTGGCGTTATCTTAGTAGCCCATTCACACTAGACACACTATCTTTGTCAGTGAAACCCTGATATCTGTTGGTCAATGAGCACAACACAGGAGACAGGAAATAGAGTGGTGATGGAAATAAAATAGGACGCGGTTCGTGGAATTCAACGTCATCTTTTACCTCACAATAGGATACCAATTAGCCCTTCATATCAATGCCACCTCTCTGCAGGACCAATTCACCTAATCCCAGTCCCCACCTTTTCCCTATGCCCCTGCAGAATTCTTCCCATTCACATAATTTTCCAATTTCCACTTGAAAGCCTCAAGTGAACCTGTCTCCCCCACATTCTCAGACAGTGTATCCCAGACCCTAACCACTCCCTGAGTGAACCTGCCTCCCCCACACTCTCAGACAGTGTATCCCAGACCCTAACCACTCGAGTGAACCTGCCTCCCCCCACGCTCTCAGACAGTACGTTCCAGACCCTAACCACCCTGTCTCTCTCTCTCTGGCTCTCTGCGCTGCCTTCAGATTATCACTAAAGTGTGGGACCCAGACACAACACTCTAATGATGAATACATTTTTAACAGAACCAACTTTACTATTGTACCCTTTCTCCCTCGTAATAAATCCAAGCTGCCACATGTTGTAGTAACTGCCCTCTGAACCTGTCATGCCACATTGATCAAATTGATCCCATTCCCCTGGGTTCTCCTGCTCCCGCCCTCACCTTTCCAATCGGACCCTTTAGGTTCGATTATCTCTCTGTATTGATCCCACTGAAATGAATTGCTCGCGACTTCTCTCTGCATTCAGCTTCATCTGCCATTTATCTCACCTGCCATTGTGTCTGCCCATTCCCTCCCAACTTGGCTGTATCTTTTCAAAATTCAACACTGTGTACCTCACAAGACTTCCACGAGACAGTGGTAGAATGGCATGAAGAGATATTGTCATTCAGAGAGCCATCACTGACATGATGGGCCAATTGGCTTATTTCTGCACTGTAGTAGATATGTGGTTCTCTAATCGATTCTGTCCCCAGCTATTGTTTCTGAATGTGCCAGCCCCGCTCCCCACAACCGAGATTAAATTGATTAATACATTTCATGTTGGCTTTATCTTTACAAGGTTTTTAGCACAAGGCTTTAATGTTTGCAATTGGGAGAGGGAGGAGGGTCGGCAGCGGAGGGAGGAAAGGAGAGAGGGGAGAACCTGGGGGGAGGGGGTGAGGGAGGGAAGGAGGAGGGAAGGGAGGGGTTGAGGGGAGAATGGAACCAGAGAGGGGCAGAAGGGAGAGGGAGAGAAGGGAGGAGTGAGAAGAGGAGGGGAGGGGGAGAAGGGAGAAGGGAGAGACAGGGGAGGGGTGAAGGGAGAGGAGAGATGGGATAGATGGAGAGGAACAAGGAGAAGGGAGGAGCAGAGGGGAGGGAGAGAGGCGAGGAGGGAGACTGGGAGAAAGTGGGTGGGGGAGGGGTAGAAGGGAGAGGGGGGAGAGGAGGTGAGCGGAGAAGAAGGGAGAAGGGAGAGGTGAGAAGGGAGAGGGGAAGAGAAATCTGATGGTTCATTGGTGATGAGATGGGAGGGGATGTAGGTTCAGTGGGGGGGG
>NC_063347.1:61204432-61217002 GCF_021869965.1 Rhincodon typus | reverse complement strand
AACCTCCCTAACTAACCCTTACTGAGCCTCTCTAACCTCCTAACTAATCCTTACTGAGTCTCTCTAACCTCCCTAACTAATCCTTACTGAGTCCCTCTAACCTCCCTAACTAACCTTTACTGAGTCTCCGTAACCTCCCTAACTAACCCTTACTGAGTCTCTCCAACCTCCCTAACTAACCCTTACTGAGCCTCTCTAACCTCCCTTAACCAACCCTTACTGAGCCTCTCTAACCTCCTAACTAACCCTTACTGAGTCTCTCTAACCTCCTAACTAACCTTTACTGAGTCTCTGTAACCTCCCTAACTAACCCTTACTGAGCCTCTCTAACCTCCCTAACTAACCCTTACTGAGTCTCTCTAACCTCCCTAACTAACCCTTACTGACCCTCTCTAACCTCTCTAACTAACTTTTACTGAGTCTCTCTAACCTCCCTAACTAACCCTTACTGAGCCTCTCTAACCTCCCTAACTATAACCTCACTAACACATACTGCTCTTTAACCTGGCTGGTCTATCAAGTGGTCAATGACTAGTAGTTACTCTGTTTACTGGCACCAGTGTTGTCGGAGCAGTGTGAACGCACTTCCGCGGTGCCCACTCCCGCTGTGTCTGACCCACGCTGTCAGTCCATGCCTCCCCCCTTACCTGAGGGAACTTCACACCGTACCCGGACTTTTTCTCCTTTCCTCTTTCAGCTGTCCACGTCGAACAGGAGCCACTTGTTTCCGGTGCAGCTGAGGCTGAGTGGGGACCATAGGTTTATCGACAATCCAAGCACCATCTCAGGTTCTCACTGACCACTGCCTTCGTGATTGCTAGTCGGTGCGGGGTGGGGAGTGGGGTGGTGGTGTCGGGGGAAGGAGTTGTAGTGTTGACACAGGGGAGTGGCACGGGGGATGGGGACTGCCTTGCTGGGTTCTAGCTGCACATGGTGAGCACTAACTGCCCTCCCTTATTTACCTACCCTGAGACCACGCTTCAAGAGTAAGGGGCATTTGAGGTAGAGCTTGAGCTGTAGTCAGTACCAGCCTACTAGGGCTGTGTGGACCAATTGAGAAGGATCCTTTGGACTTATCGATCCTCCAGTGTTGATCGACCAGGGTTGCAAGGGCTGGGGGGGTGGTATGATTTGACTGGGCCTGGTAGGTCACCATGACGAAACCTCCAGGAATGGATCCCTATCAGAGTTTGCGCCTTCACCCAGCGCCAGGTTGGAGACAACGTGGTTAGGGACTCCGATGTGCAATGGAGTGAAGGGTGGGATACGTCTGACATATTCCACCCTCCCCCACCCCCATCAGGTGGGCTTTGGGTGTTATAATGTAGGGAATGGCACAACTCTCCACCTGCCCATTTGGCTGTGAGTTCACCCCCCACCCCCCGCCAAACCTGGAAGAGGTGCCAGGAACCAATGTTGGCAGCACCCATTGCCCCATACCACCTGGAACCAGATAAGGGAGGGTCTGTTCAACTGGGTAGAAGCTCTGTTGGTTCCAACATGGACAGTTGGTCGGGACAGCTGTGTCAAAACTGGGCACAGGTCATGGGACTACTATCCTTGGCACCAAAGAGAAGGTACCAGCCTTTGTCCTTTCCAACCTCACTCCCATCAGAGCCCACCTCTGCCTGGATTTGCTCTGTCTCTTTATTGCCAAAGGACCTCGGCCCAAAATGCCCCCCATCATAGCCCCTCAAATTACTCTGGATCCATGGCACCTCATGTATGGCTCTGCCCTCAAGACGCAGCTGCTCCCATTGCGAAGCACCAGCCCTAGGGAGGTCTGATTGATGGTTTTGACAGGGTGTTGATCAGACTGGGCATCGCCAATCCTGTGCTGCTGTGATGGGTACACATTGTGTGGGGAAGCCTGACCCACATACAGCCCAACCAGAACCTGGAGCACGGACCACTAGGGCCTCTGGCTGGAGGGCACCAGGCCAAGGCTCTGAGACTGGCTGCAGAGCCTGGGAGAGTGAGCACACCAGCAGCTCCTTCCGTTGGTCAGCATCCAGTCGCTGGGACCTCAGCTCCTCACATTCCAGAGGGTAGCAGCAGCAGAGGCTCCCTTCAAGGGAGATGGGAAGTAGCAATCACCAATCAAACCCAGCCAAACAGCACAACACCACAGTCAGCACAGAACACCTGCAACCTCCTGCCCTTAATGTCACTAGGAATGAATGCAGTTAAAACTATCATAGACACACAAAGTGACAGTCAAGGTGGGATTGGCAAAGAATCTCATCTAGAAAGAGCTACAGTTTTGACATGCTGTCCAACGCCATGCTGTCCTGTCCTGGAAGCGTTTGAGGCCGACAGTGTAGAGTAAGCTTCACTCTGTATCTAACCACTTGCTGTCCCTCTCCTGGGAGTAGTTGTTGGGGACACTGTTGAAAGAGACTTGCTCTGTAATGAACCACATGCTGTCTCTGTCCTGGGAGTGTTAGATGAGGACATGGTAGAGTCAGCTTTACTCTCTAACTACCCACATGCTGTCCCTGTCCTCAGAGTCAGGACGGTGTAGAAATAGTTTTACTCTGAATCTAACCCTGTGCAGTCCCTGTCCTGGGTGTGTTTGATGTGGACAGTATAAAGGGAGATTTATTCTGTATGTAACCCTGTGCTGTCCCTTTCCGGGGAGTGTCTGATGGGGACAGTGTTAGAGAGAGCTTTATCCAGTATCTAACCCTGTGCTGTCCTTGGAGTGTTTAATGGGGGACAGTGTAAGTGGGAGGGCTTTACTCTGTATCTAATCCTGTGCTGTTCCTGTCCTGTGTCTGTTGAATGGGGACAGTGCAGAGGGAACTGTATCTAACCACATATACCGCTGTCCTGGGAGTGTTAGATGGGGACATTGTCAAGGGAGCTTTACTCTGCATCTAACCCCATTCTGTCCCTGTCCTGTGGAATGTTTGATTTGGGATAGTCTAGAGAGACTGTTACTCAATATCTAACCCAGTGCTATCCCCATTCTGGTGAGTGTTAGATGGGGACAGTGTAGAGGTAGCTTTACTCTGTATCTAACCCTGTGCTGTCCCTGACCTGGGGAGTCTCGGATAGGGACAGTGCTGTGCTTATGATGAACTTCAGTGACAGGAAGAACATTTCCCATCAAGTGAAACCTCTTAATGCTCAAGAATAAAAACAGAAGTTGCTGGAAAAGCTCTGCAGGCCTGGCAGCACCTGTGAAGAAAAAAATCAGAGTTAATGTTTCGGGTCCGGTGACCCTTCCTCAGAACACCTTCCTCAGTTCAGAGGAGAGGTTCACTGGACCTGAAACGTTAACTCTGATTTTTTCCTTCACAGATGCTGCCAGACCTGCTGAGCTTTTCCAGCAACTTCTGTTTTGTTCCTGATTTACATCTTTGGGTTTTTCCCTAACGCTCAGGCTGTTGGTATGGATGTGTTCCGTCGGTTTCTACACTAACTGCTGCACTGTGCGTGTGTCTCTCTGCAGTGGAGGTTTATAACTGTGAGGTTGGGAGATCTGACTGTTCTGCTTGTTGGGGCCGAGTTGACCGTGGTCACCAGTGTGTCTGGTGTGCGAGCACAAGAAGCTGTAAACTACAGACTGAGTGTAAACCGATCGAGATGACCTGCCCTGCTCCTAAGCTTCAGCAGGTGAGTAATTCCTGACACGTCACGCTCTGCCCAGACCTTGCTGTGGATTCCTTTGTTAATCACATCTCCCTCACCATCACTGAATCCCCCATGGTCCCTGCCTGGCAGGTACCATTGACCAGAAACTGAACTGGATTCACAATGTACAGTGGCCACATGAGAGGGTCAGAATACTGCAGGGAGGAACTCACCTCCTGACTCCCCAAAAACTGTCCAAGGCACAAGTCAGGAGTGTGATGGGATACTCCCCACTTGCCCTGGATGGGTGCAGCCCCAACAACACTCAAGAAGCTCAACACCATCCAGGACAAAGCAGCCGCTTGATTGGCACCACATCCACAAGCATCCGCCCCCTCCACCACCGACACTCAGTAGCAGCAGTGTGTACTATCTGCAAGATGCACTGCAGAAATTCACCAAAGATCCTCAGACAGCACCTTCAAACCCACGACCACTTCCATCTAGAAGGACAAGGGCAGCAAATACATGGGAATGCCACTGCCTGCTTGTTCCTCTCCAAACCACTCACCATCCTGACTTGGAAATATTTTGCCATTCCTACACTGTCGCTGGGTCAAAATCCTGCAATTCCCTCCCTAAGGGCAATATGGGTCAATGGAGGACTGCAGCTGTTCAAGAAGGCAGCTCACCACCACCTTCTCAAGGGGCAACTAGGGATGGACAAGAAATGCTGGGCCAGCCAGCGGTGCACACGTCCCAGGTGTGAATTTTTAACTGTGAAGTTTTGAGCTAGCTCTGGTGAAATGCAAGCCTGTCAGTGAGGATGAGGCTGACTGACTGCTGGGTGTCTTTCAGATAGAGCCACTGACTGGTCCTGTGGTTGGAGGGACCCTCCTCACAATACGAGGCCAGAACCTGGGCCGTAGGTTCAGCGACATTGCCAAGGGCGTGCGCATTGGTGAAGTGGCATGTATCCCTGTTCAGGACAGCTACATCATCTCTGAGCAGTGAGTAAATCAGTTGGTGACTGTGGATTTCACAAATCCTCTCTCTCAGCTCTGGATGGTTGGTGTGCATGTGTATGTGAGTGTGTGCACATGTGTGTGCATGCGTGTGTGTTTGTGTATGTGTGTGCATGTGAATGCACATGTATGTGCATGTGTGTGTGTGCGCATGTATGTGTGTGTGCACATGTATGTGTGTGTGTGCATGAGTGTGCCTCTGTGTATGTGAGAGTGAGTGAGAAAGGGAAAGAAGTAGGGCCTGAGGAGAAGGAGCTGTGAGGTGTTATGGATTGGATGGAGGGGCTATGATGGTGAGAGAGATTTGGGAAAGGGTTGAGAGAAATTCTTTGCCTTTCTGCTGCCTGTTTGTATTCCTTTCTGCAGGATTGTGTGCAGCACGAATGGAGCTAATCAAGAGTTTACAGATTCCGTGACAGTGAAGGTCCAGAAGGAAGGTCACTCCAGCCAGAAATTCTCTTTCCTGGTAAGTCTGATGTTCTGCTTCCACCGCAGCACTTTCGCATGTAACTCCCTCAGATCTCAATGTTCTCTATCTGCTACACCAGCCAGGAGGGTAATGTCAGAAAGCATGAGAACTGAATGATTATCATTTGGAAGGACAGAACTTGGATTTTATTGATAAAAGACGTTTTGGTTTTGCACAAATCAGGACAATTCACGCAAAATACCAATCCCACCAGGAAATAACAGTCATATTGTTTAAGAGGAGAGTGTTCTTTGTTATCATGGTGAATGCATCAGTTAATGATGACTGACAGTCAACTGCCAAGCTTGAAGCTGAAGAACAGAGAAACCTTGGTATTGAGATGGTGGATAGTGGCAGTTTGTTCTTTGCTTTGCAGAGAAAGGAGCAAACTCCAAGAAATTGTTAAAATTATTGGAAAAGGTGACGTATACTAACAAAAACAAAGCATGGAAACATAAAATGTTGTTATTCCTCAACGTAAGTTGACATTTTGTGTTTTGTTTTTGTTTGGATGTTATTATTTATATGTTTATTAGTTTTGAAAAGAAAGAGTAGGGTAATCTGTAATTATCTCATAGGTTTTGCTGTTTGTAACTAGGGAATTGATAGTGGTTATATGTAAATTGTGGAGTAATTAGATGAGTATGGGGAAGTAGCTCTTGTGGTGTAATAACACTGTCCCTACCACCGAGCCAGGAGGGCTGGATTCAAGTTCCTCCTCCTCATAACCTTTCATAGCAGGTTGTAGGCAGGGATCAAGCAAACCAAATTATTTTATTTTGTAGCCTGTCCTGTTGTGGGTTGAAATTAAACTCTGAGCTGAGAGTGTGTGGTTGGACTCTGTCTAAATAACATGTAACATCTGGTGTTGGCAGTGATGGCCTGGCTTGTATCTGGGCAGATTACATTAATCAGAAACAAGGACAGAGAGGCTAAAGGATTTCTGGGATCCTGAAGGGAGCAAAACAAGGCTGTAGTCCAGATGGTGAATTGGAGCCATGAGGAGTCAGTAGGCTCAATCGGCTGGACGGCTGGTTTGCAAGGCAGAGTGATGCCAACATTGTGAGTTCAATTTCTGCATCAGTTGAGGGCACCGTAAAGGACTCTCCTTCTCAACCTCTCCTCTTGCCTGAGGCATGGTGAGCCTCAGGTTAAACTGCCAACAGTTGTCTCTCTCGCTCTGTAATGAGAGAGTGGTCTTCAAACCTGTTATGATAGTGGTGACTTTCCGAATGCAGACTGGAATCTAAGCGAGGGGCTCATCAGATGATGAGCTCCAAACTTGCTCAAAAATATTCTACTCTGTGTTTCTTTCCTGCTTAAAGTATCATTTTATTTTATTAAACTGAACAATAGCAATCAATTTATTAGAAATGAGAAGTCCTTATGCATTGCTTCATTTAGTTTAAAATTAAACTGCTCTCTAGGTAGTCAGGATTAATCCTACTGGTTCATTGGTGCAATAAATTTGTCTCTGAATTGGTCCGCCACACCACTGTGAAACTCACAGCTGTTCAGAATGCAAGGGATCAACTTTAATGTTGCCGTTGTTCCATCTAGACATGTTTCATCCTATCCAAACTTAAATACTGATGACTAATTTCTCATCATTCACGTCTTCTTCCTCACTTCATGAGACAACAGGTTCTAATAATTACCTTGACACAGCATTGTTCAGAAACTGACCCCATTCAACATCGCTAGATGCGTGTCCCAGGTCCCCCTCTGCAATGGCTTTCAGTCTGTAATTTTCCTGATCTCCCTTTTTCCAGACTGAGCTCAACCATAATGAGGGAGTCTTATTTTTGTAATTCTTCTCTTCTTTAACTGCCAGGTCCTCTCTACAGGCCCAGTTCAAGTAAATTTGCCATAGCCCCACAGGGCCACATTCGAGAGGACATGTTGTGATTTAACCTTGAGGGTCACACCACCTCAGGTGAGGGCTGAGTTTGAGAAAGTTCGATATTCATGGTGCCCTCAACTGGGGTGGGAACCAAGCACAAGCAGTTGGCATCACATAGCTTTAAAAACCAGTCATCCAGCTAACTCAGCTAGCTGATTTCCTTTTCTGGTCTGTAACTCACTCCTGTACAAACATTTCCCTTCCTCCTTTCCAAGAACCTCTTGATTAATTTCTAGTCTGTAACTCACTCCCAGGCATCTGCTATTCCATATATAAACCATCCCAAATGCCTCAATTAGATTCCAATCTGTAACTCACTCCTGAGTACCTGTTATTCCATATATAAACCACCCCAAAGGCCTGGATTAGATTCTAGTCTGTACCTCACTCCTGGGTATCTCTTATTCTGTATATAAACCACCCTGAATTAGATTCCATTCTGTAATTTACTCCTGGGTATCTGTTATTCAATATATAAGCTCCCCTGAACCCCTCGATTAGATTCCAGTCTGTAATTCACTCACGGTTATCTGTTATTCTGTATATAATCCCATTTTTAGGTTCCAGCCTGTAACTCCAGGATATCTGTTATTCTACATATAATCCACCTGAACCCCTCAATTAGATTTCAGTCTGTAATTCAATTCTGTCTTTTTCTCTGAAGCCTTTGTTTGATTCAGTAGTTTTGTTCACTCTGGAATATTCTCTGCTTAAATCTTTAATTCCCGGCCCAATTTATTGTGAAGCTTGCGTTATAGATGTTGTGAAATTTGGCAGCAGGGAGGCCTGCCCTATGGGATGTGGAGATTGCTAATTGTGGACTGGAGGATTGTGGAAGTTTCCTGTTGGACCTGCTCTGCTGTTAGAGTCTGATTTGAACCAAGGAACATTCCAGGACATGGACAAAGGGAGAGAGCTCTCAGTGGAAATCCCAGAATAACCCAGGAAGCAAAACAGGAAACAGCTGCATACTGAGCTGTGGGGATATCTGACTTAACCCAGCTTCTGTAAAAGGAATTGCTCCATTGTCTATGCAAAATCGACCACCCTGGAGCATGGCTGTAAATTGTCATTTCATCACCCAGAGTGTGAGAGTGGATAAGGAGCGAGCTGCTAGGCAACATTGCACCCTGTCTGTCACAGTCAGAACCTATGCTGGGTACAGCGAATGATCCTACTTCCAAATATCCTCATTAATGCATGGATCCAGCCAGGACGATTGGACTAGGCCTGAGGGATGGACATTGGGCTGGGGGTTGGAGACTGGGCTGAGGAATGGACACTGGTCTAGGAGACGGACACTGGGCTGGGGAAGGGATACTGATCTGAGGAATGGACATTGGTTTGGGGGGTGTAGACTGGTCTGGGAGAAGGACACTGGTCTGAGGGATGGGTACTGGTCTGGGGGTATACACTGGCCTGAGAGATGGACACTGGGCTGAAGAATGGACACTGGTCTGGGTGTTGGATGCTGGTCTGGGTGTTAGACACTGGTCTGGGTTTTCGACACTGGTTCTGACGGTGTGGTGGGGTTAGACACTGGGCTGACAGTAGGGTGGTCTATGAACACTGAGGCAATGAGGTGGGATAGCTGCTGCATTTTGGGAAGTGTGTCATCGTTGTACACTCTGTGTTAGTGGAGACACAGAGTTATCCTGAACAATGTTATCGTTGCCTTTACTGTCTGACATGACACTGTCTTTCCACAACGATAGCCTGCCTAGTGATTTGTTATTGGGTTTGATGGGATGTAAAGAGACTAATGTGGATTGTACTTTAGCCTCTCATTTTGTTGGTCTTGATCCTGGGCAGCTTCCAGAGATTGACACACTTTATCCAGATCAAGGACCCAAAGCTGGGGGCACCACGATTACCATCAACGGCATTAACTTACACATCGGTTCTGTCCTGAAGGTCCTTGTCAATGGCTCAAAGGATTGTACAAGTTTAAAGTAAGTGATACAAATGTCATTAACCTTGGGAAAATAGCTGTTCCTGTCTCCTCCTTGCATTCGCGTGCTGGACGTTGAAACATATCTGACTGGGTGGGAGCAACTGAAGAGGTGGTGAGGACCACTTTTATAGTGGCATCCATTTGTATTTCTGTTTAAGCTTCCATTGGGAGTTGTGTCCCTCAACAGCAAAGTGTGTTTATATAGCACACAGGATTATAGAGTCGTACAGCACAGAAACAGGCTCTTTGGCCCAACTCATCCATGCAACCAGGTTTCCTACACTGAACTAGTCCCATTTGTCTGTGTTTGGCCTATATCCCTCTAAACCTTTCCAGTCCATGTACTTGTTCCAAATAATGCTGTAATTGTACTCACCTCTACCACTTCCTCTGGCAGCTCGTTCCACGTACACAACCACCCTCTATATGAAAAATTGTACCTCAGGGCCATTTCAAAACTTTCCCCTCTCAACTTAAACCTATACCCTCTAGTTCTGGACTCCCCAACGCTGGGCAAAAGACCTTGGCTATTCACCCTATTCCATGCCTCCCGTGATTTTATAAACCTCTACAAGGTCACCTCTCAGCCTCCTACACTCCAAGGAGAAAAGTCCCAGCATATCCAACCTCTCCTTATGACTCAGATCCTCCAGTCTCGGTAACATCCTTGTAAATCCGTTTTGCACCCTTTCCAGTTTAATGACATCCTTCCTATGGCAGGGCGACCGGAATTGTGTGCAGTACTCCAAATGTGGCCTTACCAATATCTTATAAAGCCACAACACGATATCCCAACTCCTGTCCTCAATGCTCTGACTATTGAAGGCAAGCGTGCCAGGCAACTTAGATATCTTAGCGAGTTGTGGGGCTGGAGGAGACTGCAAAAACAGGGAGGAGCGAGGCTGGAGGAAGGTGCAGACGTCGATGACATAAAAGAGAGGACTAGAAGAGGTGCGAATGGGCAAGGATCTGAATAGTGGCAGTACACAGCAGGGAGAAAGGGAATGTTTAAAATAAACAGTAAAGAAAAATGCCAGCAAAGGAAAATGAATCCAAATGTACGACATAGTTGGTGATCTGAAATGACTGACTTTGATATTGAACCCAGAAGGTTGTTAAGTGTTTAATTGAAAGCTGAGGTGATGCTCCTTAAGTTTGCATTGGGCTTCACTAGAACAACGCAACAGACCAAGGACAGAGATGTTAATGTGAGGGCAAGGTAGAGAATTAAAATGATAGGGCCAACCTGAAACTCGGGGCTGTGTTTGCAGTCTGAATGGCGGTGTCCCATAAAACATTACCCAGCCTGTGTTTGGTTTCTCTAACGTAGAGGAGATCGCATTGGGAGGAGGGAATAGACTAGATTGAATGAAGCACACTTAAACCATTGCTTCACCTGGAAAGGAACGTTTGGAGCCTTGGGCAGTGAGGAGAAAAGAGGCCAAACGATGTCATCTCCTGTGATTGGATGAAAAGCTGCTGCGGGAGGAGGTGATGAAGGAGTGAACTGGGTTATTTGGCCTGATCGATTCCCATGGAATGCTCACAAGGGAGTGGAGGGGCAGATGTGTTTGGTGGTGGCATCCCATTGGACCTGGAGGAAATGGAGGAGGACAATTCTTATGAAGAGGCTAAGGGGAAACCGGGGGCAGAGGGAGAGGGGGACTATCAGTGGGAAATGAGTCTATCACTCAGAGCAAAGGAGAATCTCCACATCCCCCCGCAATTTACCCGAGATCGGAGCAGTGCCTATTCAGCAGATACCCCTCCTATCGGCTCCCTAGTGACCCACAATTCGAAAAAGTCAGTACTAACTCCCTCCTCAAACTTTATCCTTAGCTATCAACTCAGCTCTTAAACACCTGCTGATCTCTCCCTTACCAAAGCTACCTCAGTTCAAACTCTGTTACTATAAGCTACAGAGAAGACAGCGACGTTTTCAAACTGGTTTGCAATCACAGTCCCACATTCCCTTCTGAGGAATCCAGTCCCCTTCCAAGATGGGATCCAAGGGCTTCAGTCATGCTCCACAAATAAGGTCTTCTCTGACCTGACAACCATCTTTTACTGCATCGATCTTTCCAATGGAGCTCCAGCCCCTTCCCAGGACTGAGGATTTGATCTGGAGCTCCAGTTGTGCCAGATCAGTGATGGCGAGGATCTGATCATTTCTCCATCTCTTTGTTCAGACGGACAGGGAGGTCGATTGTCTGTGTGATGCCACCATTGCCCGCTGCTGAGTCTGCTGTTCCGATATGCGTGCAGTTTGAGAAGAAGCATTGCATCAGGAAGAACCTGACCTTCTGGTACAGGGAAAACCCATTGATTGAAAGCATTAGCCCCAACACCAGCTATGTCAGGTAAGAGAGGAGTATGTGGAGATGAAGTTGTTGGATTCACGGCTCAGATTCAACATCCAATATGCCTCTGAAAGACACCCTCATAGTGGTTGACCTGTTCCTATCAAACTCTCCGACTCCATCGTACCAGGCCACTTGCAGCATGACATGCTGTTGGATTTGTGTTACTGCTTAGAACTGAAGCATGATTTCAGTTCTAGGCCAGAGACTTGTGGCTGTAGTGCAGAAAGATGCCAGGGGCCGTCTTTAAATACCTATGAACCTTTCAGGATTTTGTTCACCTCCCACTCACAGGGGCTAAATGTAAAGTTGTTCTCATTTGGGGACAATGATTGTCCACGTAGGGCAAATGAGATCAGGGTTAACAGCACTGCGTGATTATAAAGAAACGTCTCCCACTAGGAGCTATCACAGCAGAGGCATCGGAATGTTGTCTCTGTATTTGCAGCCCTGTATTGCTAGCTCGCCATTGATGCAGTTTTCTGTTGCTCATCTCACCAGGTACCCTGAATGTTTTGTCCGAGAGTAGCTCTTTTCCACCCACGAGGGTTTGGGGGCATTGGAGGGTGTCCTTGTTCGGGAGGTGGGTGGGGGGCGTGAGGTAGTTGTTGTATTTGTAACCCTTCGCTGTTGTAACCTCCTCCTTTGTCCCACAGTGGCGGAAGGCGAATTACAGTCACTGGACAGAGGTTCTACTTAGCTCAAACCATCCACATGGTGATTGAAGACAGTGGGAAAGCACAGTCAGTGAGTTTCTAACCCTGTCTGTAAGTGAACAGCCTCAGCACAAGCCAGGATTGACACAGCCAGGGTTCAGTTGGTTAAAGTTTGGGTTAAATATGGTTGTGGTGCTGCCAACCTACATCGTGTGCTTTCAATGGAAGGGTTTATTTTAAGAACGTGCCTATATGGGTCCAGAATGTTGTTTAAAGGAACTGTTTTGTACTTCAGTGCTTTAGTGGGGCAGTGGCTAAATAATGGGGTTTCATTTACATCAAATAGTGTTTTTATTAATAGACGGACTGTGATCGACAGGGACAGGGAGGGGTCTCTTGTGGCGTCCGTACCTCTGAGCCAGAAGGCCTGGGTTCAAGTCCTACCTGTTCCAGATGTGTGCCGTAACATCCCTGAACAGGAACAGTGATGAGAAAAGACCTAGACAGGGAGAGAGGGGCATTGATGGAGACAGAGGGGTGACTGATAAACAGGAGGGGAATACTGACTGTGAGAGGAGGTGGATACTGACGGAGAGAGAGGGGGTGGATACTGACGGAGAGAGA
>NC_063347.1:61189025-61204422 GCF_021869965.1 Rhincodon typus | reverse complement strand
ACTGACGGAGAGAGAGGGGGTGGATACTGACGGAGAGAGAGGGGGTGTATACTGACAGAGAGAGAGGGGGTGGATACTGATGGAGAGAGAGGAAAGATACTGACGGAGAGAGAGGGGGCGGATACTGATGGAGAGAGAGGAAAGATACTGATGGAGAGAGAGGGGGTGGATACTGACAGAGAGAGTGTGGAGATATTGATGGAGAGAGGGGGGAGATACTGCCTGAGAGTATGTGGATACCTACAGAAAGAGAGAGGGATACTGATGGAGAGAGAGGGGGCATACTGATGGAGAGAGAGGGGGATATTGACAGAGAGGGGTCGATACTGGTGGAGAGGAACTGGAGATACTGAGGGAGAGAGAGAGCGATACTGACAGAGAGACAGCAATACTAATGGTGAGAGGGGCTATACTGACGGGGAGAGTGTGGGCTATTGATGGAGAGGGGCTTTTTACTGATGAAGAGAGAGGGTGATACTGACAGAGAGGGGAGATAGTGAGACGGGGGTATCAGTGCAAAGAGAATGCACAAGGCCAGGGGAACGCGTGCGTGAACTGTGGAGGAGTGGAGGAGAGGGAGAGTGTTAGATGAGAGAAGAGAGAGATGGAGAGATGGGGGAGAGAGTGAGAGAGGTAGAGAGGGAGAGAAAGAGAGAGGGGAAGAAAAGGGATAGAGAGAGATGTGGGTGGGAGTGTCACTGACGTGTACACTATTGTTTCTCCAGGTCTGTGCCATTGAGAGTGACTCCATGCTAACCTGTCCGTCACCTCCATACTCAGTTTCCACGGTGAATGTTCACTTTGACATTAATGGGATTCGCTATAAAAAAGCAAGTCTGACGCGTGCCAGTGCAGCCTTTAGACTGCACTATTACAATGACCCCCATTTCTACCGCAAAGAGAAACTGATTAAACACCATAAGGGAGAGCCACTCACCCTGGTGATTGAGGTAAGAACACCCAGTTTTACCTTCACTCCCCAAAAGGAAGGTCTGTCCCTCAATCTCACACAAAGTCTACTCTCAATCAGGGACTATTCACAACTCACAGCCCGAGGTCACAGGGACCACTTGTAGACAGATAGAGGGGAAATCAGCCAGGATTTTTGCTCCTGATCACTGTCCAGTGATCCCTGGGTTAGAGAGAGTGGGGGGAAATCAGCCAGGATTTTTGCTCCCGATCACTCTTAGTCACTCGTTCTCTCCCTTGTCACTTGGTCTGTATGTTACTGTGTTCTCTTTACCTCTCTCATAGTCTAGATTCTGTGCTCTCTCTCTCTCTCACTCACACGTACACACGCAATACTCTTTCTCTCTCCCTCTTCCTCTCTCTCCCTCTCTATCTCTTCTCTCACTCTCTCCCCCGTTTCTCCATCTCTCTCTCCCTCCGTCTCTCTTTTCCTCTCTCTCTCCCTCCCCTCTCTCTCTCCCTCTTTCTCTTTCTCTCTCCCTCCCCCCACAACCACCACCACTCCCCTCCCCACAACCACCACCACCCCCCTCCCCACCCCCACTGGCCTCCCGCTCTCACTCTCTCTACATCTCAGCCTGTATTCTCACTGCGTCGTCATCTCTCTGTCTCTTTCAGAAAATACAGGACAACTTGAACCTGGCACCAGAAGAGTATAAAGTGATGATTGGCTCCTTCCCCTGTGATCTCTATGTTGTGAAGGGAAAGATTCACTGTTCGGTGAATGTCTCTCTGGAGTCCGACGAGAGACAGTTACCAGTGTCGGTGAGTGAGACAGTTACTGGATCCTTACACTGTGTGACTCCTGGGTCTGCACTCCCCAGTCGTCAGGATCATCCTTCATGTGTTTACCCCATCTCGCCCTGTTAGAATTTTATAAATTTCTATAAGATCTGTCCTCTTCCTCGGAACTCCGGCAAATATTGTCCTAGCTAACCCAGTATCTGTTCATACGTCAGTCCTGCCATCCCAGGACTCGGTGTGGTAAACCTTCATTACACTACCCCCAACACCAGAACATCCTTCCTCAGACAAGGAGACCGAAGCTACACACAATACACCACATGTGGTCTCACTGATGCCCTGTATAATTACAGTAAGACATCCCTGCTCCTGTACTTGAATCCTCTCACTATGAAAGGCCGGCAAACCATTTACCTTCTTCACTGCCTGCTGCACCTACATGCTTACTGTCAGTAACTGGTGCACAAGGACACCCCGGTCTTGTTGTACTTCCCTGTTTTCCAACCTATTACCATTCTGATAATGATCTGCCTTCCTGTTTTTGCTCCCAAACTGGATATAATCCAGATTATACTTCATCTGCCGTGCATTTACCCACTTAGCTTATCCAAATCACACTGCAATGTCACTGCATTCTCCACACAGCTCCCCTCCGATCCAGCTTTGTGTTGTCTACAAATTTGGAGATATTAAGTTTAGTTCCTGGATCTAATTCATTACTATTTATTGTGAATAGCTGGGGTCCTAGCACTGATCCCTGCGGTACCTCACCAGGCAGTACCCACTGTTTGGAAAAAGACACATTCTACTCTTTGTTTCCTGTATGGTAACCAGTCTGCTAATCTGTGTCAGTACACGAACCCCAATCCCATGTGCTTTAATTTTACACATTCATCTCTTGTGTGGGATTTTGTCGAAAGCCTTCTGAAAGTCCTAGTGGACCACATCCGTTGGCTCCCCCTTATCAAAACTACTGGTTACATTCTTGAAGAATTCCAGTAGACTGGCCATGCATTGCTTTCCCTTTTGTAAATCCATGCTGACTCTGTCTGATCCTGCCACTGCTTTCTAAGTGGTTTGCTATTAAGTAGTTTATAATGAGCTCAAGCATTTGCCTCCTGATCAATATGCTGTCATACTGATGTCAGGCTAATTGTTCTGTAATTCCTGGATTTTATCTCGACTTGCCTTTTTAAACAGAGGGGCTATAGTAGCTACCCTCCAATTCATAGGAACTGCTCCAGAGTCTATAGAATCTTGACAGATGACCACCAATGTATCCAATATTTCTCGTGTGACTGAGTGCTCTGGCATGTAGATTTCAGGCCTTAGAAGTTTATCAGCCTTCAGTCCCATCTATTTCTCCAACACCACTACTATACTAATACTGATTTCTTTAGTTCCTCTCCCTGACTAAATCCCAAAACTTTTGGTATGTTATTTGCACCGTCCTTTGTGAAGACCGAACTAAAGTATGCATTCAATTGGTCTATCATCTCTTTGTTCCCTATTATAATTTCCCCTGTTTCTGACTGTAAGAGACCAACCATTTTCTCTTCACATACCTGTAGAAACTTTTATGATCAGTTCGTATGTTCCTTGTAAGTTTACACTGGTAATTTATTTCTCCCTCTTAATCAAACCCTTTGTCCTTTTTTGCTGAAATCTAAATTGCTCCCAATCCTCAGGTCTGTTTTTTTTTGGCCAATTTGTATGTTCCTTCCCTGGATCTAGTACTATCCCTAATTTCACTAACGGTCATGGTTGGGCCACCTTTCCCATTTTATTTATGTCAGACGGGATGAAACAACTGTTGCAGTTCTTCCATGCACTGTTGAAACTTTTGGCTGCCTATCCACTGACATCTCTTCAAGTAGCATTCACCAATTTACGCATAGCCAGCTCAAGCCTCATAGAGTCATAATTGTACAGCACGGAAACAGACCCTTCCTTCCAACCATGCCGAATATAATCCCAAACTAAAGCAGCCCCACCTGCCCAGTCCTGGCCCATATCCCTCCAAACCTTTCCTATTCATGTATTTGTCCAAATGTCTTTTAGACGTTGTAATTGTATCCACATCCATCATTTCCTCAGGAAGTTCATTCCACATATGAATCACCCACTGTGTAAAAAATTTGCCTTTCATGTCGTTATTTAAATCTCTCTCCTCTCACCTTAAAAATGTGCCCCCCTAGTCTTGAAATCCCCCATCCTAGGGAAAAGACAACTATAACACCATAGCTTCCTTTTTTTAGGATCAAGACCTTAGTCTCAGACTCAACTACGTCACTCTCTATTTTAAAGTTCATATTGGTTTGATAAATGCTGGTGTACACGAGGTTTGGTGCGCTGTTTCTTGTAACTAAGGAGTGAACGCTGTGTTGCAGGTACATGTGGGGAAATACAATGAGACCATTGCGATGGTACAGTTGAGTGAGAGCGACTTTTCCATCATCATGTCCATTGTGGTGTGTGTTGTGTTGCTGCTGGCCTGTGCCATTGGTAAGAAATTACACCGCGTGTGGTAAAAGGCAAAATCTCTCAGCAGCAAAGCAGACTGGAAGGAGACTCAATGGGAAATGTACCTGGGGAGCTGCTGTTTCACACAACAGGGGAATTAACGTGAAATTAAAAGCTTTGTAATGAGTTCTGCTCGTCCTCGTAGGCTGAAGCCTCAGTGACGTCCAATCCCCATGTACCTCACGTCTGATGGACATGAGTAACTTGGCGGGGAATGGGAATGGAACCTGGAGCCTGTTGAATGTCAGTACAGGTTCTAGAGGCTGAATGGCCTCCCCCGCTCCTCACCGACATGGTTGAAGGGCTGAATGGCCTCAAGCTATCTGTGTGCTGCTCTCTGTCTGTTTGATGAATTCCTCCAAAGCTCACCCTCTGCTTGGGGACTGTTAAAGCGTTCTTGTTGTGGCTGAGGAATCTCCGAAATGTAGCCCAATGGCTGGCATTTCTTCCTGATATCCAGCAGTTTATCCCAATATATGACACTTAATCCCAATATCCAGCAGTTTATGGGGAGGCAATGGCCTAATGATATTATCGCTGGACTGTTAATCCAGAAACCCGGATAACATCCTGGGGACCCAGGTTCGAACCCGCCACAGCAGATGGTGGAATTTGAATTCAATAAATATCTGAAATTAAGAGTCTAATGATGACCATGATTTCATTGCCGATTGTTGGAAAAACCCACCTGGTTCACTAATGTCCTTTAGGGAAGGAAACTGCCATCCTTACCGGATCTGGCCTACATGTGACTCCAGACCCACAGCAATGTGGGTGACTCTGAACTGCCCTCTGGGCAATTAGGGATGGACAATAAATGCTGCCTAGCCAGCGATGTCCTCATCCCATTAATGAATAAATAAAAAATCCTAATGTCCAGCAATTTATCTCAATGTCTTGCAGTTTATCCTGATAGCTAGCAGTCTATCCCGATATCCTGTATTTCCACATGGTCCTTATATTTTCCAGCTCTGGTCGTTTTTTGCACAAAGAGCAGACGTGCGGAGCGATATCGGCAGAAGACTCTGCTCCAGATGGAGGAGATGGAGGCTCAGATCAGGGAGGAGATCCGGAAAGGTACAGGGCCAGGAGCTGAGCTTCTCCCCCTTTGCATGTTCCCGGAGAGAAATGGACCAATACAGTTCTTCCCATTGACTCGGTGACAAGCCAGACCTGCCTTATCAGTTTTGACTGGATTCGAGTTAGCCCAGTACAGCTTCGACAATGAAAGCTGAATCAAAATAAACATGCACACAGTTCACTGGAAAGAGTGCGTTAATAATGCTGCCTTGTTGTTCCCCGGTTAGAACACCAAAAATGCCTAATTTACCTACAAAAACAGAAATTGTTGGAAAAACTCAGCAGATCTGGCAGCCCTTGTGGAACAAAATCAGAATTAATGTTTTAGATCCAGTGATCCTTCATAAGAATGACCAATTTACCTGCCTGACTGTTATTCAGGACAAAAACAATTCACACAGGTTTCAGCATTAGCAGAAAAGTTGTAAAAGGCTTCACTTTAACTAAAAGCCGAGAAAGGAAAAGATTTCTAATCTATCACCAAGTAACAAGTTATACCCCTTTAAAACTCAAATACGTGCACAGTCAAATACAATTAAGGCAGAGAAAAGACAAACCATTGACATAGATATTACAAGTAGGAAAAAAAACAGAAGTGTGAACAAAAAAAAACCCAAAGATCTCAAGTCCAGATTTGGAAGGGAGGTTAAATTGTCTCATGCAGTTTTATTTAATTTTTCTCACTAGTTGTCTGTAGAGTGGTGGCCATTCTTCAATTAGGAAGCTGTTCACATAGACCTAGGTCTTGTTCATATTCTATCTTTATTGGTTATTCTGCATTTTTCCCCATGGAAACAAAAAGAGAGCAGGGCAGTTGGATGACTTCTGTTTGCAGGCTTTGGCAGCTTTGCTAGGATGGCACTTGTAGCTTCTAACACCCTGCAGCTCAACCAAACAGAGGGCTGTTGCCGGGCAGAATTGGCCGAACTCAGAAAAATCTCTGTGCCACTCCATCTTAGATCCTCTCCCTCACTGCTTCAAAGAGCAACGTTGTATGACACAGCTCGCAAAATGTGAAGCGCTTGATGTTCAAATTGCAAAGCACCCCCTGGTATTTCAGTCATAGCTGTTGCAATGTCCTCATCAGCTTATAGACCCAAAAATGAAAACTGATGTAGTCTCATACAATATAATGTCAGGTTTTCGAAGGACTTCAGAACCTCACCTATTTTGTGCTGGCTAAGCCGTGATTTGGATTTATTTACATATATGTTATACAGGAGCAAAGTTTCCAGTGTACAACAATTTATCTGAAACCTTTAATCCCATATACAGTGTAGTTAAAGAGAATCCAAACTCTTCCTAGATTTTGATGGTGAGTTCTCAGTCTCTGATCTATACTTGAGAATGTTTACACTGCAGTTGTGAGTCATAGAATCCCTAATGAGTGGAAGCAGGCCATTCAGCCCATTGAGTCCACACTGACCCTCCAAAGAGCATCCCACCCCAGTCCCATCCACTTACCTTATCCCTGTAGCCCTGCATATCCCATAGCTAATCCACCTAACCTACATATCCCTGGACACTATGGGCAATTTAGTCAATGGTAGTTGTCTCTCTTCTCTCATGGAGGAGAATCATAGAATCATATAGCACAGAGGGAGCCCTTCAGCCAATCGTGTCTGTACTATCTACATTAGTCCCTCTTTTCTGCACTAAGCCCATAGCCGTGAATCTTATGAGACTTCATATGTTCATCCAAGTAGATTTTAAAGGTTTTGAGGAGATTATGAGTTCAATTCCAGTTTTAGAGGCTTTAACCTTTAATTCAAGTGGACTCTCCACTGAGGACTGAGGGAGAGCTGCTTAGTTAGAGATGCTGTCTGACTGTTAACCAGTACTCCCTCTGACCCTCTCAGGCAGTTGGAAAAGATTCCACGGAGTTATTTTGAGAAAGAGTGGAGGAGGGTTCTGCCCCAAGTCTAGGCTATCGGTCTCCGTCACACAAAACGATTACCTGGTTGTTATTGCATCTGCTGTCGTGGGATCTTGCTGTGTACATCTTCTTTGCTGCATTTCCCACTTTGTATGTACTTCAATGGGCTTGACCATGCTTTATGTCCTCCTGTCGTTGTGAAAGTTGCTATATAAATGCAAACCTTTCTTGGATTTGCTAACGGTCTGGTCCCGACCTTTGGGATTTTCCTGTTGCTGTAGGTTTTGCCGAGTTACAGACCGACATGACGGATCTGACGAAGGAATTAAACCGTAGCCAGGGAATCCCGTTTCTGGAGTACAAATACTTTGTCATCCGTACATTCTTCCCAAAGGTAAGTCCCCATGTGTCCTCCCTGTCTGTCCCCCCCACCCCCTCACAGTCAATGCTTCATGATGACCCCTTCTTTGTTTGTCTTTCCCACTCACTCTTTCCTCTCTTTCAGCATGTTGTTCCACTCTCTCTATCCACCCGCAAACCACACCTTGGCCATGTCTTCTCCTCCCATTCTTCCTTGCTTCATTTTGTCCTTCCTCCCCTCTTCTTTCTTCCTTCCCTCCCATAGATTCCTCCACTGATGTCATTTTTCTCTTCCCTCCTTCCTGTCTTCCTCATTTCTTTCCTCCTCTCACTGCTGCACCTCCACACCCCGCACGCTCACTTCTCCCTCCCACTCATTCTTCTCTGCCTCTTTGTCACACCTCACCTTCGCCTCACCCTCACACTGTTTTGACTGGGATTGGATTGAATTTGCCTGGGATTGGATTGAATTTGCCTGGGATTGGATTGAATTTGCCTGGGATTGGATTGAATTTGACAGGAATGGCATTTATTTTGACTGGGATTAAATTGACTTTGACAGATTGGGATTGGTTTGGATGGGATGGGATTTAATTAAGTCACAGGGAATGTTTATATCCTGCTGGGATGTGATTTGGCAAGAGGTATGAAAATAATTGCCCGGGAAATAGCTGCTGAAGGCACCCGTTGACAAAGGAGGGTAAACACAGACAGGAGGCCAACCAGCTCAGTCTGTACCAGACAGAGGAGATCTATTCAAAAGGTCGAGACTTTTCCAGTGTCTGTCATTGATAATCATCCAGTGCCGTCCTTTCTTCCAGTGCTCCATAGACAGTGAAAGCCAGAGCTCAGAGCGTTTCCACCAGCTGACCTCTCAGTCCCGCATAGCAGCCATTTCTCCGAGCCCTCCAGAGACCCACCCACTGCTACAGCCTGATTGGAAGGTGAGACTCGAATGGTGAACCACTGCATAACATCAGTGTGATGCTGAATCCTGCGGAGCTGGCTTTGCTGTGACACTGGATCCAAGTGACACACTTTTAGAGTGGCTTTGTATCCAGTGAAACTGATTTTGCGCCGTTAAATCCCCTGGAGTTGATATGACTATGATTTTTAACGTGATACTGGATCTAGTGTTTTTGGTGACAGTGGATTGTAGGTGCTATCTAATCCCCCGGCCAACATCAGACTGACCCTACAGACATAGCTCAGGAACGCACTGGTTTTGAGAGGCACAGTCCAGATGAATTCACAATACTTAAAGATGAATTTCCAGTGTCAGTGTGAAACTCAGAGTGGGTCGGGCCAGGGCAGAGGCCTGGTATGTGGGAGCGAACATAAGAACTAGGAGCAGGAGTAGGCCATGTGGCCCCTCGAGCCTGCCCCGCCATTCAATAAGATCATGGCTGATCTTTTTGAGACTCAGCTCCACTTACCCGCCCGCACACTATAACCCTTAATTCCTTTATTGTTCAAAAATTTATCTAGCCTTGCCCTAAACACATTCAGTGAGGTAGCTTCAACCGCTTCACTGGGCAGGGAATTCCACAGATTCACAACCCTTTGGGTGAAGGAGTTCCTCCTGACCTCAGTCCTACATCTGCTTCCCTTTATTTTGAGGCGATGCCCTCTAGTCCTAGGTTTACCTGCTAGAGGAAACAACCTCCCTGCCTCCACCTTATCTATTTCCTTCATAATCTTATATGTTTCTATAAGATCTCCCCTCATTCTTCTGAATTCCAATGAGTATAATCCCAGTCTACTCAGTCTCTCCTCATAATCCAACCCTCTCAACTCTGGAATCAACCGAGTGAATCTCCTCTGCACCCCCTCCAGTGCTAGTGTATCCCTTCGCAAGTTAGGAGACCAAAACTGCACACAATACTCCAGGTGTGGCCTCACCAGGACCCTATACAGCTGCAGCACAGCCTCCCTGTTTTTAAACTCCATCCCTCTAGCAATGACAGACAAAATTCCATTTGCGTTTTTAATTACCTGCTGCACCTGCAATCCCACCTTCAGCAATTCATGCACAAGGATACCCAAGCCCCTCTGCACAGCAGCGTGCTGCAATTTTTTACCATTTAAAACATAGTCCATTTTGCTGTTATTCCTACCAAAATGGATGACCTCACACTTGTCAACATTGTACTCCATCTGCCAGACCTTTGCCCACTCACTTACACTATCTATATCCCTCTGCAGACTTTCAGTGTCTTCTGCACATTTTGCTCTACCACTTACCTTAGTGTCATCTGCAAATTTTGACAAACCACACTTCGTCCCCAACTCCAAATCATCAATGTAAATTGTAAACAATTGCGGTCCCAACACTGATCCCTGAGGCACACCACTAGCCACTGACCGCCAACCAGAAAAACACCCATTTACCCCTACTCTTTGCTTTCTACTGGTCAACCAATCCTCTCTCCATGCCAATACATTACCTGTAATACTGTGCAACTTTATCTTATGTAGCAGCCTTTGGTGTGGCACCTTGTCAAATGCCTTCTGGAAATCCAGATACACTACATCCACAGGTTCCCCACTGTCCACCATACAAGTAATGTCCTCAAAGAATTCCATCAAATTAGTTAAACATGACCTACCCTTCATGAACCTATGCTGGGTGTTCCCAATGGGACAATTTATATCCAGATGTCTTGCTATTTCTTCCTTAATGATAGATTCAAGCATTTTCCCCACTACCGAAGTTAAGCTAACTGGTCTGTAGTTACCTGCTTTTTGTCTACTTCCTTTTTTAAACAGTGGTGTCACATTGGCTGTTTTCCAATCTGTGGGAACCACTCCAGAGTCCAGTGAATTTTGGTAAATAATTACTAGTGCATTTGCTATTTCCTCATCACCTCTTTTAGTACCCTGGGATGCATTTCATCAGGGCCAGGAGATTGTCTACCTTTAGCCCCATTAGCTTGCCCAGCACTGCCTCCTTAGTGATAATGATAGTTTCTAGGTCCTCACCTGCTATAACCTTCTTGCCATTAGTTTTCGGCATGTTATTTGTGTCTTCCACTGTGAAGACCGACACGAAATAACTGTTTAATAAACATAATAATAAAACATAAAACATTACAGCACAGTACAGGCCCTTCGGCCCTCGATGTTGCGCCAACCTGTGAAACCAATCTGAAGCCCATCTAACCTAAACTATTCCATTATCATCCATATGTTTATCCAATGATAATGTCTCGGCTATTTCCTCATTCCCAGTTATTAAATGGGCCTTCTCATCCTCTAAAGGACCAATGTTTACCTTCGCCACTCTTTTACGATTTACATATTTATAGAAACTTTTGCTGCCTGTTTTTATATTCTGAGCTAGTTTACTCTCATAATCTATCTTACTTTTCTTTATAACTTTTTTTTGTGGCTTTCTGTTGGCCTTTAAAGATTTCCCAGTCTACTAGTTTCCCACTACTCTTTGCTTCTTTGTGTGTGTTTTTTTTCAATCTGATACTTTCCTTTATTTCCTTAGACATCCATGGCTGGCTGTCTCTTTTCCTACAGTTCTTTCTTATCACTGGAATATACTTCTGCTGAGCACTGTGAAAAATCGTTTTGAAAGTCCTCCACCGTTCCTCAATTGACCCACCATAAAGTTTTTGCTCCCATTCTACCTTAGCTAACTCCTCCCTCATTCCTTCATAGTCTCCTTTGTTTAAGCACAGGACATAGGTACTGGATTTAATCTTCTCACGCTCCATCTGTATTTTAAATTCGACCATACTGTGATCACTCCTTCCGAGAGGATCCCTAACTGTGAGATCATTAATTATTCCTGTCTCATTACACAGGACTAGATCTAGGATAGCTTGCTCCCTCATAGGTTCCATTACATATTGTTCAAGGAAATTATCGCGGATGCATTCCATGAAACCCTCCTCAAGGCTGCCATGACCAACCTGGTTTGACCAATCGATATGTAGATTAAAATCCCCCATGATAATTGCTGTACCATTTTTACATGCATTAGCTATTTCTATGTTTATTGCCCGTCCGCCACGATGTCATTATTTGGTGGCCTATAGACCACACCTATCAGTGACTTCTTCTCCCTGCTATTCCTAATTTCCACCCAAATGGATTCAACGTTTTGTTCAGTAGAACCTATATCATCTCTCACTACCGCCCTGATATCATCCTTAAAAATCAGAGCAACACCACCTCCCTTACCTTCCTGTCTTGTCCTTCCGAATAGTTTGATACCCCTGGATATTTAACTCCCAGTCATGACCATCCTGTAACCATGTCTCTGTAATGGCCACTAAATCATACCCATTTGCCATGATTTGCGCCGTCAACTCATCCATCTTGTTTCGAATGGTCTGAGCATTCAGATAAAGTGCCCTTATGCCAGTTTTTGCAACTTCTTTTTGGGTCCTATTACCTCCATTACTAACAGCTCTTGAGTTCTCCTTCCCTTCATCTTTTTTCCTAATTTTCAATGGAGTTGAAGCTTCCTCGTCACCTGCTAACCTGCTGCTTTGCCTTACATTAATTGTTATTCTCCCTCTACGCTCACTTCTCCCTTCCACCCTACTTGCTAGTTTAAAGTCCTATTGACCACCCTATTTACACTTTTCGCCAGCACACTGGACCTGGCCCTGTTCAGGTGGAGTCCATCCCAGCGGTATAGATCTCTCCTGTCCCAGAACTGATGCCAGTGCCCCATGAAAAGGAAACACTCTTTTCCACACCACCCTTTTAGCCACGTGTTTACTTCCCTGATCCTCGCCTCCCTATGTCAATTTGCACGTGACTTGAGCAGCAATCCAGAGATTATGACCCTTGAAGACCTGTTTTTTAATTTTGTTCCTAGCTTTTCACAATCCCGAAACAGGTCGATTTTCCTAGTCCTGTCTATGTTGTTGGTGCCTACGTGGATCCTCCCCCTCCCTCTGGATCCTCCCCCTCCCTCGCTAGTATCCTCCCCCTCCCTCTTTCGTATCCTCTCAAGCCGGTCAGAGATGTCTCGCACCCTGGCACCGGGCAGGCAACACACCATGTGGGATTCTCTATACTGCTCACAAAGGATACTGTCTATCCCCCTGATGATGAAATCCCCTACAACTACAATCTGTCTTTTTGCTCCCCCCTCTTGAATGGCCTCCTGGACCATGGTGCCATGGTCAGTTGACTCATCCTTCCTGCAGCCCCGTTCCTCATCCACACAGGGAGCAAGTGCCTCATACCTGTGGGACAATGTCAAGGGCTGCGGCTTCTGTGTTCCTGTCTGCAGGGTCCCTCTACCTACCTCACTCGCAGTCACACACTGCTGTCCCTGCTCGCCGATCGAATTAACATTAGTTAATCTACCAGGTGTGACTGCCTCCTGGAACACAGCATTCAGGTATTTCTCCCCCTCCCGGATGTGCCGCAGTGTTTGGAGTTCGGATTCCAGTTCATCAATTTTGAGCCGGAGCTCCTCAAGCAGCCAACACTTGCTGCAGATGTAGTCACTGCCGTTCGCAATGGGATCAGCTAGCTCCCACATCATACAGCTACAACACATCACCTGGCCTGCCATCTCTACTTAGTTAATTATTTAAAATTAATTCGTTTTTGTTTTAGTTTTGCAGTGTTCTCTGCACCAGTAAGTTTACTCCATTATATACTCAAACAGACTCCGGCTTTGCCTTCCAACCCGCTCCCAGAGGATTTGGCGTCTGGGTGACCACCCCGAAAGATAACAAAGAGATGAGGAAAAAAAAATGCAAATAGCTTACCTGCTCACCACACTTAGTCGTTATTATTAGGTTAGAGGAGGTGGAAGGGTGGGAGACACTACGCATGTAGTGTCTCGGGTATTAGTTAACTCCCAAATTTATTGGGTGGAAGCTTACCTTCCCAGGCTGCCATCGCGCTCTCTCCCAGACTCCCACCGCTGAAACAACCGAAAGGCCGTAGCAGCTGTTTACACTGCTTCCAGTTCCAGGGCACCCGTGTGAATGTAAAGGGGCAGCAGCAGTGTGGTGGCACGTCCTAGAGTGCCAGATGTGACAGTGGGAAATGCATGACCTTGAACGGGGGCATCTGGGGGGCATCTACACTCAGAGTGACCCTGTACCGGGGAGTGAGGGGGTTATTTACACTCGGAGTGACCCAGTACCAGGGAGTGAGGGGGTTATTTACACTCGGAGTGACCCTGTACCGGGGAGTGAGGGGCTTATTTACACTTGGAGTGACCCTGTACTGGGGAGTGAGGGGGTTATTTACACTTGGAGTGACCCTGTGAGCGAGGGAGGGGGGTATTTACTCAGAGTGACTACATTAAGGCTCTGTCCCCGGTGTGACTGGAAGCTGATCTCGAAGCCCTCCTCTTTGCCCTCCCTGTAGGTTCCTGAAAACTGTCGTCAGAACATGGAGGAAGGGATCAGCCTGTTCTCGCTGCTCCTCAACAACAAACATTTCCTCATCACCTTTGTCCACGCTCTCGAACAGCAGAAGGATTTTGCAGTACGGGACAGGTAGGTACACCCTGAGGCTGGCTGTCTCTGACAAGACCATTCACTACCCTGTGATAGCGCCAGTCTCTACCCTTGCTCCTTTCTCAGTGTGGTAAGAGTCACCACTACTGTTGGACTGCAGTCATGTAGAGGGCAAGGGCAGAGTCACCTTCAGGCCCTCTGTTACCCACCCCCCGCCATCCCTATGCCATGTCTCTGTAACCCCCATTCCTGTACTCTGTCTCTGTTACCCCGCCGATCCCTATGCCTTGTCTCTGTAACCCACATCCCTGTACCCTGTCTCTGTAACCCCTCATCCCTATGCCCTGTCCCTGTTACCCCCATCCCTATGCCCTGTCTCTGTTACCCCCATCCCTATGCCCTGTCTCTGTAACCCCCATTCCTGTACCCTATCTCAGTTACCCCCATCCCTGTACCCTTTCTCTGTAGCCTGCATCCCAATGCCCTGTGTCTACAATCCCCATTCCTGCACCCGCTCTCTGCAACCCCCATCCCTATGCCGTTTGTCTATAACCCCCATTCCTGTACCTTCTCTCTGCAACCCCCAGCCCTATGCCCTGTCTCTGTAACCCCAATTCCTGTACTCTGTCTCTGTTACCCCTATTCCTCTGCTGTGTCTCTCTGTTACCCCCATCCCTATGCCCTGTCTCTGTTACCCCGTTTCCTGCGCCCTGTCTCTGTAACCCCCATCCCTATGCCCTGTGTCTGTAACCCCCATCCCTGTACCCTCTCTCTGTAAACCCCATCCCTGTACCCTCTCTCTGTAAACCCCATCCCTGTGCCCCGTCTCTGTAACCCTCATTCCCTATCCCCTGTCTCTGGAATCCCCATTCCTGTACCCTGTCTCTGCAACCCCCATCCCTATGCCTGTCTCAGTTATCCCCATCCCTGTACCCTGTCTCAGTTACTCCCATTCCTATGCCCTGTCTCTGCAACCCCCATCCCTATGCCTTGTCTCAGTTACCCCCATCCCTATGCCCTGTCTCTGTAACCCCCATTCCTATACCCTGTCTCTGTAACCCCCATTCCTGTACCCTATCACTGTAACTCCCATCCCTATGCCCTGTCTTAGTTACCCCTATTCCTGTGCCTTGCCTCTGTAACTCCCATCCCTGTACCCTCTCTCTGTAACCCCTATCCCTATGCCCTGTCTCTGTAACCCCCATCCCTATGCCCTTTGTCTATAACACCCATTCCTGTACCCTCTCTCTGTAACTCCCATCCCTATGCCCTGTCTCTGTAACCCCAATTCCTGTACTCTGCCTCTGTTACCCCCATTCCTCTGCTGTGTCTCTCTGTTACCCCCATGCCTATGCCCTGTCTCTGTTACCCCGTTTCCTGTGCCCTGTCTCTGTAA
>NC_063347.1:61185477-61189015 GCF_021869965.1 Rhincodon typus | reverse complement strand
CTATGCCCTGTCTCTGTTACCCCGTTTCCTGTGCCCTGTCTCTGTAACCCCCATCCCTATGCCCTGTCTCTGTAACGCCGATTCCTGTACCCTCTCTCTGTAACCCCCATCCCTATGGCCTGTCTCTGAATAGGGATCAGCCTGTTCTCGCTGCTCCTCAACAACAAACATGTCTCTGACAAGACCTTTCACTACCCTGTGATAGCGCCAGTCTCTACCCTTGCTCCTTTCTCAGGGTGGTAAGAGTCACCACTACTGTTGGACTGCAGTCATGTAGAGCGCAAGGGCAGAGTCTCCTTCAGTCCCTCTGTTACCCCCCCCGCCATCCCTGTACACTGTCTCTGTAACCCCCATCCCTATGCCCTGTCTCTGTAACCCCCATTCCTGTAACCCTGTCTCTGTTACCCCTATTCCTGTGCTGTGTCTCTCTGTAACCCCCATCCCTGTGCCCTCACTCTGTAACCCCCATCCCTATGGCCTGTCTCTGTAACCCCTATCCCTATGCCCTGTCTCTTTAACCCCCATCCCTATGTCCTGCCTCTGTATCCCCCATCCCTGTACCCTGTCTCTGTAACCCCTATCCCTATGCCCTGTCTCTCTAACCCCCATTCCTGTACCCTCTCTCTGCAACCCCTCTCCCTATGCACTGTCTCTGTAACCCCCATTCGTGTACCCTGTCTCAGTTACCCCCATTCCTATGCCCAGTCTCTGTAACCCCCATTCCTATGCCCTGTCTCAGTTACCCCCATCCCTATGCCCTGTCTCTGTAAACCCCATCCCTGTACCCTGTCTGACATACCCCCATTCCTGTTCCCTCTCTCTGTAACCCCCATCCCAATGCCCTGTCTCTGTAACCCCGATCCCTATGCCCTGTGTCTGTAACCCACATTTGAGTGCTGTGTTTCTCTGTTGCCCCCATCACTATGCCCTGTCTCTGTATCCCCCATCCCTGTACCCTGTCTCAGTTACCCCCATTCCTATACTCTGTCTCTGTAAGACCCATCCCTGTACCCTCTCTCTGTAACCCCCATCCCTATGCGCTGTCTCTTTAAGCCCCATCCCTGTGCCCTCTCTAATTAACCCCCATCCCTATGCCCTGTCTCTGTATCCCCCATCCCTGTACCCTGTCTCAGTTACCCCCATTCATGTACTCTGTCTCTGTAAGCCCCATCCCTGTACCCTCTCTCTGTAACCCCCATCTCTATGCCCTGTCTCTGTAACCCCCATTCCTGTATCCTCTCTCTGCAACCCCCCTCCCTATGCTCTGTCTCTGTAACCCCCATCCCTATGCCCTGTCTCAGTTACCCCCCATCCCTATGCCCTGTTTCTGTAACCCCCATTCCTATGCCCTGTCTCTATAACCCCCATCCCTGTACCCTGTCTTTGTAACCTCTCATCCCTACGTCCTGTCTCTGTAACCCCCATCCCTATGCCCTGTCTCAGTTACCCCCCATCCCTGTACCCTGTCTCTGTAACCCCTCATCCCTATGCCCTGTCTCTGTAACGCCCATCCCTGTACCCTGTCTCTATAACCCTTCATCCCTATGCCCTGTCTCTGTAACACCCATTCCTGTACCCTGTCTCTGTAACCCCCATCCTGATGTCCTGTCTCAGTTACCACCATTCCTGTGCCCTGTCTCTGTAACCCCATCCCTATGCCCTGTCTCTGTAACCCCCATCCCTGTACCCTGTCTCAGTTACCCCCATTCCTATGCCCTGCCTCTGTAACCCCCAGTCCTGTACCCCATCTCTGTAACCCCCATCCCTGTACACTCTCTCTGTAACCCCCATTCCTATGCCCAGCCTCTGTAACCCCCATCCCTGTACCCTGTCTCTGTAACCCCTCATCCCTATGCCCTGTCACTGTAACCACCATCCCTATGCCCTGTCTCAGTTACCCCCATCCCTATGCCCTGTCTCTGTAACCCCCATCCCTATGCCCTGTCTCTGCAAACCCCATTCCTATGCCCTGTCTCAGTTACCCCCATTCCTGTGCCTTGTCTCTGTAACCCCCTTCCCTGTACCCTCTCTCTGTAAACCCCATCCCTATGCCCTGTCTTTGTAACCCCCATCCCTATGCCCTGTCACTGTAAACCCCATCCCTGTGCCCTGTCTCAGTTACCCCCCATCCCTATGCCCTGTCTCTGTAATCCCCATCCCTGTACCCTGTCTCTGTTACCCCCATCCCTATGCCCTGTCTCTGTAACCCCCATTCCTATACCCTGGCTCTGTAACCCCCATTCCTGTACCCTATCACTGTAATTCCCATCCCTATACCCTGTCTTAGTTACCCCCATTCCTGTGCCTTGTCTCTGTAACTCCCATCCCTGTACCCTTTCTCTGCAACCCCTATCCCTATGCCCTATCTCTGTAACCCCTGTTCCTGTATCCTTTCTCTGTAACTGCTCATCCCTATGCCCTGTCTCTGAAAGCCCCATCCCTATGCCCTGTCTCAGTTACCCCGATTCCTGTGCCTTGTCTCTGTAACCCCCATCCCTGTAACCTGTCTCTGTAACCCCCATCTCTATGCCCTGTCTCTGTAACCCCATCCCTGTACCCTGTCTCTGTCACCCCCCCAATCCTATGCCCTGTCTCTGTCACCCCTACCCCCATCCCTATGCCCTGTCTCTGTAACCCCCATCCCTGTACCCTCTCTCTATAACCCCCATCACTGTACCCTCTCTATGTAACCCCCATCCCTATGCCCTGTGTCTGTAATCCCCATTCCTGTACCGTCTCTCTGCAACCCCCATCCCTATGCCCTGTATTTCTATCCCCCATCCCTGTACCCTGTCTCTGTAACCCTCATTCCTCTACCCTGTCTCTGTTACACCCATTCCTGTGCTGCGTCTCTGTTTCCCACATCCCTATGCCCTGTCTCTGTAACGCCCATCCGTGTACCCTGTCTCTGTTACCCCCATTCCTGTACCCTGCCTCTCTTACCCCTCATCCCTATGCCCTGTCTCTGTAACCCGCATTCCTGTACTCTGTCTCTGTTACCCCCATCCCTCTGCCCTGTCTCTGTAACCCCCATCCCTGTACCCTCACTCTGTAACCCCCATTCCTATGCCCCGTCTCTCTCACCACCCCCATCCCTATGCCCTGTCCCTGTAAGCCCCATCCCTGTCCCCTCTCTCTGTAACCCCCATCCCTATGCACTGTCTCTGTAAGCTCCATCCCCGTACCCTCTCTCTGTAACCCCCATCCCTATGCCCTGTCTCTGTAACCCCCATTCATGTACTCTGTCTCTGTAAGCCCCATCCCTGTACCCTGTCTCAGTTACCCCCCATCCCTATGCCCTGTCTCTGTAGCCCTTCATTGCTATGCCCTGTCTCAGTTACCACCCATCCCTATGCCCTGTCTCAGTTACCCCCCATCCCTATGCCCTGTCTCTGTAACCCCTATTCCTGTGCCTTGTCTCTGTAACCCCCATCCTGTACCCTCTCTCTGTAACCACCATTCCTATGCCCTGTCTCTCTAACCGCCATCCCTGTACCCTGTCTCTATAACCCCTCATCCCTATGCCCTGTCTCTGTAA
>NC_063347.1:61172790-61175477 GCF_021869965.1 Rhincodon typus | reverse complement strand
CCCATCTCAATGCCCTGTCTCAGTTTTACCCCCCATTCCTGTGCTTTGTCTCTCTGTTACCACCCCCATCCCTGTGCCATGTCCCTCTGTTATCTCCCATCCCTATGTTCTGTCTCTGTTACCACCCCCCATCCGTGTACCCTGTCTCTGTTACCCCGCCATTCCTGTGCTGTGTTTTTCTGTTACTCGCTCATCCCTGCGCTCTGTCTCTATTACCTCCCATCCCTTTGCCATGTCTCTGTTACCTTCCCCCCACTCCCCAATCTCTATCACCCTGGCTAGCTCAGTTGGGTGGACAGCTGGTTTGTGATGCAGAGTGACACTAACGGTGCGGGTTCAATGAGGGGCTCTCCTTCTCAACCTCTTCCCTTGACTGAGGCATGGTGACCATTGGGTTAAACCACCATGTGTCATTTCCTTCCAGTGAGAGAGCAGCCCTATAAATATCTGAGATGTTACCGTAGAGTACAAGAGCAGGGAGGTGATGTCAAAATGGTACTGGAGCCTTGTTTAATCTCAGTATTGCATACCGCTGTGGGCATCACATTATAGGATAGATGTGAATACATTGGGGAGAAAAAGAGAGACAGAGAGCTGAAGTGATTTATAAAAATAGTTCCAAGAATGAGAAAACAAGAAAATAGGAGCAACAGTAGACCCTTTGAGCCTGCTTTGCCATTCGATAGGATAATCCAACTGAGTACCTGTTCCTGCTCTCTCACCTTTGGTCCCTTTCGGCCCATGAACTATATCTAACTCCTTCTTGAAAACATTCAATGCCTTGGTTTCAATCACTGTCTGTGGCAGAGAATTCCACAGGCTCCCAACTCTCTGGGTGAAGACATTTCTCCTTGACTCAGTCTGAAATCTACACTTCTACCTCCATCTTTACCTCTCACTGTGTCGGAAAGGCAGCCAACATCATCAAAAACCCCCTCTCCCAGCCTCCCACCCGCACCCCCCACCCGCCACCTCCACGTTTCCGTCTCTTCCAACCTCTTCCATTGGGCAGAATATACAAAAGCTTAAGCACACGGACCGACACATTCAAGAACAGTATTTTGAGGAAGGGTGACTCCACCTGAAATGTTAACTCTGATTTCTCTCCACAGATGCTGCCAGACCTGCTGAGCTTTTCCAGCAACTTCTGTTTTAGGTTCAAGAACAGCTTCTTTCCCTGTTGTTATCAGATTTATGAATGGACCTCCCCAGCTTCCAATTTAATGTTGATCTCGCTCTTTGTGCACCATCTCTGCAGCTGTGACACTGTATTCTTTGCTCTGTTCTATTGCCATTATGCAGTTTGTATGGTATGATCTGCCTCTACTGCACACAAAACAAAACTGTTCACTGTACCAAGGTACATGTGTCAATGATAAATCAAATCAAATTAAATCAAAATGGCCCACCCCAAATCCTTAAGCTGTGACCCCTGGTTCTGGACTCCCCAGTCATCAGGAACATCCTTCCTGTATTTACCCTGTTCCACTCCTGTTAGAATTTTGCAGGCTATTGGAAACGTCAGCTATGAGGATAGGTTAAAGAAGTTGGCACTGCGTTCCCTGGAGAGAAAGGAGGCTGGGAGGAGATTTGCTGGAGGCTTTCAAAATTCACGCAGAGAGTGGATAAGGAGAAATCGTTCCTGCCTGTGAAAGGAACAAGAAAATCAGGGAATAGATTCAACATGATGCACAGAGCGAAGGGGGAATGAGAGAACAATCTTTTCCATGTGGTGAACAATTAGGGTGTGAAGTGCACTGTCTGGAAACGTGGGGGAGGTGGGTTCAATTGAGACATTCAAGAGGGGCATTGGGTGGTTATTTGAGTAGAAATGGCGTACAGGGAATGGGCAAAGGCTGCAGATTGGCACTAGGATTGGGGCTGGATGGCCTCTTCCTGCGCCATAACGATTCTGTGATCTGGGGATAACGCTGGGTGCTGTTTGTTCCCCCCCACCCCAGGTGTAATCTGGCTTCTTTACTGACCATCGCACTGCACGGGAAGCTGGAATACTACACCAGCATCATGAAGGAGCTGCTGGTTGACCTCATCGATGCGTCAGCCTCCAAGAACCCCAAGCTGATGCTACGGCGAACGGAGTCGGTGGTGGAGAAGATGCTCACCAACTGGATGTCCATCTGTATGTACAGCTTCCTCAAGGTACAGACTGACCACTGTTAGCGAGCCCTGCCCTCTGCCCCACAAACCCAGGCCCACTGAGAAACACAGACACCACCCCCGCCCCGAACATTCCACACCCTGCCCTATCCAGCGATTGGAGAACACCATGACTGGCACCGGAACCACTGGCGCTAACTGGTGGTACTGTACCCAGTGATGTTGTACTTAATGCTGCTGTAACCACTGGCACTAATCAGTGAGGCTGTGCCCACTGGCACCATGACCACTGGCACTAACTGAAGACATTGCACCCAGTACTGTACCCAGTGATACTGTGCTCTGTAGGATTGTTACTAGTGACAGTGTAAGCAGTGGCACTAACCAGTGATGCTGTGCTGGGTGACACTGTAGTTGGTGACGCAGTGCCCAGTGACGCTGTACCCAGTGATACCGTGCTGGGTAACACTGTAGTTAGTGACACAGTGCCCAGTGATGCTGTGCTGGGTAACACTGTAGTTAGTGACACAGTGCCCAGTGACGCTGTACCCAGTGATGCTGTGCTGGGT
>NC_063347.1:61170547-61172780 GCF_021869965.1 Rhincodon typus | reverse complement strand
CCAGTGATGCTGTACCCAGTGATGCTGTGCTGGGTGACACTGTAGTTAGTGACACAGTGCCCAGTGACACAGTGCCCAGTGATGCTGTTGCCCGTGGCAGTCACACTGTGTCCAGTGATGCTGTCCTGTCATATGGATGTAACAGTCACTGTCCCCTGAACTGTACCTTTCACCGTCTGTGTGTACTGGATTACAGGACACTGTGGGAGAGCCTTTCTTCTTATTACTGTGTGCCATGAAGCAGCAAATAAACAAAGGCTCAGTGGATGCCATTACAGGAAAAGCTCGATACACCCTGAATGAAGAGTGGCTCCTCAGGGAGAATATTGAAGCGAGACCAATGGTAAGAAATGGGCAGAACACTGTAGACTGGACAGGAACGGAGGGGAGGGGAATGGAACGGAGGGGAGGGGAATGGAAAGGAGGGTAGGGGAACAGTGTGGACTGGACAGGAAAAGAGAGGAGGGGAACAGTGTGGACTGAACAGGAACAGAGAGGAGGGGAACAGTGTGGACTGGACAGGAACAGAGGGTAGGGGAATGGAAGGGAAGGGAGGGGAGGGGAACACTGTGGACTGGACAGAAACAGAGGGGAGGGGAACCCAATGGAGGGGAGGGGAATACAGTAGCGGCGGGGTGGGCGGGTGGTGGCGGGGTTGTGAACAGGTTGTGAACAGAGTGGAACACTGACCGATGTTCAGTCTCATAGTTCTCCTGGGTGCTGGCTATGCTTTGGGATTGAGGATAGGTTTTGGAGATTATGGCAAGGGGCTGGGGGTATGGTCCAGTCTCAGAGATGGGATTGATATGCCCCTATTGACAGGGCAAGTGTAAATGCAGCGTGACCTGTTTACGTAGTGTTTCCTCTGCATGGAGACTCCATAGAACATCCCACCCAGACCCACCCAATTACCCTGTATTTCCCGTGGCCAGTGCATCTAGCCTAGACATCCCTGGATACTACGGGCCATTTAGCATGGCTAATCCACCTAACCTGCACGTCTTTGGACTGTGGGAGGAAACCCACATGGACACAGGGAGAACATGCACACCCCACCCAGACCGTCGCCTGATGCTGGAATCGAGCCTGATTTCCTCACCCTCTGAGGCAGCGGTGCTAACCACTGTGCCACCGTACCAGCCTGCTCGGTTGCTTCTCAATGCCATCCTTTGTTCTTGAAGCACAGTTTTTCTTTTGATTGGAAATAACAAGTTCACAATAAAATGGGCTATAAAGGCTGCCAGGCAACAGGGTACCCCAGGTAGACAGACTATAATTCTGACTGCACAAACACCCAGCTTTCGGTTAATCTGAGAGAGAAGCAACAGGATTAATGCAGTGAAAATGTCACGTTGTTCCATTCTTCCCAATATGATTCAGGAGCTGTGTTATCATTGCATTGGGTTACAGTCAGTTTTGAAAGCATGCACTCGCAACTTCAGTCATTCTGTTTCAAAATGTGCTTATTTCAAAATTTCTAGGAAGCACAATATATAACACAGACTGAGCATCATCTTAAAAGATGCAGGTCAGACTTTTCAGGAGATAGATGAAGAAACAATAATTTGCACAAGAAGGGTCAGCAGACCCGAAACGTAAACTCTGCTTTCTCTCCACAGATGCTGCCAGACCTGCTGAGTTTCTCCAGCAATTTCCTGTTTTTGTTTCTGATCCTCAGCATCCGCAGTTTGGTATAGGGTTTACAAAAATAAAACTCAAAGCCAGGCCTCTCCCTCTACCCACTGGCCTGCTACAGGAGCTGCATTATGGACTGTACGGTGACTCTCTGTATCTCCACTCCCGCAGAATCTCAATGTGTCATTCCAAGGCTGTGGAATGGACTCCATCACAGTCCGTGTCATGGACAGTGACTCCATCAGCCAAGTCAAGGAGAAGATTCTAGAAGGATTTTACAAAAATGTGCCTTTCTCTCAGTGGCCCAGAGTAGAAGATGTGGATCTGGGTAAGTGATCACAGTGAGCATATCTGGTACGTGAGAATGGGAAATCACTGCAAATGCCTGTGGACACCAGTGGGCCCAGTGCCCAGTGTGAATCCCAGAGACCAGGCCCAGTGTGAATCCCAGAGACTGGACCGTGAGCCCAGCGTGAATCCCAGAGACCGGGCCCCGTGCCCAGCGTGAATCCCAGAGACCGGGCCCCGTGCCCAGCGTGAATCCCAGAGACCGGGCCCCGTGCCCAGCGTGAATCCCAGAGGCCGGGCCCCGTGCCCA
>NC_063347.1:61167384-61170537 GCF_021869965.1 Rhincodon typus | reverse complement strand
CGGGCCCCGTGCCCAGCGTGAATCCCAGAGGCCGGGCCCCGTGCCCAGGGTGAATCCCAGAGACCGGGTCCCGTGCCCGGTGTGAATCCCAAAGATGGAGCCTGCTCCCGGGGTGAATCCCAGAGCCTGGTAAGAATGCAGTAATGCTGTAAATGAACGTAGGGTAAAGTTCATTGTGACAGAGCTCCCTTTTTTCCTGGTAGAGTGGTTTGCATCAAGTAGTGACAGCAGGATCCTGCGGGACCTGGACAACACGTCTGTGATGGAGGACAGCCGAAAGAAGCTCAACACCCTGGCTCATTGCAAGGTGAGGAGCAGCTGAGACAAGTTCATCCTGAACCAGTTTATGTGCCAGCCCAGAGAGGCCTTGCTGTACTGCAGAGTCTAACCAACCTCTCCCAGCATCTGCCTTTACTGGGATAAAATCATAGAATCCCTACAATGCGGAAGTGGGCCATTCAGCCCATCGGGTCCGCACTGACCCTCCAAAGAGCATCCCATCTAGACCCATTCCCTACCCTATCCCTGTAACCCTGCCTATCCTGTGGCTAATTCACCCAGCCTGCACATCCCTGGACACTATGTGCAATTTAGCATGGCCAGTCCTCCTAACCTACATATCTTTAGATAGCATACGCGCCCTCAGCCTGTTGCTTTCCCTTGGAAGCTGCTACACCCAAAGTTTCTGCCTTCAGCTAGCCATCCCTACACTGACTGACACCCACCACCCCCCACCATCCCAAGCACACAACTCTCCAAGTTTGTCTGTATCTCCCAGACACTGTCTGAGATCCTTGTCCATCTCCCTGCTATTCTGTTTCTCTGACACTGCCAAATTAAATTTTTTTGTTTTTCTCATAGATCTGAAATAGTCCTCGCATCGGTAAATGTTTAAAACGTGGAGTAGATGTGTGAGGATAAACATTGTGGGGTGCAATGAACATGACTGTAACAAGGATGAGCTGCAATTTCTTACTGTTAAATGTTGCAATGATCGCACCTTCTCTTCAGACCCTGCTCTAGTTTGCCTTGCCCCTGACTCAGACTGAACCAGGCTCTCTATATCCCTCAGTTTGACTCTGAACTCCTCACCATTAGTGCTGACTGTCAGCAAACTGCTGAGTTCTACCTCGGGAGACTCCTTCAATCTCCGCTGACCTGCTCCTGAAATGCTCAAACTCACCGATGCCTCCCAGATGTCACCATTATGACAATCTGCCAGCATCTTTAAAAACCTCGGCTGTCCATCTCCCAACTCACACCAAATACCAAGAAATTAGGAATTTCTTTTTCTGAGGGTTGAGAGTTTTTGGAATCCCCTTCCTTAAAAAGCAGTGGATACAGAATCCTTAAACACTTTTAAGGCAGCATTAGGTAGATTCTTGATTGTCGGGCGGGTGAAAGATTATTGGGGCTGTGCAGGAGTGTGGAGTTGATATTAAAATCATATAAGCCATGATCTTATTGAATGGTATAGCAAGTTCAAAGGGTCAAGTTATCTACTCTTTTTCAAATGATCATGTGTTTGTCTTTCTGGGCAGTTCATTATCCCCAAATGTTTCTCCTTATGATATGGGCCAACATTCCAATTCACAGATCCCAGACTCTGTAAATTCTGCTCCTGCCTTTCCAACTCACTTTCATCCTTTAATATACACTTTAGAAAGAATACCTTTGACTAAGCTTTCAGTCCTCTGACCTACAATCACCTGATGAGTCTCATTTGGAGCTTGTCTGAATAGTCTGATGCTTTTACTACTTTGCAGGATATTAGTGTGTCTGTACTAGTTTTGTGACTGTTCTGATGATAGGGTATAATTTATATGCATATGTACTAATATCATCGTTTGGAGTTTGGATTTCAAAATAGAAGCAGATGGATGCCGGATATTTCTGTGAAGGGTTTTCATTTTAAAAAGAAAGGTCAGAGTGTCCTTCTGGAAGAGTGAATAAATCAAATGATTTATCAAAGAGCTGGTGTTAATAGAAAGCTGTTTGCACTGTTTGGTCTCTGTCAGGTAGGGTAAACATGTGCAGGAAGGATATTATTAAATTGGAGAGAGATCAGAAAAGATCAACCAGGATGTTGCTGAGACTAGAGGGTTTGAATTATAAGGAGAGGCTGGATAGGCTCAGACTTTTTTCATTGGAGCATAGGAGGTTGAGGGGTAACCTTATAGAAGTTTATAAATTCATGAGGGGTACAGGTAAGGTAACTAGCAAAGGTCTTTTCCCTTGGTTGGTTGAGTTCAGAACTAAGGGCATATTTTTATGAGAGGAGAAAGATTTAAAAGGGACCTGAGGGGCAGTATTTTCACACAGAGGGTGGCTCATATGTGAATGAACTGGCAGAGGAAATGGTAGATGCAGGTACAGGTGCAACATTGAAAGACATTTAAATAGGTAAGAAATAAGAAAGATTTAGAGGGATATGAGCTAAATGCAGGCTAGTGGGACTAGTTTAATTTGGAAAACTTGGTCGGCATGAGTGAGTTGGACTGAAGGGTCTGTTTCCATGCTATATGACTCTATGACGCTATAACAACTTGAACCTCATGTGAAAATGTCTCGATGATTAACCACCACATGAATGAAACAAAGTAAAATTGAGCCAGATCACAATCTGCATATTACCATAAACCAGGGACCTGGTTGACGCTGCCTGCCATGTGACACTGTGGCAGTGACCTTTCACTTCTGTCTCCAGGTCCCTGATGGAGCATCATTGGCCATGAGCTTGAAGGACAAGTGGGATGGTACACTCGGACGAGGTAGGTCTGATCAAAGCTGGACCTCCAGTTACAATGACATTCCTGGAGTCATAGAGAAGGGAAAATGTAGGGAACATTTCGAGGGACAGATACAGCTCTGAGAGGTCTGGGGGTAAAAACAGGAGCTGCAAAAAGCCCAGGAGGTAAAAACAGGGGTATGAGTGGCCAAGGGGGTATCTACAGCTTTGTGAATGATCAAAGGGGTAAATACAGAAGCTGTGAATAGCTCATGGGGCAAATACAGGGATATGAATTCCAAAGGGTAGGTAAAGGAGGTATGAATGGCTCAGGAGTAAATATAGGGGGTATGAATGGTTAAGGGTAAATATGGCGGTATGAATGGTTCAGGGTAAGTATAGGGGGTATGAATGGTTCAGGGTAA
>NC_063347.1:61153489-61167374 GCF_021869965.1 Rhincodon typus | reverse complement strand
ATGAATGGTTCAGGGTAAGTATAGGGGGTATGAATGGTTCAGGGTAAATACAGCAGTATGAATTTCAAAGAGTAGGTAAAGGAGGTATGAATGGCTCAGGGGTAAATATAGGGGGTACGGATAACTCAGGGATAAATGCAACTCTCTGAGTGTCCTGGGTAGAAAAGTTAACACTTCATAAATTTATCTTTAGTATAATTTTAGTGACGTGTGAATGAGGTGGCCTTAAATCTCTTAGGCATCCACCTTTTACACTGTTTCATGAATACTCGGACTGATGTTTGTTTGGTACAGACTGAGTGACCTCACACTTTCTTGTGTTTAAATCCATCTGCCAAGTTTTGCTCATTCAGCTAATTTGGTTCAAAGTTTCTTTATTGTGTTATCTAAGTCATAAACAAGTATGGTGAATAGTTGAGGCCCCAACGTAGACAGTTGTGGGACACAACTAGTAACTTACTTCCAATCTCATTACACACTATTATCTACATTGGTTAGCCAGTAAAAGACAAGACAATCTTCTGACCAAGTCAATAATTTCCCTTCAAATTCACAAGCTTTAGTTTTAGCTAACACCAGTTTAGGATATTGAATGAACACAAGTGAATGAAGCTAATTTACAGGAGAGCCTTGATCTAATGGAATGACAGAATAAGTTCAAGGGGCCGAATGGCTTTCTGTTCTGTTCCTAAGGGCCATGTTAAACAGTGAGCCTTCCTGCTTTGAGGCAAGCAATTGGTTAGGCTCTTTGATGGTCACTGGCAAGGCCAGTATTTGGTTGCCAACCCTAATGACCCATGAGCTGAGTGAATCACAAGGGCATTTCAGGGTCACCCACATTGCTGGGGCTCTGTGGCAACACAGGTAGGGTAAGGATCCAGACGGGCTTTCATAACAATCTAGTACCGTTTTGTGGTTACCTCAGTGAGGACGGGATTTCAATTCTTGATTTATTGATTGAATTTAAATTCCCCAACTCGTCATCATGGTGGGATTTGAACCCATGTCCCCAAAGCATCAGGACCTGGGTCACTGCCACTACACCACTGTCTCCTCTCCTTTCTTCCAATTAAAGCTGATGCAAGATCAACCCAGAAAGTTTAGGATCGATATCTGCATCCTGTTCCAACCATATTCTACAGCAAAAATGGGGTAATGTTGACTCTTCTGAGTTTATTTAGATCATAGGTATTCATGCATTCAAATGGACCCTTCAAATGATCTTTTATTCTTTTACAGTGAAGGACTTGGACACTGAAAAATACTTCCATTTGGTGAGTGCCTGTTTACTTACTCTCACTCTGAGTAGCTCAGAGCCTTTTGCTTGCCTCTGCAGCAAACTCTAATCCTGTGCACCATCCCTGGGTGACAAGCAGACAAAGTGGAGATCCCAAACAGGAGGAACACTCCTCCTTACCAGCTGGCCCAATAGGTATCTGCTCTTCATGTGGGGAATGGAATGGACTGGGCTTCACTTGGAGAATCCACCGTCGCTGATACATGACGATCTCAATCCCCAGTGCTCTCATTTGTTGGGATTTATAGTTTGACTGCAGCTGAGCTCGGAGTGATGAATTGAAATCGGATTTCTAATGTTGTCTGATTTTGATGGTGGGTGGCTGTAGCGCAGGCTGGAGGAAGCTTTGATCTGAATGTACCTGAACTGAAGACAACTTTTAATGCAGCTAGTAACATTTGATTGATTGATTTATTGTCACGTGTACCGAAATACAGTGAAAAGCTTTGTTTACGAGTGGTACAGGCAGATCACAGCAAGCAAAGGATGTACAGATCAAAAAGGCTTAGAGGCATGCAGGTTACATTGCAGGTTACATTATTTGAGGCCAGAGTCCAATCATCAGTCTGAAAACGGCCAGAAACAAGCTGTTCCTGAACCTGCTGGTGCGAGTGTTCAGGCTTCTGTACCTTCTGCCTGATGGAAGAGGTTGTAGGAGGTCATTACCTGGGTGCGATGGGTCTTTGATGATGTTGGCCGCCTTTCCGCGGCAGCAAGCCGTGTAAGTAGAGTCCATGGATGGAAGGTTGGCTTCTGTGATGGTCTGGGCTGTGCACACCACCTTCTGTAGTTTCTTACAGTCCTGGGCAGTGCAGTTGCCATACCAGGCCGTTATGCACCTGGACACTATGCTTTCAATGGTGCATCTGTAGAAATTAGTGAGGGACATTATTGATACCTGAGGAAGAAGAGGCGTGTTGTGCCTTCTTGACTGTCGCATTTACGTGGGAAGTCCAGGACAGGTTGTCGGTTATTGTCATTCTGAGGAGCTTGATGCTCTTCACTCTCTCAACCTCAGTTCTGTTGATGTAGTTGGGGACCTGTTCTCCTCCTTTCTTTCTGAATTTGATGATCTGAAGTCTTTCTCTAAGCAAACCCCACCCCCAACCGTACCATCTCCTGCCCCATCCTCACCCTACTTCAATCCACCTTGTCCCCCCTCACCCATTGCCATCCTGATCCTCTTTGGTCTATCCTGAACCATGTCATTATTGAGGTGCACTCGGTTCCTGATCCATCAAAACTTTCCCTTCCTCACAAACTAGGTCCTACCAAATGATGAACTTGTTGAAACAAAGAAATCTCACAAGCACAGTCACCGCAAGAAAGTTTTACCAGAGATCTACCTGACCAGGCTGCTCTCCACCAAGGTATGGTACAGAGGACATGAGAGCTGCTGCACAACTCACGCAGAGTCCCAGACAACGATTGTGTCTGTGAGTGTGTGTCTGTGTGTGAGTGTGTGTCTGTCTGTGAGTGAATGTCTGTGTCTGTGTGTGTGTGTGTATGTAACAGAGAGCATGTTGGTACCTGTGTTATGTATACATGTGTAAGAGAGAGTGTGCGTGTGTGTGAGAGAAGGGGATTGTGTATCCGTGTCAACGTTTACAAGCCTGTTTACATTGGGTTTCAGATGTGGAAGTGCAGTTAATGGTGGATGTGAATTTCCAAAATCCTCAGGCCCCTCACATCAGCTCAAGTGCTAACACTGCATCCCTGAAAAACATAATAAATCTAGATTGGAAAAGCTACTCCCAGAGGTTTTTTTCTCTTGGAGGATCATGAGTCTTTGGAGCCCTCTTGCTCAGAAGGTGGTGGAAGCTGGGCTTTAAATATTTTAAGGTAAAGATGGATAGGTTCTTGATAAGTAAGGGTTGCATGTGGTGAGGAATGTGGATAAGAGGTTATAATCAGATCTTGTTCAATGGTGGAACAGCCTCATGTGACCACATAGTCCACTCTTCAAATTATAGTTCATGTTGCCCCTTCCCATTCAATGGTGTTACCGCCACTATCAATATCCTGGGGATTACCATTGACCAGAAACTCAACTGGACTCACCACATAATCACAGCTGCTACAAGAGTAGACCGGAGGCTGGGAATACTGCAGCGAGTAACTCACCTCCTGACTCCCCAGAGTTTGTGCACCATCGACAAGGCATAAGTCAAGAGTGTGATGGAATGCTCCCCACTTGCCCTGGATGGGTACAGCTCGAACAACACTCGAAAAGCTTCACACCATCCAGGACAAAGCCCTTGGAAATACATTACCGTTCCTTAACTGCCTTTCTCCCCATCCAGACAACCCTCATTCCCTCACACTGATTCAGTTCCTACTGTTTCTAGGGCACGCTGCAGAAGTTCCTGGATGATTTGTTCCGAGCTGTGCTCAGTATCCATGCAGTGAAACCTCCATTCGCAGTGAAATATTTCTTTGATTTTCTGGAGGAGCAGGCTGAGAAACGAGGCATCACTGACCCGGACACCCTGCACATCTGGAAAACCAACAGGTGAATGAGTAACTTTACATCGGTATCCTGTTCATTCATACGCATTATGGCCATTAGAGTATCACTGCTCTGTTGATATGTGGGGAATTTGGACTCATACAGAAGCAGAATTTGAAGAATTCACTAATCTCACCAACGATCATCATCATTCTGTTAAGTCTAAGAGAAAGCGATCATTTCCCAGACATGACATATTTAAATTGGTACAAGATAACAAACATAACTTATCAACAAATGGAGTCAAGCAGCATCAAAACAGGCCCTTTGGCCCACCATGTCTATACCGACCAACAAACACCAAACTACACTAAAACCCATTTCCCTGCACTTGGTCCATAGCCTATTATGCGTTGGTTTTTTAAGTGCTCATCTGAATGCTTCTTAAATGTTTGGCATGTCCACTTACCACTTTTTATAGATGCATACATGGATACGTCACAACATAGTGTGGCAACTGCTCTTCCCAAGACCATAAGAAACTACAGAGAATCATGAACCCAGCCCAGACCATCACACAAACCAGCCTTCCTTCCATTGGCTCTGTCTTTACTTCTCACTGCCTCGGGAAGGCAACCAACATAATCAAAGATCCTACTCTCTTCTACACTCTTCTGCTAGGCAGAAGATATAGAAGTTTGAATACACATATGAACATATCCAAGAGCAGCTTCTTCCCAGCTGTTATCAGACTTTTGTACAAATCTCTCAAATGTTAATGTTGATCTCTCTCTCTCTACACCTTCTCTGTGGCTGTAACACTGTATTCTGCACTCTGTTCTGCTACCCTGATACACCTTGTTTGGTATAATCTGCCTATGGAGCACACAAAACAACACTTTTTCACTGTATCATGGTACACGTGACAACAATAAGTCAAACTCAAACTCGAACCTTATTGTTACGAGAGTACCTGACACCACCACCCTCTCAGGCACACGTTCCATGTTTCTACCATCCTCTGGGCCAAAAAAAGATTTTCCTCAGATCTGCTTAAAACTCTGTCCCTGCCTCCTATAATTTTGCGTGCCTCAATCAGATCCACCCCTCAGCCTCCTCTGCTCCAGGGAAAACAAACCCAGCCTATCCAGCCTCTCCTCATAACTGAGAGTTCCCATCCCAGGCCACATCCTGGTGAATCTCCTCTCCAGTGCAATCACGTCCTTTCAATAGTACGGTGACCAGAACTGCACACAGTTACTTCATCTGGTTTTACAACCAATGCTTTATAAAGTTATAACAAGTTTTCTTTGCTCCTATATTCTATGCCACAGCTAATGAAGCCAACCATCCCTTCCTCACCATCCTGTCTACTTGTGCTGACAACTTCAGGGATGCACTAAGGACCTACAGTTCATTGTGTAAAACCTTCCCTTATTAGACCTCCCAAAATGCATCACCTCATATTTATCAGGATTAAATTCCACCTACCATTGCTCTGATCAATATCAAACGAAAGCCTGAGACCATCCTCCTCACTATCAACAACACCACCAATTTCTGTACATCACGAATTATACCTTCGATATTCATATTCAAGTCATTAAATCCATGCTGACTATCCATGATCAATCCCAGCTTTTCCAAGTGTTGATTAACCCTGTCTCTCAGAATTCTTTCCAATAATTTCCCTACCACTGACGTCAGAGTAACCGATCTGTAATGACCTGGCCTATCCCTGCTGCCCTTCTTGAACAAAGGGACCACGTTAGCTATCCTACAGTCATCTGACATTTCACCTGTGGCCAGTAAAGTGTTAAAAATCTCCAACAGGCCCCCAGCAATCTCCTTCTTTACCTCCCACAGTAGCCTGGGATACACCTCCTCAGGCCCTGCGAGTTTATGCGTGCTAAAACATCTAATACCTACTCCTCATTAACCTTAATGTATTCTAGAACCTCACCATCCCAGCTGGAATCCCCACCTACAGTATCTTGCTCCTCTGTGAATACAGATGAGAAATATCCAGCTATGACCTCACTCAAGTCCACTGGGCTCCACACACAGTTTACCCCTTTGGTCTCTAATAGGTCCCACCCTTTCCCTGTTAATACTCTTACTCTTAATATACTTCAAAAATGCCTTGGGGTTTTCCTTGATCCAATCTCCCAAAAATGTTTCATGGCCCCTCTTTGTCCTCGTAGTTTATTTTCAAGCACCTTTCCCCCCCCCGCCCCCCACCCCACACACTCTCGCAATACTGTTTTTAATGCACTACACCTGACATATGCTTCCTTCTTTTTCTTTATCAAACTCTTGATATCCCTAGATATCCAGGGTTCCCTAGACTTGCTGCCCTTGCCTTTCACTCTTAGGGGAACACTCTGGCATTGAATTCTCACCATATTACTTTGAAAAGGCTCCCACTTCTCGAATGTAGACTCATCTGCAAGTAGCTGTTCCCCGTCTACTAGCAGATCCTGCCTAATGATGATGTTTTTGTTTTGTTTTTTTTAAATTAACTGCTGCACACTTCTACACATGAAAAACCATCAACCTAAATATTCTTTCCACAGTTTGTGGTGGTGTCACAGGTAAACCATTGTATGTTTGTACTGAACATTGTTACTGTAGGTCTAATAATTCACGGTATACGATGTGATAACACATAATCATAAATCTTTATGAAATAAAACTGTTCACAATTAAATTGACAGAATGTTCATTACAATATCATTCCTTACATTTCACCCAAATTGCAGTCTCCTAAATTCCGATATCTTGCACCTAAATCCTTGACATTCATTTGCAATTATCTCAATTGTCCTGTTCTGGTAGCTGAGTATTCTTTTGTTGAAGTGTTTAAAGCTGTTCTCTCCCCTTTACAGCAACTCTATTCCCTTTCCGAATGTGTCTCCACTAATCGCTTTGCAGGCCCTCTCTCCAGTTTGCAGATTAAAGGACCAAGAGGAACCTGATCTGTCATTCAATGAGACCATGGTTAATCATTGACCACAATGCCACTTTTCTGTAAATATCTTCACATCCCCATCCCCTCTGATGTTATTAGTCTGCAGAAATCTACGAATGTCTGTCTTTAACCTGGCTCAACAACTGAGCTTCCACTGGGTTTCAGAAATCAAAAAATACCCAACCCCTTAACCTACATACACCCACCCAGTCACACCCTGTAAGAATTCTTTATGTTTCAAAGAGATTCCCTTTCATTCTTCTAAACCGTAGGAAATACAGACCCAGCCCCTCTCCTCATAAGATAATGCAGCCATCCATTTATTCTTCCTTAGGTAAGAGGATCAAAACTGGACACAACACTTCAGGTGAGATCTCACAGAAGGCTCTTATGTAGCAGGACATCTTTATTTTTGTATTCAAACCCCCTTAGGGATGACAACCATTTGCTTTTCAAATTGCTGCACCTTGCTTGCGAGCTTTGACTGACTCATGGACAGGGACACCCAGATCCTTTGGAACACCTACTCTCTTCCCGACCTCTCACCGGTTAACAAAATATTCTGCCTTGCTGTTGCTTACCTACCAATGTGAATAGCCTCATACCTGTTCACATTAGATTTCACCTCCATGTTCTAGCCCACTCACTCAGACTGTTCAAGTCGCCTCAAATCTTCCTCTCATTTCTAACACAACATCTGTTCACACTCAGTTAGGTCCCATCAACAAACTTGGAAATGTTACAATCTGTGCCCCTCACCTTGATATTTTCAATCAACCTGTTCAGGAATGTTATGACACATCTCTGGAGCAGGTAAGACTTGAACCCTGGCCTCTTGGCTCAAATGGAGGGACACTACCACTGCGCTACAAGAGCCATTTTTCCATATTATTTATAAAGACTGTGAACACTTGTAAATGTAACGCAGTATCACAGAGTCTGCAGTCCTGAAAATGAACCATTTATTGCTGCTCTCCGCGTTCTCTCTGTTAACTAATTGTCAATCCACACTCCTATAGTTCACTCAATCTCATACAGTCAGAGAGTCATAGAGATATACAGCACAGAAACAGACCTTTCAGTCCAACATGTCCATGCCGACCAGATATCCTGTATAAATCTAGTCCCATTTGCCAGCATTTGGCCCATATCCCTGTAAATTGTATCTATTCATATACCCATCCAGATGCCTTTTAAATGTTGTAATTGTACCAGCCTCCACCACTTCCTCTGGCAGCTCATTCCATACACGCAACACCGTCTACATGAAAAACTTGCCCCTTGGGCTCCTGTTAAATATTTCCCTTCTCACTTTAACCTATACCCTCTAGTTTTGGACACCCCAACCATTTTAGTTACTAACCTCCAGTGTGGGTCATTCACAAGTGCCTTCTGAGAATCCAAATACACCACATCCACTGGTTCTCCCTTTTCAATGCAGCAAGTAATATCCTCAGAAACGTTCCCGGTTCAGCTCTGCTAAGAATTTCATGTATGGAGTCAGGTTTCTGTCACAAAACTTTCAGAGTGACGTGTAGTTTCTCCTTCCTTCCCAGCTTGCCGCTGCGTTTTTGGGTGAATATCCTGAAGAACCCGCAGTTTGTTTTCGACGTGGAGAAGACTGACCATATGGACGCCTGCCTGTCTGTCATAGCCCAGGCATTCATTGACGCCTGCTCCATTTCTGACCTGCAGCTGGGCAAGGTAAAAACCCAGCTGAGCCAGCAACTCGGGAGGAATGACAGGCCGGAATGTAATCGAGGGGGTTATACAAAGAATAATAGATACCCGGGAGTGAGTTACAGACTGCAATCTAATCGAGAGGTTTGGAATGGTTTATATGAAGAATAACAGATAGCCGGGAATGAGTTACAGACTGCAATCTAATTGAGGGTTTGGAATGGTTTATATAAAGAATAACAGATGCCTGGGAATGAGTTACAGACTGGAATCTAATTGAGGTGTTTTGGGTGGTTTATATATGGAATAACAGATACCTGGGAATGAGTTAAAACTGAAATCTAATTGAGGTGTTTTGGGTGGTTTATATATGGAATAACAGATACCTGGGAGTGAGTTATAGACTGCAATTTAATAGAGGGGATCAGAGGTTTATATATGGAATAATACATACCTGGAAATGCATTATGGACTGGGATCTAATCAAGGGATTCGTGATGGTTTATATGGAGAATAAAAGTTACCCAGAAGAGAGTTATAGACTGGAATGTAATCAAAATAGAATGTGGAAAATGTCAGAATCTTTTATTAAAGACATTATATTAGGGCAGCTAAAAAAATAGTTCAAGGTAATCAGGCCCAATTCAACATGGTTTTGTTTAAGGGAAATTATATTTGACCAATTTACTGCAGTTCTTTGAGTAGGTAATACATGCTGTGGATAAGGGGGAACTGATGAGTGTACTGTATGTAGATTTCCAGAAAACATTTGATAAGATGCCACATTTAAGATTATTACAAAACATATATGCTTACATTTTGGTGGGTAGCATATTGACAAGATGACAGGAAATTTCAATAGTTTACAATTTCTATTCCAGTCTTGGATTACAGGATTGAAGGACTGGTTGCCAAATTTGCTGGAGGCACAAGGATGGATAGGAAAGTAATTTGTAAGGAGGACTTATGGAGAATTCAAGGTGATAGGTTAAGTGAGTAGGAAAGGTTATGGGGAAAGGGACAAAATCTCAGTAGGCTCTGAGTGACATGGTGAGTCAGGGGAATCTCAGCACCTGCTATTCAATGCTGTACCTCAGGCTAACCCTCATTGTAACACTGCAGTGTGCTCAGGGACACACACAGCTAGCTCATGGCCTGAAATAGGCTGTATTTCCAGGCTCTTCTCTCACTGCTATAGCATTCACTCTCATTTTGTGCTTTGCCGCCTCAGCTAGAGAAACAAAGCTAATATTACTTCTGTCCTACCTTCGCATTTAGCACATTCACAAAGGCTGAAGCTTGTCATGGTTGTTAGCTGGCCTCAGTGAAGGCAGAGGGGAATGCCTTCACTTGGGGTCCCACCCAGTAAATCAACAACAGGAACAAAAACAAAGTTGCTGGAAAAGCTCAGCAGGTCTGGCAGCATCTGTGGAGGAGAAAACGGAGTTAACGTTTCGGATCCGGTGACCCTTCCTCAGAACAGCAGCCTCTGATACCAGTCCAGGGGCTTTTGATTTGGCCAGTCCACCATACTTGGGGCAGCCTGGGACAAGGCACTCTCCATATAAGGGGTAAGGAGCTGAATATTGGGCAACCCACCATCCATCCTGACTCTATCAGCCCTATTAGCGGCCACTGTCCTCCTGGAATGAAAGAAGCAGATATTAAGGGAGATGAAGGTGGGTGGTACAGCTGGTACTGTTGGTGCAACTAGGGAGGTAAGTGAATGGCTGCACAGGGGGCATGCAGACTTAGTGGTATCGGAGGCTGGGGTGGGTTACAGGCAATTGTGAGAGTGGTAGAGTACGATCCTCATTGAGAGTCACGGAGAAAGACCGAGTGAGGGCGAGCAGAGAGAATATGGTGGCTCTTACGCTGGCAGAGTGGAGAAGGGCATTGAGCTTCATCCTACAGCACTGGGTATTCCTCCAGATGGTGAGACCTCTGCTGGTCCTAGGAAATGAGGAAATCCTGTCTTTGCACCACCCCATACAGCATTACTGCAAGCTTCCTGCCTGCACGATCTCAAGCCAATTTCATTTGCCCCCCTCCATCTGCCCTGTCCAAACAACTGGCAGAAGCCGAACGGGGCAGCTCCAGACTGAATGTGCATGTCCAGCTGTACACCAGGATTTAAATCAGAACGCCAGTGAATTCTGGGATCTCTGGCAAGCGATAAGTTGCACCAGGAATAGGGACAGCAATCAGATTAGAGACACTGTAGGTACTGAAACACCAACTGATGCAGCAAGTCAGGTAATAAGTGACGAGAAACTTCATGGTGAGGATCCCTTCACAAAACTCAACCTGACTCTCATTTAACCAAATAAAAAGCACCATAAGATTCAGCTCAGAGAGTATAACGTTGGAAATTGTCCGTCTTGGGATGAAGACTAAAAAAGGAAACGTATTGTCTGTAAAAGCATAGGGGTTGCAGAGCTCTGATGTGCAGAGAGATCGGGGTGTCCTACTGCGGGAGTTGCAGAAGGTTAGTATGCAAATGCAGCAAGTGATCAGGAAATTTCTGAAGAAGGGTCTAGGCCCAAAACGTCAGCCTTCCTACTCCTCTGATGCTGCTGGGCCTGCTGTGTTCATCCAGCTCTACACCTTGTTAGCTCATAGAATGTTATGTTTTATTGTGATGGGAATTGAATACAAGAGTAAGATGGTTATGCTTCAGTTATACAGAGCATTGGTGAGACACCACATCTGGCGTACTCTTTACAATCCTGGTCACCATATGTATGGAAGGATGTGAATATGTTGGAAGCAGTTTAGAGAATGTTTACTAGACTAAAACCTGGAATGGGTGGGTTGTGTTCTGAGGAAAGGCAAGACAGGCTAGGCATGTAACCTTTGGGGTTTAGAAGAGTCAGAAGTGATTTGATAGGATTTTGTATGTTTTGGAGGGATCTTCACTGGGTGGATGTGGAGAGGATGTTATGGGAGGCTCGAAAATTCAGGGTCACTGTTTAAAAATAAGGGGTTGCACAATGAAGTCAGAGATAAGGAGCAATTTTCTCTTAGAGAGTCATGAGTCCTTCGAAAGCTTTTTGTCAAAAGGCAGTGGCAATATTGTTAAGGCAGAAATGGATAGATTCATGACAAGCAAGGAGGTGAAAGGTTATCAGGGGCTGGCCAGGAATATGGAGTCCTCAGATCAGCCAGTACCTTCTTAAACAGTGGTGCTTGAGGGGCTGATAGCCTACTCCTGATTTATATGCTCATATGTCCTGGCAAAATGGGATCATGAAGCAGAATCTAGTGTTGTCTTTTTTTCCTTTAGGATTCACCAACAAATAAACTCTTATATGCAAAAGAAATCCCAGAGTACAAGAAAGCTGTGCAGAGATATTACAGAGAGATCCAGGAAATGATCACACTGAGTGAACAGGAAATGAATGCTCACCTGGCAGAGGAGTCCCGGGTAAGCAGCAGAGACTAAGAGGAAGGTCGTAGAGGAAGCTTTACCTTGTATCTAACCCTGTGCTGTCCATCTCCTGTGAGTAATTGATGGGGAGACAGTGTAGAGGGAGCTTTACTCAGTACCTAATCCCATGCTGCCCCTGTCCCGGGAATGTTTGATGGGGACAATGTACAGGGAGCTTTACTCTGTATCTAACCCCATGCTGTCCCTGTCCCGGGAATGTTTGATGGGGGACAGTGTAGAGGGAGTTTTACTCTGTGTCTAACCCCATGCTGTCCCTGTCCCGGGAATGTTTGATGGGGGACAGTGTAGAGAGAGCTTTACTCTGTACTTAACCCCATGCTGTCCCCGTCCTGCGGAGTGTTTGACGGGGAGACAGTGTAGAGGGAGCTTTACTCTGTACCTGACCTCGTGCTGCCCCTGTCCTGGGAGTGTTTGATGGGGAGAGCGCCACTGGAGCTCTGTATTTGGTGCAGGAACAATGAATATGGTGAATGTGTCTTGTTCCTCTGTGTTGAAGTCTGTCTATTGATGAACTGAATCAACAAGAAAAGTTGGCCTTGCATTGTGTCAGTAAAACGTAGCAAAACAGGGTTTCTGAAATCGGAGCATTCTCTTTTTATCTTGTCTACAGAAATACCAAAATGAGTTCAACAATAATTTTGCCATGGCTGAAATCTACAAATATGCTAAGAGATATCGCTGCCAGGTGGGTCTAATGTATCTGTCAGTTCCTGCTGTTTCTGTTTTGCAGAAGTTGGTGGCTGTAAACGTGACAGGTCACGTAACTAATCAGAGCCCAGTACATAGCCTTCTGTCCCTACCTACAAGCCCTGCCGTCACTCCTTCCCTAACATGTAGACAAGGCATGTAGGCGCACCCACAAATACTCCCCTCTCATTGTTCTCATCAGTACGAACTCAGGCTCGGATACAGTCAGGCACATTAGCCCTCAGGGAGACACACATTCACTGGGACACAGACTCGCACACACTCAAGCTGAGTCCTCCCTTACTCGCACACATGCACTGACATAGGACCATATGAATTAGGATGGGAAACAGGCCAGTCGGCCTTTTGAACTTGCATTGTCCTTCCATAGATCATGGTAGCTCTGATCTCTATTTTCCTCCCAGTTCCCATAAGCCTTGAGAGTTTAAGTCAGCCTTGAACGCAGCCTGCGCTGGGCTTTGGTTAGAGGATTAAAAAGTCTAAGGAGTGGAGTTCAAATGCAGCAAGTTTTATCACCGGGTTTCCCCCAGTATGCTGGAATGAGGAGCAAAATACCAAACAAAGTGTGTGCCCCAAACCCTCTATCCATCTGCTGCTGCAGCTCCTCCTGCTGGCAGATACTGTACATCACATGTCGATCTTACACCATCCATGGTCACCTCTTCCACCCTCACCCCATCCTCCCTCACCCCTATCCTCCCTCACTCCCTTTCCCTCAACCCTCCTCCCTCACACCATCAACTATCAATCCCTCCTCCCTCGCCCCATCCTCCCTCACTCCCCTTCACCCCTCACCCCCTTCCCCTCACATAGAACATAGAACATAGAACATTACAGCGCAGTACAGGCCCTTCGGCCCTCGATGTTGCGCCGACCTGTGAAACCAATCTGAAGCCCACCTAACCCAAACTATTCCATTATCATCCATATGTTTATCCAATGACCATTTAAATGCCCTTAAAGTTGGCGAGTCTACTACTTTTGCAGGCAGGGCATTCCACGCCCTTACTACTCTCTGAGTAAAGAACCTACCTCTGACATCTGTCCTATATCTATCACCCCTCAATTTAAAGCTATGTCCCCTCGTGCTAGCCATCACCATCCGAGGAAAAAGGCTCCCACTGTCCGCCCTATCTAATCCTCTGATCATCTTGTATGTCTCTATTAAGTCACCTCTTAACCTTCTTCTCTCTAACGAAAACAGCCTCAAGTCCCTCAGGCTTTCCTCATAAGACCTTCCCTCCATACCAGGCAACATCCTGGTAAATCTCCTCTGCACCCTTTCCAATGCTTCCACATCCTTCCTATAATGCGGTGACCAGAACTGTA
>NC_063347.1:61114923-61148489 GCF_021869965.1 Rhincodon typus | reverse complement strand
AGGAATTCCGTGTTGGAAATTCAGGAATCCTCTTCTGCAGTGGAGGCTGGGTCATTTCCTATGGGTTAGACCATTCTGATGGACCAGGATGTGGGGAATAGTCGGAGGTTGGGGGGTGGTGGACCACTGAGGCTCAAATCAGAGCAATTTGATTAAACATTGGAGCAGACTTGAAGGGCTGAATGGCCTCCTCCTAGCTCTTGTTTCTGACATGTCTGTATGCACGTGCATTTTATTTAACCTATTTTTTTGGGAATCAACTGTTCAGAGATTTTATTATACACCTCTGGAGAAGGTGGGACTTGAAGCTGGCTTCCCAGTATAGGGGTAAGAACTCTACCATAGTGCCATTTTATGCAACCATTGTACAGTTGTGCTAAGATGCGCTGAGGTGGGGTAAATTGGCTTGGTGTAGATAATGGCTTTAAGCATTTGTTTTGCTGTTCAAATGGTGACGACACTCTCTCCACTGTTACGTGCCTCTGATTAATAGATAGATGGCATTGGAAAAATGGATCCTAAAAATCAGTGGAACACCCTGCCAGGGACAGTATGGACATCATTTCAATGCATCAGACCAGCTTTGTAAGACTTTCTTGCTAATAAAACTTTTTTTTTCTCCAGTGGCTCGCTCTCATTTTCTCTGGCCCAATAGACAGCTTGGTGTCTGAACCTAGTACCCAGGTTGCTGGCATCACTGATTACAGCAGTGACAGTAGGCTCCTTAGACATCATCTCCTGCCTTTAAATGATCCAGGTCAGAAGTCACATGACATCAGGTTACAGTCCAACAGGTTTATTTGAAATCACAAGCTTTTTGAGCACTGCTCCTTCGTCAGGTGAAGTCATGGGGCAGTACTCGAAAGCTTGTAATTTCAAATTAACCAGTTGGACTGCAACATGGTGTCATGTGACTTCTGACCTGGTCCACCCCAGTACCTCCACCTTTAATAATCCTCATCATTCACTTGGTAGAACCCTTCTCCCTAAATCAGGGTCATTGTTGTAGAGTAGACCAGGGTTAGATATTAGATTTGGTGGGGGTGGGGTTGAGATTTTTTTACCAAAAAAAAATTCATTCAGGTTGTGGGCATTGCTAGCTAGGCAACTTTTTTTTTCCTCCTTTTTATTCATTTACAGGTTGAGGGCATCACTGGCCAGGCAGCATTTATTGCCTCTGAGCCGTTCAGAGTCAACCACATTGCTGTGGGTCTGGAGTCACATGTAGGCCAGACCAGGAAAGGATGGCTGTTTCCTTCCCTAAAAGGACATTAGTGAACCAGATGGGTTTTTCCTGACAATCAATGGATTCAGAATCATTGGACTCATAATTCCAGATATTTATTGACTTCAAGTTCCACCACCTGTCAAGGCAAATTTGAACCTGGGTCACCAGAATATTATCTGGATTGCTGGGTTAACAGTCCAGTGATAATACCACTAGGCCATTGCCTCCACATTTATTACTATTAATAAACTGCTCAACTAAGAGTCAAATACATTGATGTGAGACTGGAGTCATGTGTAGGTCTGACCAGATACAGTTGACAGTTTCCTTCCCTAAAAGGACATTAGTGAATCCAATAGGTTCATGGCTATTGTTAAACACTTAATTCTAGATCTTTATTCAATTCAAATCCCACCCTGCAAGTATTTATTCAACTCCAGCTATAAGTTAATTATTGAACCAGGTTCCAGCATCATTACAGCAAAAACATTGTTTTCCTTACATGGAAAAGGTGGTCAGCATTGCAGCAAGAGGCAGTATGAAGACAATGGAGACATTGATCAAAATATTCCACAATTCTAAATTCCTGAGGGTTTCAGCAGATTGGAAATTTGCTAATGTGACAATAGACCAGTTAGCCAAACATCTGCCATTGGGAAAATACTAGTGTCCATTAAGGAAGAAAGAGCAAAACATTTAGAAAAACTTCAGAGAGAATCAACATTAGCCCATTTCTCAAACATGATTGTTTGGTGAAAGGGCAGATTCCTTTGGAGGATATAATAAAGTAGTGTTAATAACAGGGAACAGCTAGATGGTGTGTGCATATAGGGATTTGTAGAAGGCATTGAAGAAGTGCCACATTTAAAAAAAGGTTATTCCACATGATAGAAAAATTGCACCATTAGCACGGTAAATACAATCATTGATTAACACAAGACAGTCAGGATGAAATGAGTTTAACTAGTAGAGTTCAACAAGGATCAGTCCCAGGATCTTAGTCTAGATTTAATCATTAAGAGGGGGCCAGAGTGTAATGTATCCAAACTTGACGATCCATTTAGTTGTGTGAGGACATGTTGTGATGAGGATCAAAGGAAGCTGCTAGGCAGAGACTTAGCACAGGGAGTCTACCATTGAAAGAGAGAGGTCAGTTTCTCCAGTGTTCTCAGGAGTTAGATATGCAGCATCTCAGTATTTTGCTTGCCCACATGTAACTTCATGGGATTGAGAGTCAATACTGAAGGATTCCCAGGGCAACAAGATGTATACCACTGGTGTGACCTCTGGTCAGTCTTACTGGTGGAACAGGACAAACCTGGGATGGCAGTGGTGTTGTCTGGGACACTTTAAGCTGTCATTTTGAATTCACTTGATCAGTTGCAATTTGCAACTAGAGAGAGAGGCTCCAAGCCTTGATTGGCCCCAGTCATCCCTACTACTATTACGTGAAAAGTTTGGAGGGAGCCAAATTCTTAAAATGCATTTGACATAGCATTTTGAGGCAATAATGGGGAAGGTCCAAACAAGAGAGGGAGTCGTCCAACCTTAAAATTTTAGTTAACAAAAGCTGGGCCAGCATTTTACAGACAGTGATCATAGCTGTTAGATTCAAGATTGAGGGGAGAAAAGAGCAAGGATGAGTTAAAATTAAGAGCAGATAAGTTTGCCTAGATTTTCTTGAATTAAGAAAAAAAAACACATGCACAACACCTTGCATCTGGCAGGAAGATCACTGGCATATTCTTCAAATCACCAAACTCTTCATCCAGCCAGCACATTCTTCACTATGAATGATCCCTTCAAAAGGTCTTGCTGTGAGCAGTTTCTTCCAGATGTCTCAGCACATGTCCATTACAAGTTAATCAACATTTAGTTCTAAGATCCTTAAAAGGCAGATCAAAGAAACTATACTAGAGAAAGGCAGTCTAGTTTCTGGAACACCGTTCAGCAAGCATTTTGTTGTTCATACTGACTGCAAACAATTACAAGTCTGTTGAAAACCTCTTAAATGCACCTCCAAGGACTAATGGACAACAAGAATACAAAATGTAAAATCCAAACCACGATCATTAGTTTGGATGCTCTTAGCCAGCTTCCAAATCCCACCATGAACAAAACAATTTCCTGTATAGGACAAGTGGGTATAATTGAATTGGAGTGGGAAGATGGACTAATTGGTTTGGCTGTGACCCAAAGTCAGATTCAGCAAGCTACAAGCAGCTCAAAAGAAACTTTGAACACATTCAGTCCTTAAACAAACCCCATCTCTTCTGCTTAGAGGGGAACAAGGACCTTCCACTATGTAATTTTAAAAGTCAAACAACCTACAAGTTTCAGCGATGCTCAGGTCACAGAATGACCCAGAGATCAGTGTGCGTTCCCATGAAAGTGAAACAGACATCATGAAGGCAGCAAGTCTAGGAAACATAGTCAATGACAATTAGCCTCAACTGGCAACCTTTCTTTCCACACAAGGGCTGTCCAGACTGCATCATTGGGTATATTCAAGGCAGAGTTTTTTTTATATTAAAACAAATCAGTAAGGGACTCTGGAGTTGTGGGGAAAAGACAGCTTGATCCAGATCAGAGATACTAGGGACTGCAGATGCTGGAGAATCTGTGATAAGGTGTAGAAAAGTCACACCTTGTTATCTCAGATTCTCCAGCATCTGCAGTCCCTACTATCTCTTGATTCAAATCAGCTATGCTTGGGCTAAATGACAAAACTGGCTCAATAAGCTGAATAGCCCAATTCTGGGCAGGTCTAATGGTGTTAAAATCATTCTAAACAGTGGTGCAAGATTGAAACTGACATTCACCACGTTTACCAATAGATGTTGGTGTCACTGTTTCACCAATACCTTTGGTGGGAACAAGGATGCTCCTTGTGCAACAGTTTCCCCATTGACTATGCAAAAGGTCAGACAACACATCACCCTGAAGAAAGCTGGATGTAGTGTGTGTTTCACTCCTCACTAGCATCAGACCACTTCATACCATAAACGCAGTCAAGTATAAAGCCCTGCAGGGTAGTACAAGACAATCTACTCAAAGCAAGTTTCCCCTCACCAGCAGGCCCATGGAGGGGACAGATCTAACCATTCCTCTGCACACAGACAGCCCAGTGTGAACCAGGACAAGAGTTAAAGATTGTTTGTGCAAACAGCCCCCAAACCCATGATGAAGAGTCAAGTCTACATCATACAATGTCATAATGCACAATAGTCAAGACAAGAAGAAACTGATGTAATTCAATCACTTGGATGTGAAGTCTGATGCAAGAAATTGTGTTATCTGCACTTTGATACCTACAGAAGAGATATAGACCAGTGTACTGCAACGTAAGGAGCTGTACTACCAAGTCTCATTAACTGCATAATGACAATTTAATGGTCCTTGAACTGCCCAAGTGCTGTTAGCACAAGATCTATATTCATCTTTGTAAAAGTTTCAGAAAGGAGCTCCTTTTGAAAGGGAAATTCATCACAAACCTCAGACAGGGAGTGTACCATTAAAAAACACTTGGATGACATCATGACATGATCACCCTGTATACAAAGGTATATATTACTGTAGTTATTGCTACTGAAGGAAACACTAGTCTGCTTCAGCTTTACACACTCGGCAAGAGACTAGAATCTTAGAGAGAATGGGGAAGTAATGGGGAATCAAGAACGAGGTGTTGAATAAATACTTTTGTCTGCACAGAAGACATGAAAATTTTTGTTGTTAAATGTTAAGGGCGGTTGGGGGAGGGGAAGAGGGAATAAATACAATAACTACCAGAGAAGAAAGCTTAGGGAAACTAAAATGGGTCTAAAGACTGAAAAGTTCCCCTGGGCATTTTGGGATACATCCTAGGATATTAAAGTTGCTACAGAGACAGTGCATGGATAGTAACCTTAGATGAATCATTGGATTCTGGAAGTGTCCCAGAGGATTGGAAAACTGCCAATGACACTTATTCTGAAAAAGGAGACCAAAAAGATAACCATAGGCCAGTTACTTGTCTTAAAAGTTCTGGTTACCAGCATCTTCAGGAAATTAGTGGAGAAATTCAGGTCTGGCAGCATCTGGATGCTCACTTTCCAAGCTTCCAGACACCTTTCAGGTAAGGGTGTGATTTACCTGCACTTCAATCCAGTCTATTCACTGCTCACATTGCAGTCTCCTCTACATTGTTGAGGGGTATGAAACAGACTGAGAGGCTCCTTTGCAGAACACCCATGTTCTGTCCACAAAAAATGACCAAGTTTCCAGTTGCTTGCCCCTTCAGTGTTCCCACACCAATGTCCATCTGGGGCTTGCTGCAGTGTTCCAGCAAAGTTCAGTGCAAACTGGGAGAACAGCACCTCATTTTCCATGGGGTTGGGAGATTCTTCAGCTTTTGAAACTCAATGTTGAGTTGTATCATTTTGGGCACCCAAACACCCCCACACCTTAACACATTGGCTGCTTTAGCACAGCCCCTATTACTGGCCTCCTCCCTGGCTCACCATTATCCCCACATCTGTCAAACTGCTCAGTAAATTTCCCATTCCCCTTTGGGCCCACACTTCAACATATGCTGCCTTTTCCTAGCTATTATCAGATAGGAAGGGTCACAATGTGAAACATTAACTCTGCTTTCTCTCCACAAATGCTGCTGGGCCTGGGGAGTTTCTATAGTTTAATACCAGTTTTTTGCTGGTGAATCCCAGTCTATTATGGAAGGTGGAATAGCAGTGCTTTTAGAAGCTAATAATGCAAGCAGAGTCAGCATGGTTTTTCAAGGTACCAATCGCACTGATTTACTAGAATTATGGTAACAGGACAGATAAGTAACATGGATGTAGTACTTGGATGGTTGCTCCCATTTTGGATGCAATATAGAAACATGAATTAGAAGATTGGCTGAATTAATAGACTGTTGGGATAAAGGGTACATTTGGAATGCAACCTGCAATGAAAAGCATGACACAGGGATCAATGCTGGGGCTATAATTAAACTGGCAGTGTTAATGTTAGTGAGAACAATGCCCAATATCTATTCTAGAATGCCTAAGTCTGTATGCAAGGCTGAAGAAAGAATCTAAAGTGGAAAGAGTTGAGGACTCAGTCACTCCTAGGTAGAGAAGTGACAGCCCTCTGCAGGTTAAGGTGGGTGGGGGTGCCCAAAGAGATAGCTATGCTCCAGTGGCAGGAATAGAACGCAGAGACACATGGAGCTAGCTAGCACTATATCTAACTAAATGGTTAGAAATGAATTCACTGCTTTTTAAAAAAAAAAAAAAGGGCACCATTACAGGAAAAGGGTTTTAGAAGGTGCAAGGATCCAATGAGGGAAATGGCCAACCCCACCAGGAGGGAAGGTCCAGTACCTCAGTCTTGGCAGAAGATTGACACTATTCAAGGGTCATTTGAAACAGCCACTCACCATTTCCTCAGCCGACACGAGGGCCAGGCTGTTACTTTGAGGAAAGGCTTAACAATGGGATTAGAGATATCGTGAACAATTTAGAACTGAATGGGGCAAAGGAAAAGGCCATTCAGCCCAATTTGGGCCAAACATGACACCAAAATGAAACTAAATTCTGCTGCCTGCCCTCAGTCCAATCTCTCCATTCCTTGCATGTTCACGTGCTTATGTGAAAAATGAAGAGTCCCTTAAATGCCCTTATAGCTGCCTCAACCACCACCTCTGGCAGTGTTCCAGACTCCTACCACTCAAAACACTTGCCTCATCTTTGGCCTCCCCCCCCCCCACCTTAAATGTATGCCCCTTGTATTAGGCATCTCAACTCAGATTCTGACCATCACCTCTATACAATTTTAGACTTAAAGCTTATCCTCAGCCTCCGCTGCTCAAGAGCAAAACAACCTTGTTATTTGCCTCTCCTTACAGTTCACACCTTCTAATCTAGGCAGCATCCTGGTAAACCTCTTCTGCACACTCTCCAAAGCCTCCACATCCTTCCTGTAATGTTACCAAAATTGTTTAGGCTACACTTGTGGCTTTAAGACTTTGAATGCAATGCTCCATGACATCCCGATTGGTCAGGGAATGGAGTACCAATAAAGGCAAACATGCTGTATACCTTTACCACCCTATCTACTTGTGGCCACTTTCATGGGGGCAATGGACTTGAACCCCAATTTAACATGGAGCAGCATTAGTTAGCTCCTTATTTTGCAGTGAGGCAAGTACCCTATTGTTAGTCTTTTGGTGTGATACCATTGTTTGATATGGGAAAGAATGCGTTTTCACCTTACACAAGGTGGTAGGGATACTCAGCAATAGTAACTAGGATAATATGCCAAGAACAAAACCTGCTGTTAAATTGGTTCTTGTTCAGGAGAAAAGTTACACTTCACTACTCCGCACTAGACTACAGTCTGCCAAGGACATTCCCATTATAATTGGAGATATCAAATACCGAATCATGTTAAAACTGTCAACATTCTGCACTGCAATAGAGGGATTGTGAAGTTAGCATATGTACAGGAAGAGGCCATTCAGCACTGGTTCTATTGCAGAGAGTCTGCCTTCCCTTCCCACATCCTTGAGCACTTGCCCACTCATTGCAAAATACCCTCTTGAATATCTCAATTGATATTGCCACCCCATTTTCCAGTAGTGCATTCTACACTCCAACTACTCCAAAAACCACATTACCCTTGCTTTGTTTGTACACCAAGAACAGGACAATAATCTTCACCTGCAAGCCCCCCCCCTCAAAACCTACTCCATCCCATTTGGAATTTTGAAAATCTCATTTCTCTCAAGGGGAGATAAGAGTTCCAACTTCAATCCATCCAGTCTCATTCCTGGAATGTTGTTTAAAAAAAAATCACTTCTGCATGCTCTAGTGCATTCACACCTTTTCTATGATACCCACAACTGTACACAATACTCCAGAGGTTGAACAAGTGTCTTAAGCCCAACTCATGTTGGCAGGTCCAATGAACAAGGACCTCCCACCATTAAAGCCAAGTTGCACATGATAGAACCTGTAGGACAAAGGCCCAAGGAATGGACCTCTGAAGGAGCACCAGTCCTCCCCTGCATCTGCAGTGCAGACTATACGATGGAGCTCAAGCGTCAGCCATTCATTCTGTTCCTTGCATTCTGCAGTAGATGGCCCATTGAAGCAGCACAGCTTGCTAGAGCAGTCTGGGATAAGGATTGCCCAGACATGACCAAGGTTGGGAAACAGCACTTGGCTCCATTCAAACAGAACTTTACATGTAAAGTGAAACACCCCAGTCTGAAAAAGACAGGGGACAATAAGGACCAGATGCTGGAAGCCAGAATCCAGGTGAGGCTGGAAGAGTACAGCAGGTCAGACAGCATCCCAAGAGCAGGCAAGTCAACATTTCAGGCTGAAACTTGGAGGGTTTTGGCCAGAAAAATGGCCTTTCCTGCATCAAAAAACACTACCAGGGGATTAGAGTTTCAAAGTATGCTACCCTCATTTTCTTGATGAATAGTCTGTTCAAGTCATTCAATACTGGAGATCTAAAACCTTGGAGAATCAAATGGTTCCCTAGTACCATTCCCTACCTCTCTCCCATGTCAGAGAGAAGTCCAAAAGCAAAAGTAGAACCCAATTGTCACATTTCATTCATAATGAAGTGATTAGATAAAACTACACAGTTGCTATTCCTAACCCGACAGGCAAATATTAAACACTGGAGATTGCTGTAACCAGGATGTGATGTGAACTTTTAGCTGAATTTGAAGGTTTGCAGTGTGGTTGTCTGGGGAAGTGCCAGGAAAGCAGTAAAGCTGGAAATTACACCAGTGTTATTGGAGAGAGATCAGAGGCTAGCAACTTGGAAACAAAATACTGGGAAGGCTTACCATTCCCACATTTTAAATATAGCACCTGGGACAACATGTGCACAATGTAATGTTATTTACAAACAAGTGAAAAGCTACCCTGAAGTGACTACCCTTCGTTGGAATTAAAACACGATTCTGAAACAGCAGTCAACAAAATCAGTGCAATTTAAGGGTCAAAATGCAACAACCTGGATCTAAAGATCTCCATATTAATGTTATATTTTATTGAACAGTTTACAAAATGCATTTTTAAAAAGTGCAAATCAAATCAAATTTAATAAGTTACTAGGAGTTTCAAGAGATGGTGTAGAGCCCAGCATTTTGGGCAATCATTTTTTGGTGCTTTTGTCCTTGGTCTTGCTTTCTGCTTTCTTGCTTAGACCTTCAGCAGCTTTTACTGTCAGCCCTGGAGCAGATGAGCCAGTTTTAGGGGCTGGCAGTTGAGTGTCCTCTGAAGAGGATGGTGCCTGGTTCAGTTCTCTCTTCTTACTTTTGCTCTTTGGGCCTTGTTTCATTCCTGTTCCAGTTTGGGGCAACAGATTGGAAGCCTTCTTTAATGGCACTTTAGGAAGTGAATCTGGTTCCTCTTTTACAGCCTTGCTCTTTTTGCTATTGTTTCCTTTGGGCTTGGGGAGAGAGGACTGTCCCAGCTTCTTAACCTGGAAAGAGGGGTGATGGAAACTTCAGTGAAGCATCCCTCAAGTCACTTGTTTTGTTATAACCTGAACAAGATACCTACTTGAAGGGATTAGTCTTAATTTTTATTAAAAAGGACAGTTTCCTAAACCAGAATCAGTGCAGATACAGATCATTTGTCCCATCAAATCTGTACCAATCCTCAAGACTATCCCACCCCATCTTTGTAACCCCAGAGTTAGCCCACCTACTCTGCACACTACAGGGCAGTTTAGCCTAAACATTAGTTTGCTCTCTCCACAGATGCTGCCTGACCAGTTGTGATTGCCAGCATTTGTTCTCAATACAGATTCTAGCATCTGCAGTAATTTGCTGCTAACCTGCACATCATTGGATTGCAGGAAGAAATTGGAGTACCTGGAGAAAACCCACAGATATGGTTAGAATGTGCAAACTCCATACAGACACCCAAGGTTGGAATCAAACCTGGGTCCCTACCACTGGATGGCAGAAATGCTAGCCAGAAGCATGTTTTATATCCCTTTCCCAAAGTAGGGATTCTACATCTTCATTCACCTCAGTAAACTGGGACTAGAGAATTTTGTACTAAGGGACTAATGGGGTTATGAAGCAGGAGCCACTGATCTTACCACAAGTCTGAGAAGGGGTTCCAGGGAAGAGCACAAAGCCATAAATCTGATTTAGCACTAGTTGAAGAACAGAATTGACATCAAAACTCACCTTCCCAGACTTCTCTCCTTTGCCTTTGGAAGTATGTGCAGATTGTGTTTTGGACTTTGTATCTGCAAGATTAAAACATTTACTAGGGTTAAGGAGTCAGGGGATGATCAAGCCTATAAATTCTAACAGGATTAGACAGTTTAGATGTAGGAAGGAAAACAAAGCTTCTGGAAAAGCTCAGCAGGTCTGGCAGCATCTGTGAAGAAAAGAAGTGTTAACTCAGTTCTAAGGTCACTGGACCCAAGACATTGAAGAAAAAAATCTGTCAATGTTTTGGTCCTGTGACCCTTCCTCAGAACAGTGTTAACTTTTTTCTTCAGATGCTGCCAGACCTGCTGAGCTTTTCCAGCAGTTTCTATTTTTGTTCCTGATTTACAGCATCTGCAGTTCTTGTGGTTTGAGATGTAGGAAGGATCTTCCTGATGACTGGGGAGTCTGGAACCAGGGGTCAGGTTAAGGATCATATCAGATTGCTCAATCTCTTCATTGTGGCGAGCCTGTGGAATTCACTCTAAGTGGCAGAGGTCAAAGCATTGAATATTTGTGTTTAGATCTAGTTCTTAGGGGTAAGATGTAATCAATGAGAATGGAGAAGAGTGGGAGCAAGGTGCAGAGCTGGATGATCAGCCATGATCATATAGAGCATTAAAGCAGGTACAAAGGGCCTAAAACTCTCATGTTTTCAGAGTCTGAGGCTTCAACTCACTGACAGCACAGCTAACCAATGTTTGTAGATTGCACCAATTAGCTGCATTCAGAATAAACTAGAGAGTGGTTTTCTGTTTAAGTGCCCATACTGAGGGGCAGAGGCTTGTGGTTTGGGAAGGTCTCATGTCACACAAACCAATTGACCACATTTCAAAGAGTCTTTAGTTAAGTAGCCAAGGGCTCAGAGCAATCCTTGAGTGTATGTAATGCAGTAGAATTAGAATGATGTAATCCCAGAATTGAAGATCAGGCACTTAATCTAAATCCAAATTCAATACAACTGGTTATCATTAGAGGTGAAGGCCACTCAAGGGTTAGAAATGGAGGTCAAACTAGACAATATATTACACCACAACCATATGGAGTATGGTACGAGGGAAGGAGAGAAGATCACAACTAATTTAATATCAGTTTGAAAATAAGCAATTCCAGGTAGTTATTTCCTGCCCTACTGTTTATTTCCAGGTACTCAAATATTAGGATATTAGGATTCTTACTGAGGTGCGATTAGTGAATTTTACATGAGCTAGTATTCTCAAATTTAGTGAGCTGAGAAAATTAGAATGGTGTTTAGTGCACATTCACCAGGAATAGGAAGCTGGAGGGAGATTTAGAGACAAGAATCAGAATCCCTAGTGTGGAAACAGGCCATTCAGCCCAACAAGTCCACCCCACCCTCTAAGGACCATCCCACCCAGACCCATTCCCTTAATTTCCCATGTCTAACCCACCTAATCCATACATCCCTGAACACTATGGACAATTTAGCATGGCCAATTCATCTACCTTGTACATCTTTGGACCATGTGAGGAAACCCACAGACATGGGGAGAATGTTCAAACTCCACACAGACAGACACCCAAGGGTGGAATCAAACCCAGGTCCCTGGCACTGAGGCAGCAGTGCTAACCACAGCCACCATACCACCCAAAAGTTGAATCTCCCCTTAACTGGGTGCAAGTTTATGAAGTTAAGACCAAAGATAATATCCTCTAATTGGATGCAAATGTAGATTTTTAAAATGGGAAAATTTTGTTAAGGAGTGGAAAATAGCACTTTCAAAGCGATTGGAAGATTAAGGCACAATTTAGGTTATTCTAGTATAAATCCTGGGTTTCTTTTTTCTCTATTTCCACACTGGAGAAAGGCAGACTGTAGTGGTCATCTGCACTAAGTGAAATAAGAAACTTAGTCAGTAATTAACTCACAGCACCTATGGATAGATCAACATTTGCCCAAGTCAGTGGATTGCAGTGACGTGAACGAAAAGCTCAGTGTGAAGAAAAATCTGCCACAAGGTTGGGTTTGTCCATGTTGCTGTAAGCTGCATGAACACATGCCCAAAGGTACAACTATTCACAACAATTAGATCTAGCCTGAGGAGAGAACCCTGGCATCAAGTTAATCCACAAGATGGAATGGACTACCTGCTTTTTTATCAGCCTCCGTTTTCTTCACCTTGGCCTTCACTTTTGTAGCTGTCATTTTGACCGAGCCACTGTTTGGATCCACATTTTCATTGTTTCTCTTCAGGTCACTTTTACTTGCAAGCTGGAGATAGGAGCAGTGAGAACCATCACAGGCAGCTTCAAATTAGTGTCAAACTTTACACAAAGTGTGGATTCAAAGTTGGAATTAAGTCTCTGGAGGCCCATATTAATTCTTCCCCAGTTAAAGTTTAGCTGTTTCTAAACATTGACTAATCTTTAGTATCACCAGGGTTCTATCAAAAACTTCACAATTTAAGTGTTCCAGAAAGTGAAAATTGAGCAATAGATCAACTGTTAATTTGGGTGAGTGCTGACAGACCCACTGCAGCTAGGGCCAAGAGATTTAGTTACTAATTGCTGTGATGAGCAAATTGTGTTGAGATTTTAAGTGGACACTGTCCAGCAGTTCTGTGCAACTGAGTGATTGAGATGGTGGAACAGCAGGATACTCCATTGGAGGGAAACTCAATTGTTAGTGCTATATCTAAAAGTTGGAATTTAATTGCTACAGTGTTTAAGTGTAGAACCAAATAACTGACAAGTTTACTAAAGTCCATTAAAGTTATTCTTCTCCCTTTCACAAGTATGGGGATCAAGTAGAGGGGGAAAGAGCAGTTTTGGAACAGACCATTGACAGCTGCTAGACTGTAAGACCAGACTTCTATTCTCACTTATTTGTGGTGTTCCAAAACTGGAAGCTTGTATTTCATTAGTGATTGAATGTTGCACCAAAAAGGTCTTGTGACCATAGTGTCCCTTCTGCCAAGTTCAGATTCAAATCCCACCTCAAGGTACACCACATTCCAAAACAGATGGAAGTAGACAACACCATACAATCAATTAGATTCACAGCATGGAACCAGACCCTTGGCCACATTAGTTCAATTATGAAAACTTCCTAGTCCTATTTGCCTGCATGGAGGATATATCCCTCCAGAACTATCCCATCCATGTACCTGTCCAAGTGTTTCTCAAATGAAAACTTGTACTTCCTTCCACCACTTCCTCTGGTAGCCTGTTTGAGGCCCTTCACCTTCTGAAAATATTGTCCCTCTGGACTGTTTTGGAGCTCTCCCCTCTTACCTTAAACTTATACCCTCTAGTTTTACACTCCCCTACCATGGGGAGGGCTGTTAGCTATCTACTAGATCTATGCCTCATGATTTTAAAGTTCTGAGGTCACCCCTCACACTCCTACAATCCAAGAGGAAAAAGTCCCAGCTTATCCTGAAGCTCAGCAACAGGGTCTCTGCCTCCTCAAGGAAGGAGTTTTGGGGCACAGAACTAGATAAGCAGCTGACATGAGCTGAACATTGTGCACATTAGGATGGGGGAATGAACTTTAGTGCAATTGCTGACACTTTGCAAGAGTGTCCTGGAGAAGAAGAGACCTACAGAATTAATGCATTACAGGATGATTAAGATATTGCAAACCCTTAACACCTAATTTCAAGTCTCATTCTCAAGGGCTGAATAGTGATGTTTAAACAGGTTGATTAAAATGCCTAAGGGAATGAATAGTGTCCATTAAGACAGGTACAAACTTATCAGAAGAATAGCTTGCACATAACAATGACTTCATGTTTTGGGGGTGGGGGAGGTGCAGAACTAGAGGTTTTCCTTCAGTGGTCATCAGAACCTCTTGTAAGAGGTAAAAACACTTGCAATTTGTTAAAAAGTTAAGGGTCACTGCTAGCAAACTGAACATTGCTGACTGAAAGAAAAGGCAGCTTTGGAACATGGTGAGTAAAACAAGTGAGACACCCCACCCCCTCCCCTAACACCCAATTGCTAGTAGCCAAGCACCAGTTATCCCACTTGGTTTGAATTAGGAATCCAGCAAACATTTAGACTATAGCGTTTTACAAACAGAGGGAGATACCAGATGAAAAATTTGCCTACTTTGAATCTTCCTGTGGCACCAGTTGCTTTGGAGTTTGCAGGTCGAACCAAAATACCCTTCTCCAGGCCAATAGCTAAGGCTTTCTTAAGACTGGTCTTCAAGTAGACAGGGTTCACTGTGGGATATGTTGTCAGAATGTAATTCCTTATTGCTGCAACTGTTGTACCTTTCCGATCTTTGCTTTTCTTCAAGGCATTTACCACCATTTTGATCACAGGAGGACGTTTGTAAATTATCAGCGTACTGGCTCTCACACCTAAAATAAACACCGAATAGTGAGCTACATCCAGAAGAGAATTAGAGGCCTCCACTTTAATACATGGTTATTGACATTGCTTTTAGAGAGTAATAAATACAAAACAGCCACTGAAATGCCCTCAAACAAATATTTAATGCCACCAAAATTAGGGAATTTCAGTTTGAGATTGAAATGCAAGGATTCAAGGTGGAGTTTAAAAACAGAAGTTGCTGGAAAAGCTTGGCAGGTCTAAAGAAAAAAGTCAGTGAACAGAGGATTTTCTGAGGAAGAATCACTAGATTTGGAACATTGATCTCCCCCCGCCACCCCACAGGTGCTGCCAGACCTGCTGAGCTTTTCCAACAACTTCTGTTTTTGTTCCCAATTTACAGCATCCACAGTTCTCAGTTTTAATTCAAAGTGGTGTTTGAATGTAGCAATAACTGAAACACAGGCTGCAACACATTCCATTGTTAGAGAATGTTTTTTAATACAGAATGCATTAACTGGCTCAATTGTGTTATATGGGAAGAGGTGAAGGAGAGTTGGCTAGTTAATATGAGAGTGGGGGGGGAGGGGGGGGGGGGGCGGAAGAGACTATGGTACTGTGGTAGTATCACCACCTCTGGTCCAGGAGTTCAAGGTCACCCAATTAGAAGAAAGATTTTACAACAGAAGGGATTGGATGGACTAACAAGACAGGTTCATTGATTAAAATTACAGCTGGGAAGTTTAACCAAGTGGGCTGGTTGGCAGAAGGCAGCGATTACTCCCACATGAGCATTATACTGGGAGAGAGAGTACTTGAAAGAGGTATTTTACCTGCCTTATGCCACTACAAGTAGGCTAGGCATTACACAGGCATATCTCCTAGCCCTTAAAACAGTAAGCAGCAGCACAACAAACACCAGATTAGAGAGAATTCAACTACTCACAGGAGTAAGTTGAATTCTTAACTAGCTATTAGCCCAACTGAAGTTCAGAATCAACACATTAAACAAGTCAGTCACTATTAGGAAGCAAGGACCACGTGCAGGAATACTTAGATTAATGGGAGGGACCACAAGCCATTGGAATAAATGTAGGCCATTCAGCCCATCAATTCTACTCCACCATTGAGTGTCAGGGAAGTAATTAAATCCATGAATCCTAAACACCACTCACCTGCCTTTAGCCCATTGCCCTCTTCAGCCTTGAATATGCTTAATATCCCCTTCTCACTCTCTTCCCCCTCCCCCCCACCAAACCAGCAGTAAAGGATTCCACTGCTCTCAAGAAGCTCCTCCTCAGGGGCTTTAGGCTGAAGCTGGGAGAATGGTGATAGCCTGCAGCTATGGCCTTAATCCACCCAACAACCAGCCTGGGCAACAGGAGGACATTTGAAACAGCCCTTTCTGCCCCTACCTTGTAGAGACTGTCGTCGACTCTTTAATGCTACAATCCTGTCTCCAACTGTGGTGGAAACCGTCACCTTTGTGACTGCTGATAGTCTTTTAGGAGCCATTGCAAAAACTAGAGTACAAAAAGGGCCTATAGCTGCAGGCTGTCTATATAATCAATTAGTTAACTGCAAGGGCTTTTGATTGGCTGAACAAAGCAATGTCTCTACAAGCCAATCATTGAGCCTGTGGCTTTTGATTAACAACACTTTTTTGGATGAAATAAATTTTCCTCCTCTCAATTGCAAAGACCATGTCTTTTTTTATTTTTCTGTATGTTTTAATTCTGGACTGAAATGGGAAAAGAATCGTTTTAAAAAAAAGTGATGATTAAGTCATTGTCATTGAGTTATAGAGCTTAGAAACAGGCCCTTTGGCCCACCATGTCTATGCTGGCCAACAGGCACTAAGCTACACTAATCCCATTTCCCTGCACGTGGTCCATAGCCTATGCCTTGACATTTTAATTACTCATCCAGGTGGTTCTTAAATGTTGTGAGAGTACTTGCTTTCACCACCTCTCAGGTAGCGTGTTCCAAATTTCTACACCCGCTGGGTGAAAAAAAAAATTCCTCAGATCTCCACTAAACCATTGTTCTTCAGCTTAAACTTATGCCCTCCGGTTTGAGACATGTCTACGATCTGGAAAGGATTCTCACGATCTGCCCTATCTATGCCTCTCATAATTTGGTATACCCCAATCAGATCCCCTTCAGCCTCTTCCGCTCCAGGCAAAACAAAACCAGCCTATCCAGTCTCTCCTTACAACTGAGACTTTTCATCCCAGGCAAAATCTTGGTGAATCTCCTCTGCACCCATGCCAGAGCAATCACATCCTTCCAATAGTGTGGCAACCAGAACTGCACACAATATTCCATCCAGCACTCTAACCAATGTTTTAGAAAGTTGTAACAAGACTTCCTTGCTCCTATATTCTACGTTCTGGCTAATGAAGGCAAGCATCCTTTGTGCCTTATTCACTACTCTGTCTACCTGCACTGACACCTTCGGGGATCTATGGACTTTCACACCAAAAGTTTCCTTTGTTCCTCAGTACTCCCAGGGACCTAATGTTCATTGTGTAAATTCTTCCCTTAATAGATCTCCCAAAGGGCATCACCTCACGCTTATATGGATTAAATTCCATCTGCCATTGCTCTGCCCAATTTATCAGCTGATCAACATCAGACCATAGTCCTCCTGACTGTCAACAGCACCATTGATTTTCATGTCATCTTCAAAGTTACTAATTGTATCTTCAACATTCACGTCCAAGTTGTTAATGTATGTAACACACAGCCAGGGTCCCAGCACTGATCCCTGTGGTACACTGCTGGTCACAGGCTTCCAATCATATAAACAACCATCCACCATCACCCTTTGCCTCCTATTTGTAAGCCAGTTTTGGATCCAGTTTACCAACTTTCCTTGGATCTAATGGGCTCTCACCTTTTGGACCAGCGTTCCATGTGGGACCTTGTCAAAGGCCTTACTGAAGTCCATGTAAACCACATGAACTGTGCTACCACCATTAATGTAGTCAGTCACCTTTATAAAAAAGCCCAATTAAATTTGTCAGACAGGGTCCATGCTGACTATTCCTCATCAATCCTTGCCTTTCGAAGTATTGATTAATTCTGTCCTTCAGAACATTTTCTAATAATTTCCCAAGCACTGATGTCAGACTGACTGGTCTGCCCTATCCCTGCTGCCCTTCTTGAACAAAGGAACCACATTAGTTATCTTCCAGTCATCTGACACTTGACCTGTAGCCAGCAAGGTATTAAATACATCCGTCAGGATTCCAGCAATCTCCTCTCTTGCCTCCCAAAGCAGCCTGGGATCCATCTCATCAGGCCCTGGGGATTTATGCACCATTATGACTGATCAAACATCAAACTGGAATCTTTAGCTGAAATGTTTCTTTCTTCAGTGAATACAGATGAGCAATATTCTTGTAAGACCTCACCCACATCCGTTGGCTCCACACACAGATTGCCCCTTTGATCTCTACTAGGCCCCACCCGTTCCCTGGTAATTCTCTTGACATACTTATAAGAATGCCTTCGGGTTTTTCTTGATCCCATCTGCCAAAGATATTTCATGGTCCCTCTTTGCTGTCCTGATTTGGTTTCATGCAACCTTCTACACTCTCTATATTTTTGAAGACCCTCCCCTGCTTTTAATGCACTGTACCTGACCTTCTTCCATCTTCCATTCGTCCTTCTTTCTCTTTGTCACACTCTCGATATCCCTTGACATTCCCTGGACTTGCTGCCCTTGTTCTCCAATATTAGATGAACAAGTATAGGGGAGGCGATGGCCTAGTGGTATTATCGGTGGACTGTTAATCCAGAGACCCAGATAACATCTTGAGGACCCGGGTTCAAATCCCACCATGGTAGATTTCTAATTAATTAGAATTAACAATCTAATAATGACCATGAATCCATTGCTGCTTGTCAAAAAAACCCATCAGAATCACAAACGTCTTCAGGGAAGGAAACTGACATCCACAGCAAAGTGGTTGACTCTGAACTGTCCTCTGGGCAATTAGGAATGGGCAATAAATGCTGCCTAGCCAGTGACCCCCTCATCCTGTTATTGAATAAAGAACAGCATGCTGGTCCTGAATTCTCACTATATCACTTTGAAAAAAGCTCCTACTTTCCAATGTAGACTTACCTGCAAGTAGCTGCTCTCAGTCTATGTTTGCCAAGGCTTGTCTAATGATATTGACATTGTTCTTCTCCAGTTTAGACACCTAACTTCTGCACTATCCTTGTCCCTTTCCATAAGGACTTGTGAAACTTAGAGTTGTCGTCACTATTGCCAAAATGCTCACCATTGGAACTTAAACCACTTGACCAGCTTAATTTCCCAGGATTTGGTCTAGCACTGCTCCATCTCCATTAGGACTATATGCAAACTGGCACAAAAACCTCTCCAGCACACAGTTTAAAAATTCCATCCCCTCTGCTCCTCTCATATGAAGTCAATCCCAGTCAATGTTAGCAAAGTTGAAATCCCCTACAACAATAACCCTATTCCCCTCACAGCTCTGTTGTGATTTGCCTACATGTCTGCTGTACTATCTCACTCTGACTGTTGGGAAGCCTGTAGTATAACCCCAGCAAAGTAATTCCCCATTTTTACCTCTAAGCTCTACCTGTATGGCCTCATTTGAAGACCCTTCTAAGCTATTCTCCCTCATTACTGCAGCAATGGTTTCCTTTATCAATCATACAATGCCCCCACCTGTCTTACTCTCTGACCTACCTCTGGGTCATTTTTACCCTGAGCTTCCAGTTGCCTGCCACTTCAACACACCACCCTGTTCCCTGGCCAACATCCTCTGTCTCAGGCTTGCTGCAATGCTCCAGTGAAGCTCAGCGCAAGCTGGAAGAACAGCACCTCATTTTCCACTTGGGGACACTGCAGCCTTCAGGACTCAATATACAGTTCAACAATTTTAGGGCTTCAGACACCTTCTCCCGTGTCCTTACCCCAGTCCCCATACACCAGGCCTTGTCATCGCATGTGCTGCTTTCACATACAACCCATTATCAGCTGCTAATAGACCTATTCATTCTCCTAGGTTAACCATTATTCACTCCTTTGTCTGTCCAACTGTTTCTCTCTCTCTTTGGGCTCCATCTGTATCTATCGTTTACTCCTTACCCACTTCCCCACATCCTAACGTCAGCATATATAATCAACATTTTCCTAGCTACTATCAATTCTGAGGAAGGGTAACTGGGTTGGAAGCATTAACTCTGATTTCTCTTCACACATGCTGCCAGATTTGCTGAGTCTCTCCAGTAATTTGTTTTTGTTTCTGATTTCCTGCACCCTCAGTTCTTCCAGTTTTTTGGAAGACCACAGAGTTGAGGGCAAATGACAGACATAGATCGGAAATTGGTTGAGTGATAGGAAACAGAGTTGGAATGGTGCGTGTTAAGTAATCACATTGGCAGGATGTGGCTGGAGTCCCACAGAGATCTGTATCGGGGCCTCGGTTATTCATCAACAACTTGGATAATGGCTTAAAAAGTCAAATATTCAAATTGGCTCATAACACCATTCAGCAACATTGTCTACAGTGTTGAACGGCAGCATAAAATTACAACGGGACATTGATAGATTAGGTGATTGGGCAAAGCTATGGCAGATGGATTTTAATATAAACAAGTGTGAGGTTATTTATTTAAGACCAAAAAAGATAGATCAGGGTATTTTTTAGAAGGCACAGAGTTAAATACAGTGGATGTCCAGCGAGTTTTGGGTATTTAGGAGCATAGCTCTTTAAAATGCCATGGGCAGCTGCAGAAGATAGTCCAGAAGCCTAATGGAATTCTCTAAAGGGCTAGAGTATAGGGATACAAACGTTATGCTGCAGGAATACAATACCCTAGTCAGAACCCACTCGAAGTACTGTTAGCAAATGTGGGCACCACACATTAGGAAGGGTGTTTTGACTCTGAAGGGAGTTCAACATAGGTTTATAAGGATGATATATGGACTTCAAGGGTTAGGTTATTATGAGAGATTACACAAATTAAGTCTTTATTCTCTAGAATTTAGAAGGGTAAGAGTGATCTAATCGAGGTTTTTAGAGTATTAACAGGAAAAGACAATAGATAAAGATAAACCATTTCCACTGGTTGAAGATTCTAGAACCAGAGGTCATAGTCTAAGAATTAGGGCCACGCCATTAAGGAGAGATGTTAAAAAACACTTCCAACATATAAAGACTAGTGGAGGTTTGGAACTCTATTCCTCAAATGGCAGTTGATGCTAATTTGGTTGTTACACTTAAATCTGAGATAGACACAGTTTTATTCGGCAAGAGATATATGTCTCCTCTCAGGACATGACAGAGCTTGCTGGGCCCTCCACGTTGATCCTACCAGGGACCCTGCATCTCTTGGCAGCTCAGGCCGAGTACAGTCCACTTGCCTATAGCAGGAAGACCCTCAGCAGATGGGTCACTGGACTTAAAAAAACGTTTAACTCTGCTTTCTCTCTCCCCAGATCCTGCCAGACCTGCTGAGTTGCTCCAGAAATATCTGGGTTTGTTTCAGGATGTACCATTGATTGATGTCTATGTCACCGCACAATGTCAAAGCAAAATGAACCAGGTGCATATCAGGGAATGCCATTATTATACCTCTGAGTCAAACATCCCTATGCTCACCATGGACTCCGTGTGCATAAGCATTCTGATGAATGAAGTGGTCAGCAATGTATGGGTTGGGAGGTGTACAGTGTACAGGAGCTAATGTATTAGGATATCCAGATGTTCCAGGACCACACACTGCTTGTTACCATCCCCCACCGCTCCACACTGCCTGTTATTCCCCCAAACCTCCAAACCACTTGTCATCCCCCCCACTCAATGAACAAAGAACAAAGAAAATTACAGCACAGGAACAGGCCCTTTGGCCCTCCAAGCCTGCACCGACATGCTGCCCGTCACAACTAAAACCCCCTACTCTTCCGGGGACCATAACCCTCTATTCCCATCCTGTTCATATATTTGTCAAGAAGCCCTTTAAATGTCACTATCGTATCTGCTTCCACTACCTCGCCCAGCAGCATGTTTCAGGCACCCACCACCCTCTGTGTAAAAAAACTTGCCTTGTACATCACCTTTAAACCTTGCCCCTTGCACCTTAAACCCATGGCCCCTGGTAAATGAGTCTTCCACCCTGGGAAAAAGCTTCTGACTGTCCACTCTGTCCATGCCCTTCATAATCTTGTAGACCTCTATCAGGTCGCCCCTCAACTTCCATCGTTCCAGTGAGAACAATCCAAGTTTCTCCAACCTCTCCTCATAGCTAATGCCCTCCATACCAGGCAACATCTTGGTAAATCTTTTCTGTACCCTCTCCAAAGCCACCACATCCTTCTGGTAGTGTGGCGACCAGAATTGAACACAATATTCCAAATGTGGCCTAACCAAGGTTCTATAAAGCTGCAACATTTTTAAACTCAGTGCCCTGGCCAATGAAGGAAAGCATGCTGTATGCCTTGTTGACTACCTTCTCCACCTGCATTGCCACTTTCAGTGACTTGTGTACCTGTACACCCAGATCCCTCTGCCTATCAGTACTTTTAAGGATTCTGCCATTTACTGTATATTTTTAATCTGCATTAGACCTTTCAAAATGCATCACCTCACATTTTTCTGGATTAAACTCCATCTGCCATCTCTCTGCACAAGTCACCAACCAATCAATATCCTGCTGCATCCTCTGATGGTCCACATTACTATCCGCAATTCCACCAACCTTTGTGTCATCCACAAACTTTCTAATCAAACCAGTTACATTTTCCTCCAAATCATTTATATATATTACTAATAGCAAAGGTCCCAACAATAATCCCTGAGGAACTCCACTAGTCACAGCCCTCCATTCAGAAACACACCTTTCCACTGCTACCCTCTGTCTTCTATGACTGAGCCAGTTTTTTTTTCCATCTTGCAAGCTCACCTCTGACCCCGTGTGACTTTACCTTCTGTATCAGCCTGCCACGAGGGATCTTGTCAAAGGCCTTACTGAAGTCCGTATAGACAACATCCACTGCCCTACTCTCATCGATCATCTTCGTCACTTCCTCACAAAACTCAATCAAGTTAGTGAGACATGACCTCCCCTCCACAAAACCATGTTGCCTTTCATTAATACACCCACTTATTTCCAAGTGGGAGCATATCCTGTCCGTCTTGAAGAATCCACTCCAATAATTTCCCTACCACTGACATAAGGCTCACTGGCCTGTAATTAGCTGGATTATCCCTGCCACCCTTCTTAAACAAAGGAACAGCACTGGCTAATCTCCAATCCTCTTGGACCTCTCCTGTAGCCAGTGAAGATACAAAGATTTCTCCCAAGGCCCCAGCAATTTCCTCCCTTCCCTCTCTCAGAATTCTGGAGTATATACCATCAGGCCCTGGGGACTTGTCTACCTTAATGTTTTTCAAAGCCCCCAATACCTCTTCCCTTTTGATCTCAACATAACCCAAACTATCTACACACCCCTTCCCAGACTCCTCCTGTTATCCCCTCACACCTCCACACTGCCTGTTATCCCTAACCCTGGAGATATTGCAGTGAGAAGGGTAAGCCTGCATCTGGGCAGGTTACTCTCATCATGTCCAGGCTCTCTAACCACAAACACTCCTGGGACTGTCTGTCCAAATCTTCCAGACCAACAGGATCCAATCCAGAGTAGTCTCCCTCTACTCCAACTGTGAGCCCTGGGACAGGTCCCAAATGTAATGAGAGGATAAGGAAAATAAATACTCTGAGGGCACATGGGTTGCATGGGTGACACTTCATTGTAAACACCTCTTCTCTTCTGTGAATATGCCTGCAGTTTCAGCCAGCTCCTGTCTGATGGACTGCGACTTCAGTGGCAGAACCAGGTTATATAGTTACTATATCAGAGTTAGCTGCCTCCTCACTCCTCCCAAAGAGGCAGGAGTTTGAATGGAGAGGGATAGCTCATCTCGCAGATAGATCTTGGAGAGCAGCAGGTTTCAGACATCCTTCGTCCCTGAGGGTGGCCTGGACTGAGCTGAGGAGATCACTGAATATAAAGCTCCTGCAGGTGTCCCCACCTCTGCTCATATCCCATACTCTCCCTGTTCTGTGTGACGATATAATCATTCAGGAGCCAAGGATTCATTCTGTTCATGTGTTTTACAAGTGAGTACACACTCCGTAGGACCATAAGCTGGAGAAACAGTAGTAGGCCGTTCAGCCCATCACATCTGATCCAACATTCAATCAGATTATGACATGCTCCAATAACCCTCGACTCCACTTTCCTGCTTTATCTTCATAACCCTGGATTCCCTTACTGATTAAAAATCTGTTTCAGCCTTTAATGTATCTAAAGACACAACCTTAACAACCCTCTGTGGTAAAGAAATCCACAGATTCACTAGTCGCTGAGAGAAGAAATTCCTCCTCCTCTCTGTCTTAAATGGGTGACCCCTTACTCTGAGATGATACCCCCTGGCCTAGACTCTCCCACTGTGGAAGAATAATTAAAGTGTCAAGAGCAATTAGATGTAGATGTAGCTTAGAATTAGAGGTTGGGATGATGGGAAAATTGGTCAAGTAAGAGATATGTGACAAATTGTTGCATATCTGTAGAAAGCTTAGAACCTGTTGTTCAATGTTGACCCAAAGCTTAAGACACGTTCAGCTTAAAGATAACGTATCAGCAACCACAAGGTGTGGGACCATGACGTATGACATGACATAGGATCTGCCTTAAGGGGATGTGATAAACTATGTACGTGCTTATTTGCTTATAACAACTGTCTCAATCTATAACGGCGTGTATAAGTATTGCCTTGTTTTTGTACTCATCGGAGACTACAGACCTGACCTTTTGTCAGCTTTGGCTCCCCGTGATATCACGAATAAAGCCTCTTTACGTCAAAGTCTAAAGCTCCAGTGTGTGACTAAATTAATATCTTCAACACCTGCATCTACTCTACCAAGTCCCCTAAATACCTTGGATGTTTCAATAAGGTCAGCTGTCATTATTTTAAACTCCAATGAATACAAACATAGTCAACTCAAATTCTACTAAGAAGACAATCCTTCAATGCTTAGGATCAGCCAAGTGAGCTTTCCTGAGTGAAAATTTTCTGAAGAAAGGTCTAGGCCTGAAACATCAGCTTTCCTGCCCTCTGATGCTGCTTGGCCTGCTGTGTTCATCCAGCTCTATACCTTGTTATCTGAGCTTTCTCTGGATTGCCTTCAATACCAGTACGTCTTTCCTTACATAAAGGGCCCAGTTCCCAGACTGATGTCTCCACAGTTTTTCATCTGATGTATCTGCTATCCCTGGACTGTTGGAAGTTGACCTGGAGGTGTGATCCGTTCAGGTTACCACACCATCAGAAGGATGTGATGGCACTGGAGAGGACGCAGAGGAGATTCACCAGATGTGACCTGGGATGAAAGGTTATGAGGAGAGACTAGTAAGGTTGGGTCTGTTTTCCCTGGAGCACAGGAGGGCGAGGGGGAGATCTGATTGATGGACACAGAATTGTGGGAGGTATAAAGCAAATCTTTTTCATGTAGTAGACATGCCTCAGACCAGAGGCCATACGTTTAAGGTGAGGAGTAAGTGGTTTAGAGGAGATCTGAGAAACAATTTCGGTGATGGCAGGTACTTTCAAAACATGTAAGAAGTATCAGGATGAGAACTTAAAATGGCAGAGTGTAGTGGGCTATGAACCAAGTGTGGGCAAATGGGATTAGTGTGGTTTGATGCTTGTTGGTCAGCATAGACATGGTGGGCCGAAGGGCCTGTTTCTATGCTGTGTGACTGTATGATTCACTGTGACCTTATGCCTGGCCTGTAAGGACTCTTAGACGTCGGGCCCTGACCACACCGAGTAGCTGTCTACTCATGGTCAGTTCCCTGGACTGACAGTGAATGATGTCCCTGACTGACCATAATCCTCCTTAACTGGACTAAGGATGACTCCCTTAGAGTGTCAGATAGGGCTATTTGATGGAGGCACATGGAATGTGTTTGCCATGTGAGCAGCTGGCATACAGTGCAGGTGTGACATTGGGTTACCTTACGGCAGTATATACACCACCCTGCCCTCCATGCCCCCTTGAATGGTCAGTGCTGGCAAATATGGCAAATGTCCTAGTTCTCTGACAACGCCAAGGAGCAAACCAAGACAAGGATACTCACAGAGTTGGAGTCAGCACTGTGAGCAAGTCCTGAGACACAACCTGTGCCAAAGCATGAGGTGGGTGTGGGTGTCTCTGTGCCACACAGTGGGCTGGCTTTTACTTGTTGCTTTGCCAATCCAGTCCTTATCCATTTCTTCGTTATGCTATTTCTATTAACCTTTAATCCTCACTAAATATAATTATAGAAAAACAGACTCTGGTATCCAGATATAAAATGAAAGCATTTCCAATTTGCCTTGTACCTTCGTATCCATGGAAACAGCATTGTTAAAGTCACGTGACAATGGAAGCATCTTCCTATGGATTGTATTGCGTTGTGTTTTCTTTAATGACTGCTATATCGTTTTGGTATTTTTCTTTATTCATTCACGGAATGTAAGGTCGTCAGCTGGAGTAGCATTTACTTCCCATCCATAGTGGCCTTGAGAAGAAGGTGGTGAGCTGTCTTCTTGAAATGCTTCAGGTAAACCTGTGATGCCCTGAGGGAGTCATCAGCAGGATTTGACCCAGGCAATGTATTTCCAAGTCAGGATGGCGAGTGGCTTGATGGGGAACTTGGAGGTGGCAGTGTTCCCATGTTTCTGCAGCAATTTTCCTTCTAGATGTAAATGGTCGTGGGTTTGGAAGGTGGTATCTGAGGCTCTTTGGTGAAATTCTGCAGTGCATCTTGCAGACAGTACACACTGCTGTTACTCAGCGTCGGTGATGTAGGGAGTGCATGCTTGTGAATGTAATGTTAATCAAGCGGGCTGCTTTGTCCTGGATGGCGTCGAGATTCTTGAGTTTTGTTGGAACTGCACTCATCCAAAACAGGCAAGTGGGAGCATTCCATTGCACTCCTGACTTGTGTCTTGCAGCTTTGGGCAGTCAGGAGGTGAGTTACTTGTCACAGTATTCCTAGCCTCTGTCCTGCTCTTGTGTTTATGTGATGAGTCCAGTTGAGTTTCTGGTCAATTGTAACCCCAGGATATTGATAGTAAGGGATTCAGTGATGGTAACACCATTGAATATCAGGGGGTGGTGATTAGATTGTCTCCTATTGGTGATGGTCATTGCCTGGCATTTGTATGATGCAAATGTTACTTGACATTTGTCAGCCCAAAGCTGCATATTGTCCAGATCTTGTTACCTTTGAGCATGGACTGCTTTAATATCTGTGGAATTGCGAATGTTGTTGAGCATTATGCAATCATCAGCAAACATCCTCAATTCTGACTTTATGATGGAGGGAAGGTCATTGATGAAGCAGCTGAAGATGGTTGGGCCTATGACACTACTCTGAGGAACTCCTGCGGAGATGTCCTGGAGCTGAGCTGATTGACTTCCAATAACCACAACCATCTTCCTATGAGTCAGGGTATGACTCCATCTATCAGAGAGTTTTCCCCCTGATACCCACTGATTCCAGTTTTGCTAGTGCTCCTTGATGCCACACTAGGTCAAATGTGGCCTTGATGTCAAAGGCTGTCAATCTCAACTCATCTTTGGAATTCAGCTCTTTTGTCCTTGTACTTAGCACATCAAACATTTTATAAACTGCAGTTCTATACTTTTTCCATTTCTGTAGCCAACAGCATGTTTAGATTGTACAGCTGCTTGAATTCTGGCATTTCTTCCTTCCCTGAGTTTTTTGTCACTGGTTATCATCACTCCTGGATAGGTCCCTACCTGTTGAGAATAGTTTTTAATTCTTTGGCTTACTCTCTTACTGCATAGTCTCCCTGATTGGGATAGCCATAGAACCCCTACAGTGTGGAAGCAGACCATTCGGCCCACTGAGTCCACACCGCCCTTCCAGAGAGCATCCCAGCTCCACCAACCTGCACGTCTTTGGACTGTGGGAGGAAACCGGAGCACCCGGAGGAAATGCACGCAGACACAGGGAGAATGTGCACACTCCACACAGACAGTCGCCCGAGGGTGGAATTGAACCCGGGTCCCTGGTGCTGTGAGGCAGCAGTGTTAACCATGCCTTTCCATCTTCAACACTTTTCCACGTTCACTATTTTCTTTCAGGCTGATGTTACAAAATGATTCATTCTGCTAAATACAACCACTTTCAATCCATGAGAGTGACCGCAAAAGTAAGAACTCATGGGATCCAAGGAAATTGGATAAAGAAACAGGAAGCAGAGGGTGATGTTTGAGCAGTGTTTTTCTGACTGGAGGTTTGTGTCCTATGGTGTCCCACAGGGATCAATGTTAGGGCCCTTGATGTTTGTGTCTTATACAAGGGATTTAGACTTGAATGTAGGAGGATTGATCGGTAAGTTTGCAGATGTTACAAAAATTACATGGTGGTAAATAATGAGGAGGATAACCTGACACTACAAAAGGATATAGATGGGCTGGTCAGTGGTAAATGGAATTCAGTCATATAAGGGTGAAGTGATGCATAGGGGCAGGACAAACAAGGCAAGAGAATACATGATGAACTGTGGGACCCTGGGAAGCACTGAGGATCAGAGGGTCCTCGGTATGTGTGTACACCGGTCCCTTAAAGTAAAAAGGCAGGAAGCAACGGTCTATAAGTGACTACAAATAACTCCAGACCCACAGCAACGTGTTTGACTCTTAACTGCCCCCTGGGACTGCAATAAATGCTGGCCTAGCCAGCGATGCCTTCATCCTATGAATGAAAGAGAAAGGACAGGTGGATAAATCGATTAAGAAGGCACATGGGATATCTGAGATAACAAGGTGTGGAGCTGGAGGAACACAACAGGCCAGGCAGCATCAGAGGAGCAGGAAAGCTGATGTTTCGGGCCTAGACCCTTCTTCAGAAGGGATACCTGCTTTTATTAGCTGAGACATAGAGTTTAAGAGCAGGGAAGCGATGCTGGAACTGTAGAAAACACTCGTAGAGCCACATCTAGAGTATTGTATGCAGTTCTGGAATCCACATTACAGGAGGGATGTGATAGCACTGGAGGCGGTGCAGAGGAGATTTACCAGGATGGTGCTTGGACTGGAGAGTTTCAGTTATGAAGAGAAATTGGACAGACTGGGGATGCTTCCCTTAGAGCAGAGGAAATTGAGAGGGCTATGCTTGAGGTGTATAAAATTACAAGGGGGCACATAGGATTAGAGTTATAGTGTCCTACAGCATGGATAGGTCCTTCAGCCCAAAGTGGTCCATGCTAACCAAAATGTCCATCCACGCTAACCCCATTTCCCTGCACTTGGCCATAATCTTCTTAATCTTTCTTATCCACCTATTCATCCAAATGCTTTTTAAATGTTGCTAAAGTACCTGCCTCAACCACTTCCACAGGGAGCTCATTCCATATGTGTACCACCCTCTGTGTAAAAAGGTTGCCCCTCAGGTCCCTATGTATTCTTTCCCCTCTTACCTTAAACTGCTGCCCTCCAATCCTCAATTCCCCAACCCTGAGAAAAAGACTGAGTGCATTCACCCTATCCATGCTACTCATGACCTTATACATTTCTATAAGATCCCCCCTCAGTCTCCTATGCTCTAAAGTGAAAAATCTTAGTTTGTCCAACCTCTCCCTGTACCTCAGTCCCTTGACTCCTGGCAACATCCTTGTAATTTTCTTCTGCAACCTTTCTAGTTTAATAACATCCTTCCTTGAGCAAGATGACCAAAACTGAACACAATACTTCAAGTGCGGACTTACTAATGTCCTGTATAACTGCAACATAACTTCCCAACTTCTAAACTCAATGCCCTGACTGATGAAGGCCGGTGTGCCAAAAGCCTTCTTCACTGTCCTGTTTACCTGTGACTCCACTTTCAGAGAACTGAGCACCTGAGCTCTAAGGTCCCTCTGTCCCACTACTCTCCTTAAGGCCCTACCATTCTCCATGAAACTCCTACCTGGATTTGACTTTCCAAAATGCAACTCCTCACACTTATCTATATTAAACTCCATTTGCCATTTCTTGGCCCACTTCCCCAGCTGTTCAAGATCCTGCTGCTATTTCTGGTAACCTTCCTCACTGTCCACGATACTGCCTACCTTACTGTCATCTGCAAACTTACTAATCATGCCTTGTACTTTCTCATCCAAATCATTGATATAGATAACATAAAACCTATTGTACAACCCCAATAACATCACCATTCCCTTCTTATTTCCAACCTCCACCCACAAAGCCTCACTGGATGATCCCTCAGTTATTTCATCTCTGACTACTGCCATGAGACTCAACAATGCAACTCCTGCTCCCTTCTTTCCTCCACCTCTGTCCCACCTAAAGCACCAGTACCCTGGCACATTAAACTGCTAACCCTGTCTCTCCCTTAGCCATGTTTCCCTAATGGCTATAATATCCCAGTCCCACGTACTTATCCACACCCAGAGTTCATCGGCGTTACCTGTCAGCCCTCTTGCGTTGAAATACATGCAATTTAATCCAACAGGCTTTCCTCGCTCCCTGTCGTATTCCAGCCTGACCTGTCTCTTCAATTTGCTATTTCTGATTACAGTATGCCCTTCCAGCCTCGAAATTGTCTCCCTGCTGTTTAGGGTCCCACACCCCCCTGCCAATCCAGTTTAAACCCTCCCTTGCAGCACTAGCAAATCTGCCCGCCAGGATATTGGTCTCAATCCAGTTCAGGAAGCAACTTTTCACCTTGATGGAGGGATCAATACTCAGGGGGCATAGATTTAAGGTAAGGGGCAGAACTTTAGAGGAGATGTGAGGAAACATTTTTCACTGACAGGGTGATGGGAATTCACTGCCTGTGAGGGCAGTAGAGGCAAAAACAAACATAATATTGGAGAAGTATTTAGATGTGGACCTGCAATGATAAGGCATACCAGGTTATGGGGTAAGTGCTGGAGAATGGGATTAGAATAGTTGGGTGGTTGTTTGTGACCAGAGTGGATGTGATAGACCAAAGGGCCTTTTTCTCTGTGCTGTAGTATGATTCTATGATTCTACAACTTTATCTCTGTTCCTTGAGCCCAGGCAATGCTGGTTTGGTAACAAATTAAACTTTCCCTTGCCCCACTTTTGCATTGAAATCAGCCTTGCTAATTGCCTGAACTGGTGTACTTCAGAACTGTTTGGACGTTAGAATAGAACGTTTTGGTGTCTTTATAGATCTAAATCAGGTTGAAAGTTGAAAGACCTTCCTTCTAACTTCACCATCAAGATTCTGTCAGATATTGGCCAGAGACCAGTCACCGAGTCAGCAATCTGCTGTCTCATCAAGGCATTAAACACAGAAACATCAAAAATAGGAGCAGGAGTAGGCTATTCAGCTCCTTGAGACTGCTCTACCATTTAATATGATCATAACTGATCTAATCTTGGCCTCAACCCTACTTTCCTGCCTGCTCCCTATAACCCTTCAACCCATTATTAATTAAAAATCTATCCCCTCCTTAAATTTACTCAATGTCCCAGCATCCTCTGCAGTCTGGGATAGTAAATCCCACAGATTCACGACCGTTTAATTGAAGTAATTTCTTCTGTTCCCTGTTTTAAATCTGTAACCCCTTATCCTAAAACTATGACCTCTTGTGCTAGATTGGCCCACAAGAGGAAAAGCCCTTTCTGCCTCTACTTTGTCAATCCCTTTAGCATCTTATATCCATCTATTAGATCTCCTGTCATTCTTCTAAACTGTAGAGAGTATGGGCCTAAACGACTCAAGATCTCTTGATAAGAGAAACAAAGTGAGGGATGAGTTCTGAGGCCAGGCGCTCTCTGATGGGGAAGGTAGAAGAAGGGTTTATACAGTCATAGAGCATGGAAACGGACCCGCCGATCCAACTCATCTGCACCGACCAGATATCCTAAACCAATTTAGTCCCATTTGCCAGCATTTGGCCCATATTCTTCTAAACCCTTCTATTCATAGACCCATCCAGAAGCCTTTAGAACCCTCTCCACATCCACCCAAGTCTTGGGCATGGGCTTTCTCAACAATGAAGTGACTAAGGGGCTTTCGGGGGGCAGAAGGGAAGACCGCCAAAGACTGGCACCTCTCGGAGGAGATGGGGTGGAATGAAAACCAACAGGCAGATTATTTGCAACGTGCTCTTTATTAATTTGAACGGTTTCTACATTAGCTAAATCAGACCTGTACAGGGAAATTACATTGGAGTATCGCCAGTAGGAGGGCTTATTTGAGAAAGGATCTGAGCTTTAAATATAATGGGGGTGGGTGGGGGTTCCTAGACATCTGGGTGGATTTAGAGTGCACAATACCCTGACAACGTGACAGTGTGGGAGACTCACTGCCACTGTTTAAATCACAAAGCTCAAGATGGAAGTTTTGTTCAAATTCTGTTCAAATCTTCACCATGCAGATGAAAAGTTCCACTACTTTAGAACACTTGGACTGGTTTTGAAATCATGGTCCTTCGAATCTCAACAAGATGGCTTGTTTTGTTTGGAAAATTCAGCTTCAACACCACGTGCCAACCTGTGCCTGGCGAGCTGGCACATTTACGCAGGGGCCACCTGGCTGGAGGAGACGGATGAAGCCTCAGTCTTACTGGCACTAACTGAGGCAGACTCATCCTCTTCGAATGGATTCTTGCCACAGCAGATCGTGGTGATCATACAGTTACGGAACTGGGAGTTGGGGGTGGTTGGAGAGAGAGAGAGAAGAATAGAACAGTCATTCTGAGCCTGCGCAATTCCAAGAACATACACCCCGAGCCATCCATCACCCTCACTATCAATGTAACCTGCGATCCCAGCGCCTCCCCTTTGAACACTGCGATGATGTAGCCTACACCGTAGACACCAGAAGGGAAATAAACAAGGATTCAGTGTCTGGATTGTGGACAGTGGAATCCAGAAAGTGGTTTGTGTAGTCAGTCATTCAGGAGGACAAGGTCAAAAATCACATGACAGCAGGTTCTAGTCCAGGCAGAGACAGGCAGACAGGGACAGACAGAGAATGACACGTCGAGACAGGGACAGACACACAGAGACAGGGACAGAGGGAAACAGAGACAGGGACAGAGGGAAACAGAGACAGGGACGGACAGGCAGAAGGAGAGACAGAGAGAGCGAGAGAGACAGAGAGACAGACAGAAACAGTGGGAGAAAAAGACAGAGGAAGGACCAGAGGGAGAGAAAGAGAGACAGAGGAAGAGAAAGAGAGACAGATGGAGAGTCAGAGGAGGAGAGCATTGTGAAAATGTAAAAGTACATTATTAACTGAATAAAGAGCTATTCTGCAGTGTGCACTAATGAAATCAAGATCTGATGGTGTGAAATATTCTCATTGCTTTCATTTCCTTCCTCACTGATACACACTGTCTCACAAACGCACACACACACACAGGCAGACACACGGACACACACACACACACACAGGCAGACACACAGACACACACACACACGGGCAGACACACAGACACACACACACACACACAGACACACACACAGACACACACACACACAGACACACACACAGACACACACACAGACACACACACAGACACACACACGGGCAGACACACGGGCAGACACACGGGCAGACACACGGGCAGACACACGGACACACACACGGGCAGACACACAGACACACACACACACGGGCAGACACACAGACACACACACACGGGCAGACACACAGACACACACACGGGCAGACACACAGACACACACACGGGCAGACAC